>NC_073692.1:63925274-64259073 GCF_029784155.1 Uranotaenia lowii | reverse complement strand
ATGCTAATGCTATGCTAATGCTATGCTAATGCTATGCTAAAGCTATGCCTAATGCTATGCTAATGCTATGCTAATGCTATGCTAATGCTTATGCTAATGCTATGCTAATGCTATGCTAATGCTATGCTAATGCTATGCTAATGCTATGCTAATGCTATGCTAATGCTATGCTAATGCTATGCTAATGCTATGCTAATGCTATGCTAATGCTATGCTAATGCTATGCTAATGCTATGCTAATGCTATGCTAATGCTATGCTAATGCTATGCTAATGCTATGCTAATGCTATGCTAATGCTATGCTAATGCTATGCTAATGCTATGCTAATGCTATGCTAATGCTATGCTAATGCTATGCTAATGCTATGCTAATGCTATGCTAATGCTATGCTAATGCTATGCTAATGCTATGCTAATGCTATGCTAATGCTATGATAATGCTTAAAATATGCCCAGTAAGTATGCCGAAAATTGACTTAAAGTAGCTCGAAGTACCCTTAGCAAATCTTTTCAAGTTTTAGGTTGATGGAAAGCTCATTTCAACTATTCGACTTGTTTAAAATCACAAAACCATATTTCTGTGGACAAAATTCGTCAAATTTTGCCAACAACTGTTGACGAAACCTCTACCACCTATGGAAAGTACCCGGTAGCGCCTTGATTGGCCGATGATTCAACGGGAACCGAAAACTAATTTGATCCGATCTGAGATCCTGAACAAACGGAATCCTTTTTTTCGCTTTCGTTTTCCTCTTTCCGACTGCTGCTGTCAACCTGAGACAGGTAATGGAAATACGGGCACGTGTCTGGCTTAACAAAGCTAATAAGTTATTGCAAGCTGGCAGTAATCTAACCAGCAGACCGAGGAAAGGAGCGAGCAGAGTTCTTCCAAGTAAACACCGGATTAAAGTCGTCGGATGAAGCTGCTGCTCGTTTTCATAAGAGGAAAGAAGGAATGGTTTCCAGTTCCAGGCACTCACAACAGCAACAATGGTACGATATTGAATGAGCATCATCATCAACCAACTCCTCTTCTTTTCTGTTTATCAAGAAAAAAACATGAATAGAAACAGATAAGCGCCGATGTGGTCTAGTGGATAGGCTGGCGCGAGTCTGGTATTGGTACGCCAGGCGTACTGGGTTCGATTCCCGGTATCGGCATGAAAAACTTTTGGGTTCGAATCCCATAAGCGGGCCGACAGGTAAGATGTGTTTCATTATATATACTGACTATATAATTGGAATGTTCAATCAGTTGCCAGCTGGCCAGGTATATACACGGATGCCGGAATACCTGTAAGTAAACTAGCCCACCTGATTGATTCGTTCTTCCAAAATATACCTACATCAACACACGCAATACATTCACCACATAACAGTTCATACGAAGCCATGGGGTCCGGGTATGGTGGCGCGCTGCATTGGAGATTTGTCGAACCTAATAATCTAAGGAATGTATGTGAACCCATACTTTGGCAGAAACTGCGGTGAATCCGTGCACCCATGGTGGATTACCAACAACAAAAAAACATGAATAGAAACAGATAGCTTCATGTGCCTCTTGTTTGGTGATGAATTTGAATGATGATGTTGATCTCATGGAGATCTTGGAGTTGAGAAAACGGCTGAAAGTATGTCGATTTTGTGCCACGTGTGCGGGTCTTCTCGTTTATTTGCCTGCCTACAATCTTTGGCTTAAACGGCGAACAAAAAGACGAAACATGGCTTATGCTCAACAAAAAAAATTATTGAAAATTGAACAAAGACAAACACTTCAGCAACATAAATTTTTTTACTCTAAAATTATAAAAGAATGAGAAAAATGTAATAATTCTGGAATTTAACAAAAATGACAAAAATAACAAAATATGTCCACAAATAACAAAAAAGACAAAAATGACAGAAAAGACAAAAATGACAAAAATGACAAAAATGACAAAAATGAAATAAATGACAAAAATGACAAAAATTACAAAAATGACAAAAATGACAGAAATTACAAAAATGACAAAAATGACAAAAATGACAAAAATGACAAAAATGACAAAAATGACAAAAATGACAAAAATGACAAAAATGACAAAAATGACAAAAATGACAAAAATGACAAAAATGACAAAAATGACAAAAATGACAAAAATGACAAAAATGACAAAAATGACAAAAATGACAAAAATGACAAAAATGACAAAAATGACAAAAATGACAAAAATGACAAAAATGACAAAAATGACAAAAATGACAAAAATGACAAAAATGACAAAAATGACAAAAGTGACAAAAATGACAAAAATGACAAAAATGACAAAAATGACAAAAATGACAAAAATGACAAAAATGACAAAAATGACAAAAATGACAAAAATGACAAAAATGACATAAATGACAAAAATGACAAAAATGACAAAAATGACAAAAATGACAAAAATGACAAAAATGACAAAAATGACAAAAATGACAAAAATGACAAAAATGACAAAAATGACAAAAATGACAAAAATGACAAAAATGACAAAAATGACAAAAATGACAAAAATGACAAAAATGACAAAAATGACAAAAATGACAAAAATGACAAAAATGACAAAAATGACAAAAAAGACAAAAATGACAAAAATGACAAAAATGACAAAAATGACAAAAATGACAAAAATGACAAAAATGACAAAAATGACAAAAATGACAAAAATGACAAAAATGACAAAAATGACAAAAATGACAAAATTGACAAAAATGACAAAAATGACAAAAATGACAAAAATGACAAAAATGACAAAAATGACAAAAATGACAAAAATGACAAAAATGACAAAAATGACAAAAATGACAAAAATGACAAAAATGACAAAAATGACAAAAATGACAAAAATGACAAAAATGACAAAAATGACAAAAATTACAAAAATGACAAAAATTACAAAAATGACAAAAATTACAAAAATTACAAAAATGACAAAAATGACAAAAATGACAAAAATGACAAAAATGACAAAAATGACAAAAATGACAAAAATGACAAAAATGACAAAAATGACAAAAATGACAAAAATGACAAAAATGACAAAAATGACAAAAATGACAAAAATGACAAAAATGACAAAAATGACAAAAATGACAAAAATGACAAAAATGACAAAAATGACAAAAATGACAAAAATGACAAAAATGACAAAAATGACAAAAATGACAAAAATGATAAAAATGACAAAAATGACAAAAATGACAAAAATGACAAAAATGACAAAAATGACAAAAATGACAAAAATGACAAAAATGACAAAAATGACAAAAACGACAAAAATGACAAAAATGACAAAAATGACAAAAATGACAAAAATGACAAAAATGACAAAAATGACAAAAATGACAAAAATGACAAAAATGACAAAAATGACAAAAATGACAAAAATGACAAAAATGACAAAAATGACAAAAATGACAAAAATGACAAAAATGACAAAAATGACAAAAATAACAAAAATGACAAAAATGACAAAAATGACAAAAATGACGAAAATGACAAAAATGACAAAAATGACAAAAATGACAAAAATGACAAAAATGACAAAAATGACAAAAATGACAAAAATGACAAAAATGACAAAAATGACAAAAATGACAAAAATGACAAAAATGACAAAAATGACAAAAATGACAAAAATGACAAAAATGACAAAAATGACAAAAATGACAAAAATGACAAAAATGACAAAAATGACAAAAATGACAAAAATGACAAAAATTACAAAAATTACAAAAATGACAAAAATGACAAAAATGACACAAAAATGACACAAAAATGACACAAAAATGATACAAAAATTACGAAAAATGACACAAAAATGACACATAAAAGACACACAAATGACACAAATATGACACAAATGACAAAATGACAAAAATGACAAAAATGACAAAAATGACACAAAAATGACACAAAAATGATACAAAAATTACGAAAAATGACACAAAAATGACACAAAAAAGACACAAAAATGACACAAAAATGACACAAAAATGACGCAAAAGTAACACAAAAATGACATTTAAATGTCTTAAAAATGATACAAAAATGGCGCAAAAATGACACAAAAGTGACACAAAATACGACACAAAAATGGCATAAAAGACAGTAAATTGACACAAAAAAAACACATAAATATCTCAAAAATGACACAAAATAACACATAAATATCTCAAAAATGACACAAAAATGACATAAAAATGACTCAAAAATGATAAAAATTTACACAAAAATAGCGCAAAAAATGACACAAAAGTGACAAAAAAATGGCACAAAAATGACACAAATGACACAAAAATTTCACAAAAATGACACAAAAATGACGCAAAAATGACGTAAAAATGACACAATAATGGTACATAAGTTACACAAAAATTACACAAAATGGCGCAAAAAATGACATAAAAATGACACCAAATTGGCGCAAAAATTACACAAAAATTGTAGAAATCATGATAGAAAACATGACACAATAATGACAAGGATAACAGATGAATTACTCAAAAATGACTCCAACATGACACAAAAATGACACAAAAATGACACAACAATGACACAAAAATGACCAAAAAAATGTTACTTAAATGAAACAAAAATAAAAAAAAATGACTCAAAAAATTAAAAAAGCTTCACGAATATTATCCAAAAGTTTTTTAACAAAATTTTAAAATCCCTTAAAACAATCACTCGGAATAGTTGAAAATGTTTATAAAAAGACAAATATGTTGCAGCATGCACTCATTTGTATTTTTACCTCTATTGGAGCGTAAATAAACCTAAGTTTGTTTTTGAAAGGAATCATTTATATTTTTTCCATCCAGCAAAAAAAAAAAACATTTCCACCGTATGCTATATTTCCCAGCTTTATGTCAAACGTAATCGATATCGATTTGAATGAAAGGATGAATGGATGGGAAAAAAATCGTCACCCAAATTGATGGACCCCGTATGGAAAACAATCATATCTAACGGCTGCTGCTGGAGCAACAACAAAAAAATACGTCGAAAATAGAATAAAGTATAGAATTTCAATTAACGATCAACACAACGAATGATGGCATCGAGGAGGGATCACTGTCGCTGAATGCTTTTTTGGAGATTTTCCCGAAGCAATTCCCATTGTGTCATCTGTGAGATGCGCGAACATCGGATTGGTGACAGATTCGCTATATGTTTGAATTGAAAGCATCAATGGCTGTAATCCCGGGTGTGCCCTCTGGCCGGATGATGATGCATGATGCATGTAGCCTTTTCCGTGGAAATGTAGCCCTCCAGCAGCATCAGGGGTCATACATTTAGGAGCGAAAAAAAAACCCAGAAAAAGGTGAAACGGATCAACTTTGTTTGGCAGCGAAATGCATTCTCGTAATCGGGATGGCACACAACTGCACGATGAGGGTAATATGTCAGGCTTTATTTAGAGCAAACTAAATCTATGAAAATAAATATTTTTCTAAGAACTATGCGAACTGTTCTGTGGAAATTATTGATCTCAGATCTTTTTTTCTCTTAACATATGCGAACTGAGCGCATTGCAATAAAAATCAATTGAAACATAAACCCATGTGAATCTGTGCAATCGTTGCACTGAAAGGACATTTATTTTGCATTGCGAAGAAAATATCAGTGCATCGACTTTTTTTTTTACTACAGGATTTAGTTGTCATAGCAAATCGATGGGAACATACCACTTTGGGAATGGAAAATGGACTCCCTCTTTGGAAAGTTTTATCATCAAAGAGCTTAACGAGAAACGATTTTTTCCTATGAATAATGGTTTGAAAACAACTGTTTAAACTGGCATGATTGATTTTTTTCTACCTTGATTGATTTTGAAAAAAAATAATTGCTATTTCTCTTTTGACCTCTTATCTAAATCTAATGTGTTTTCCAACAAAGTTCGTGAAATTTTCTAAATATAACCTGAACTTGGGGAAAAAAAGAATGATGGTCCAAATAGAAATTTTGCTATAGAATCACCGGTGTTTGAAGTTTTTTTATACCGTAGTTGATTAAAACAAATCTTTTGATTGCTTTGATTCAGTAGAATTATTCAACCATTCTAAAGCAAAAAAGTTCTTCCAAATGATGTGACGCTTCGCAGGAATGGTTTTATTGACAGAATTGTTTATGGAAAGGATCCTATTGAAGAAATCATAAGGTAACAATAGACACATTTCACCGTGACGTGAAATCGCTTTTCCGGACTTTTCTGCAGTGTTATCGTTCTAGAAGTCAACCAATTTACTTGAAAATGAAAAAAATTGTAGCAAACGGTCGCAAATTGTATTTCCTTCAAAATGAATATAATTTGGTCATTTTAAAATTTAAGTTGTTTTTGTTGTGACTAATTACTTTTGTGACGTGAATTCACGCTAGAAATAACCATGTCGGACTTTAGTACATACATCTTTGAATTCCTGTTCTCTCTGTGGAAATAGAATATTGGTGTCTTCGAATGAGTTGTAAAGAAAACAATTACCCACAATTTGATGTACGTAGCTTCTCGATTGAACAACAACGAACGAAGTTATGCTGAATTGAAGTTGTGACGTGAATTCACTCAGTTCAAACAGAACAGGGTAGTTGACTGAATTCACGTCACGAAATATATAGTTATACTGTGGTTATACTGAACCATTCTTTGGAGTCTTCAAATTTTATGTAGACTTTCAAAAACGATATTTTGTTCCGACTTTTACAATCATAAATTTTTAGTATCTGCACCTAACTTTTTCCTTATTTTGATTGGCACTTGAATAGCAACACATTGAGGGATCATATGTTAAAATAACTACTGTCTTTATTTAAAGATTCACCAAAAAAAAATTTTTTTATTTTTTTTTCAATCTTTTTGTATTTTTATTTGAAAATAATGAACTTATTAAAAAAAACAACTAAATTATGCTCGATTTGTCAAAATCCGACCATCTGGAGGGTCAAAACAGCTTTCAGAGCACATTTTCATATACAATTTAACGAAAAATCAAATTTTGTGACGTGAATTCACTCATTCGCGCTGTTGTAACTCAGCTAGATTCCAACCGATTTCTATAAATTTTAGTGTTTCAGAATCGTCTTATCATTTTTAAAGAAAATCTAATTTTTTTATTTCAAAAAAAGTCAGAGTTTTCTCGTAAAATTAAAAACTTCCCTTTTTTGTGACGTGAATTCACTCATTTGCGACTGTTTTTGTTCGCTTTTCAAACCAACTATATTGGATATAAACAAATTCTTTTTTCTACAAAATGAAGCCGTGTTTTTTGGCTTTTGAACATACTAAAAATATTTCCGAAAAAAATCATCCATATATTAAAATTAATGATTTTGTAAAAGTTGTCTAGAACACCACTTTTTTCAACAAAAAAACTGATTTTCAAAATCATCTAACACATGTGTAAAAAAACTTTTTTTTCTTTTTCCGTTGGTTTTGTGTGATTTGAATTACCAAAATTATAGACAATTTTGAGATTTTTTGATACGCGAACGGATAAAAATAACTTTTGAGCGGTACAAGCGCGTGGAATGTGTCAATAGTAAGCAGCGGCGCCACATTTACAAACCACAATAATTGTCTCGTCAGGAAGCCTTTTTGGTTTCTAATGCTGTTGCTAATGTTTTATGTATTAAGTGTATAGCACCAAACCGAATAGCGACAGTAGGACTAGCGACGCTTTTTACTAGCGGGATTTCTGTCATTCGCAGGTTTGTTTTTCTTTCTTCAGTCCAGTAGGCGATTTCGACGTAGTACTCGAACATTGTTTTTGTTATTTACTGTAAATTTTCCTCAGGCCATCAATAGCATGCTTCAAGTCTCCTAGGAAACTAGCGCTGCGTCGTTATCATTTTCAACGTCGCGACGTATGCGGCGTGTCGCTAGTAGGCAAAGCTGCCATGATTATTAGCGCTCATATTTTGGATTTCTCCTGCATGCATAATAAAAAAAAATCCAGCCAGCAGTCAAATATTATTACTCTCCTGGCTGGTGACGTTTGGATGCGAAATTATTATGCTTACTTGGATTGGAACAACATTTAGCGAGTCCGCTGACAGCGAGGCAGCATAAAACCGCAGCTGCAAAGCTATTACACCGTTTGAGGTGCCAAGCCGGTTTAGTTATTGCGTTCCGTATTGGCGAGCGCATAATGTTTCCCACCCACCCGATATGCTGCTCAAGAAATCGGATTCATTCTCCGAAGTCAAATCACGTTACAGACAGGAGCACACCAGAGTTTGAAGCCGCCTTTGGGGTTGAGACTAAATTTTCCCGCTTCCTGAGGAAGGAGGTTGATGTTTTCACCTCAACTTTAAGTCCAAGACCTTTAGACGAGGCTACTTCACGATCCAATCTCTCAGACGCGGGAGGTTTCGGTTGATGCTTGTTTGCGGTTTGTGCTCTCGAGATAAGATAGAGATAAATTATTTACATCTCTGGGAGATAGCGAAAGGCTGCCGGGGAAGCCGTTTCGGAAATTGGTTTTGTTATTTTTAAGTTGCTGCACAGCAGCCAATCTTGAATCGAGGTGGTGCGCTTTGATTGGTGGTATGTGTCTGGCTGCACTTCAAATTTCGGCGTAGGCGGATTAATTCAGATTCCGATGCAGCGTTGCGGTTGCAGAGTGCAGTTCCGCGTTTCAAGTGGCGCCATTAGTGATTTATTGTAGTAATTTCCAAGATGTTCTTTTTTCGAAATCAGGATTATTTGTGTTGGTGAAATTAACGGGAACTCTGTATGAAATGAACACTATAAACTAGAACATCAGTCAGATCTTGTTTTCCAAAAATATTTCAATATATTTGAGCATCAAACATTAATAGATTCGTTTTATTTTAAATATCGAACACCCCTAGAAGCCAAAACAAACCGCAAGTGCAGGGAGCCAAGCCACTAGTATTTAAAATGATATAGAAAGGGCTGCTACGTACCAGTATGTAGAAAGTACGCAAAAGAACATAGAGCTCTGTGAACTGAAAAGTATGTTGAAATCACAGTTGAAAATTAATTAGTTAATTCTCTCTTCCATCGAAATATCATAAAATTTTGTTGCTCTGTTTCTTGAAACACTTTGTTTCGATCGGTACTTTCAAGAAGAATAAATTATCCCCAGTAATTAAAATCCCAATGACCTAATATTGAATAAGGTTTTTAATTTTTATTTCTTATTTTGATTTGTAATTGATTGAAAGTTAAAAGTTAAACAATAGTGTAATGTTCTTGAATATATTTTTCTAATTTGTTATTTTCACTTATTAAGATAGAAGGATCTCTTAAAAGGATTTTTTTTTCACTTTCCTCGCATTAAATATATTTGTGTTCACAACATGCTTATTTCTTTACTCGTGTTCAATTGTTAATTTTCGCTGCCAGACATGTTGAGAACTGAAGTGTCCATTAGCAAAGGACTTAGGTGAGTTTAAATAAGATTGAAAATATATTTTTACAAATAACTTCCAACAAAAAAAAATCAAAACGTACAACTCAGGAAACATTCCTTCTACATATTTCGAATAAAGCTGTACGGATATTGCACAACTTCGTCGATTGGGTTTATGCTTTGGATTTCTAGACAAACGACGTCATTTCTTGTGGCGTATCAGGGAAATTTCTTTGAAGAAAGCTCAATTGATGCCCTCAGAGCCAAGAGGGTATAAGATAAGGTTGCCAGAATTTTTTCAGCACGTATCCGAACCGGACAAATCCGAGCCAATTTTATTTAAAACCAACCTGGCAAAATTCGGGTATTTGATTTCAAAGTTTAAAACAAAAATCAGGGCAATATCCGAGCAAATTTGGTCAAAATCCAGAAATTACTCAAGAAAAATCAGGAAAAAAATTTAATTTTTTTTTAACAAAACAAAACAGATTTTAAACCCTTACTCATTTTAACTTTCCTAAAAACCTTCCATTACTATTTTCATACAATTTAATTAAAAATTTCGTTTTACAGACATAAATAAAAACAATTTACAACACATTTTTTTTTATTTTTTGTTTGATTTGCTAAATAAGGTGATTAAATCCGGTCAAAACCCGGGCACTTTTTGATGAAATCCGGGCAACAGGGCCGGGCCAGACTGTTTCCAAATTTTGTATTTAATATCCAGGCAAACTCGGATAAAACCGGGCAAACTGGCAACCTTAGCCTAATAAAGGGTGATACGGTCAAAATTTGGTCAATATCAACTTGACGTTTTCTTTCAATTTTGCATTTAAAAAACCTGAACACCCCTCATTTTGAAGGTGTGTGTGTGTGTGTGTGTGTAAAATGTTGCTCCTATTATGATTTTGGAATTCACTCTTCAGTTGTCAAAATGCCGTCCAAGGAAGAATAGCAGCGTATCAAAATTTTGCTCGCGCATCGCGAAAATCCGAGCTACTCGCACACAAAGCTGGCAAAATCGCTAAAAGTTGCCAAATCTACCGTTACAAATGTAATTAATGTGTTTGGGGAACGTTTGTCGACAGCCAGTAAGTCTGGTTCGGGGGGAAATCGAAAACCGGAAGCCGCTGAGACGACAAAGAGAGTTGCCGGTGTTTCAAGCGAAACCCTAACCTCTCTCTCCGAGATGCCCTGAATAAACTGGGTGTATCGTCTACAACCGTGCATCGAGTCAAAAAACGAGCCGGACTATCGACTTACAAGAAGGTAGTGACTCCAAATCGCGATGATAAACAAAATACGACGGCAAAAGCGCGATCCCGGAGGCTGTACACGACGATGCTGACGAAGTTTG
Source organism: Uranotaenia lowii (assembly GCF_029784155.1). Classification (NCBI taxonomy): domain Eukaryota; kingdom Metazoa; phylum Arthropoda; class Insecta; order Diptera; family Culicidae; genus Uranotaenia; species Uranotaenia lowii. The sequence continues at coordinate 64,248,314 of NC_073692.1, read as the reverse complement.
ACTGCGTGGTAATGGACGACGAAACCTACGTCAAAGCCGACTACAAACAGCTTCCGGGACAGGAGTTTTATACAGCAAAAGGAAGGGGAAAGGTAGCAGATATTTTCAAGCACATGAAACTGTCAAAGTTCGCGAAGAAATATCTGGTTTGGCAAGCCATCTGTACCTGTGGCTTGAAAAGCAGCATTTTCATAGCTTCCGGGGCTGTCAACTAAGAAATTTACGTGAAAGAGTGTTTGAATAAACGTCTGCTGCCTTTCCTGATGAAACACGGTTGTTCCGTACTGTTTTGGCCGGATTTGGCATCTTGCCATTACGGTAAAAAGGCCATGGAGTGGTACGCCGCCATCAACGTGCAGGTTGTTCCCATGGACAAGAACCCTCCCAACACGCCAGAGCTGTACCCAATTGAGAAATATTGGGCTATTGTCAAGCGGAACCTAAAGAAGCTCAAAAAACTGATAAGGACGAGCAGCAGTTCAAGGAAAACTGGCTTTCTGCGGCGAAGGAGGTGGACAAGGTGGCTGTACAAAATCTGATGGCAAGGGTTAAGCGTAAGGCCCGGCAATTCAGATTTGGAAAAATGGAAGCCTAACTGAATATTTTTCCTCAATTTTATACTAATTAAACTTGAAAAAGAAATTTAATTTGATTTTTTAAATACACGATTTCACCGATTTACACGCGTTTTCCCTCGACCAAATTTTGACCGCATCACCCTTTAGATCTGATTGAATTTCTCGAAAGCTTGTTGACATTCTTGAGACCAGATAAACTTGACGTCCTTCCTCAATAGTGCATCAAGAGGGCGCCTAAGTTGGTGCATAACGCGTACAAACTTGCCGTTGAAATTTACCGCACAAAGAAAGGAGCGGAGGGATGATACGTCTGTTGGTGCTGGCATTCGGGCGATGGCTTCAATCTTAGAAGAATCTGGGCGTATACCTTTTTCGTCAACAATATGGCCCAGATACTTGATTCGCCTCTGGAGGAAGCTTGCATTTGTCTACGCAGACGGAACCTATACTCGGAGAGCCGGTTGAAGAGTGCTCTGAGTCGTTTGTGATGGTCGGATTCGGTCTTACTTAAAATGATGATTGTCGTACTTGTACGTTTATTTTCGGACCTTCATTAATTTTCCGTTTTTTTTTCACTTTTTATACGCGACCGTTAACCTCAAGACTCGTCAAAAGACTCATGTTCAATCGGTAATCTCTTTCGTTCATTGTTCGCCTTCGTTCAGTTTGTCTCGCTTTATCATTGACAGCTTTACACGATACATAATTTTTACTCATTTATCTGTAAAATATGTTCGTATCAAATGGCATACTCATTTTTGTTTTCATAAATATTATATTAATCCTTTATTCACTACAATGATGTCGTCCAGTAACGTTTCAACGCCTTCGAGATTCGCTATCATTCCGTTCATCAACTGCTGGAATGCCCCGGGAGCGGATTTGACACCAGGAGCTAGTCTGTTGAACCGGAACAGTCCGCGATGGGTGTTGATTGTGAGCAGCTTCTTTGATTCGTCGTCCACTTCAACTTGGAGATAAGCATCGGACAAATCAATGATGCTAAAAACCTAGGATCCATTCAGCTTGGTAAAGATATCGTCCGGCACCGGAAGAGGATAATTGTGCGGCTCTAGAGCAGCGTTCATACCGAGTAGTCCGCGCAAATTCTCACTTTGCCACCCGCCTTCTTGACAACGACTACTGCAGAGGTTTGCCAGATGCTGATTTCGCCTGTTTGAGAGTTGATTGTAGAGGTGGTGATCCCAGCTTCTTCCATGTTGGCTTTGAAATGACGGTTATATCGGAAGCGGTGTCGAATTGCAGCTCGATATACACGCCATTGACGGAGACGTCGATGAATTTGCGTCGTAGTGCGCTGCTGATATGTTTGACAGCGAACTTTCCGTCGATCGATTTTTTCTTGCTGTGCTGCTTTGCTGAGAGACAGTTACAATATTCCTCTTTGTGTCCAGTCTTCTCACACGATTTGCAAAGGTGCTTGATAAATGGGCATTCTCTGACGAAATGCATACCTCCACATTGACAATACGGTGTCTTGGGTAAAGTTGATTGTTGCTTGCTTTTCTTCGGGGGTTGACTGTGCGGTTTCACCTGCTGCTTTTTTTGTTTGAGTGCACATACTGAAGCAACAGATGAAGTTGGCTTCTGCTCGCTTGCAGTTTCCTTCATCTGATTCCAGCTTGGAAAGTAGTCTGGTGCGGATATAGGAATCCTTCGACGATTAGAGACCTCGCATAAAGATCAGCGTCTTGAATTGATCCGAGGTAATCCTCACAGCGTTTGTTACCGTTCCGGCATACGCCACGAAATCCTCCTCCGGCTGCTTGACAGGTTGAAAGCAGAGAAATTCGTGTTCCAAAGAGCTGTTATAGTTTCTCGACAGTCTATTTGAAACTAAAATCCCTCGGGTGTCTCGGAAGAACGAAGTTCAGGTACCTGTCGTGGACTATCACGTTCAAACTCCTAAGCAGCAGACCTTGGCCGCATCGTCCAGCTTGGCTCCATATTGAAGAAAAAAAGTTCTCGTACTTTTGGTACCAACGGAATTGGCAAGGCTTCGTAGATTCTTCAATTACTCGTCGCCAATTGATAACAGTTCAAATAAATCTTAACTATTTGACTATCGAACAAAGAATGATTTTATTTTCTCAATTTTCACATGACATAAATTTTCATGCTGCTTATGTTTGGATTTTGACATCAGATCTTTAGTTATCAAAATGTCGTCCAATCGAGAGAAACTAGGAATAATTTACATTCGTTGTGGAAATCCAAACTACAAGCACGCAGAAATAGCCAAATCAACCGTCACCAAAGTAGTAAAAGCGTTCTGAGAACGTTTTTTTTTAAGACTAGGAAGCCTGGATTAGGAGGAAACCGATAGTCGGAGGCAACTGTGATGAACAGAAGAGTGGCTAGCGCTTTCAAGCACAACCCCAACCTCTCCGTTCGAGCTGTCGTAAATAAGTTGAGAATATCGTCTACTAAAAACGATTGGACTATTAACTTCTAAGAAAGTAGTGACTCCAAATCGCAACGATAAGAGCATCCTAACGGCGAAAACAAGATCTCGGAATCTGTATACGACATTGTTGACATAGTTTGATTGCGTGGTAATGGCAATGTTCCGAAAATCAATCATTTTCTATCAGCCATGCTTTACTGCATTCAGAGCCAACAAATCGAAGCAGTCAATTTTTCCTCTCAAAACAAATCATATAAACAATCATGCATGACAACGACGCTGCTGTATTTGATACATTCTCGCAAAAATTGATGAGGTAAATAAGGACGCAGACTATCAGCAACGAACGTCTCGGCGGTGATTGCCTTCCTTGATGGTTTTCTATCTTCTAGGATCACAACTGATATGTATCAGTTCTGAGAGCTGTGTAAAGGTTACAATATGATTTAGAGTTTTTCCCTTTGCGAGAATAACAAAATCATTACTAAGTAACCGCAATGAACTGTCCTGCATGTGCTACGGATTTTTTGAACATGTGGTCCTGGTATTTCTTCAGATTTTTCCTTCTGAAACATCCATGATCGTCTATCAATAACGAACATTATCAACAATGATGCGAGGATAGATGTTCGGGAATGATTGTGGGAGCGATGTTCAAAATGTATCATCAAGTATGTCGATCACTTTTGAAAAGCCACGTGACGAATAGCAACGGTAGCCCTCGATGGGGCATGGTATATTTTCTTGTATCAAATTAGTGTTGATTTTCGACATATATTCAATGGGTACTTTTACCACGTGCGTATCACAGCACTCGGAGATATCAGTATTCTAGCTAGAAACCAATCCTGATTGCTTTTCTTGAGCGATTTTCCGAACATTGGGTAATGGACGACGAAACCATCGCCAAGGCAGACTCCAGACAGCTTTCTGTACAAGAGTATTATACAGCAACCGTAAGGAGAAAGGTGGTAGACATTTTCAAGCATATTAAACTATCAAAGTATGCCAAGAAATATCTCGTTTGTCAAATTTTCTGTACCAGTGGCTTGAAAAGCGACATTTTCGTTGAAACCGGGATCGCCAACAGGGAAAATTACGTGAAAGTGTGTCTTCAAAAGCATTTGCTGCCTTTGCTGAAAAAACATGAATTATCTGTGATATTTTGACTGGATTTGGTATCCTGCCATTTTGGAAAAAAAGCGGTAGAGTTGGTATGCCGCCAATAACATTCAGGTTGGGCCCAAGGATAAGAACCCTTCCAACACACCAGAACTTCGCACAATCGAAAAATATTGAGCGATAGTTAAGCAGAACCATACAAAGATCCAAACAACTGTTAGCAGCGAGAAGCAGTTCACAGCAAACTGGCGTTTCTAGGCGCAGAAAGTGGATAAAGTAACTGTACAAAATCTGATAGCAGGCGTCAAACTAAAGGCTCGCCAATTTGGACTAGGTCAACCGGAATCTTAACTGAGTATTTTTTCCGTCTCCAGTTATTCTTCAGGCTCGAGCGAGACCGGTCGCTTTTTTCGTCGGTCCTCGCTAGACAAAGGCTAATTGTTTCCGAGTTTGAACAGTGTAAAGTGATAGCGGTGCGATGAGTCCGTCGCCGGGTGAACCCCCAGATAGGACGATACCAGAATGGATGGACCCACAAAACCTGCATGGACGTCTCTATTACGTGATTCTGAGAGCAGCTGATGGACACAAACTTCCGCAGAATCCCTTCATTATAGGCAGGTCAGTAGAGAAAGTTGGGAAAATCGAAGGATTTTTCGAAAAAAAACAAGGCTGGTACGTAATCAAAACCCGAAGTAAAGATCAGATTCGAGAACTTGCTAAGTTGACATGTCTGACCGATGGCACGCCAATTGTGATCGCACGCCATCCCAGTCTTAACAAACGAAAATGTGTTGTCACTTGTCAAGAAGCCCAATCAATGGATGAAAAAGAGTTGCTCGCTGAATTGTCGCACCAAAAAGTGATTGAAGTGCGGAGAATCACAAAAAAAACTCCCGCTGGAGTTGTCGGTACACCTACGCTGATATTAACGATCAGTAGCACGGTCATACCGGAGTTTATCCATTTTGGATTCCTCCGAGTGCGAACCCGAGTCTACTACCCGTTGCCCCTGTTATGTAGAAATTGCCTTCAGTACGGACATACAAAACAAAAATGCACCAGCCCCCTCTCGTGCAGCAAATGCAACTCGAATGAGCATGACAGCCAGAATTGTAAAAATCATCCGTACTGTGGGAACTGCAAAACTGAAGGTCATTCGCCAATAAATAGATCGTGCCCGACTTGGTTAGCCGAAACAGCCGCCTTGAAAATTACCACCGAACAGAATATTCCAATAGCAGCCGCAAGAAAAATGATCCAGCAAAAGAACAGCACACCAACCACATTCGCCAGCATTGTAAGAACGGCAGACCAGCAACAACCGAAAACAACGAACAATAGCACACCTCAACCACCAGCCCAGATTCAACAGAAGGAAGCAATTCAACGACAGCAGCAGACTACCCAACAGAAGCGAACAAATCAAACCACTACACATCTCAAACCAGCATCTCCCCCTCGGAAACGGATAACCCCTCAACCCTCTCCAACGCAATCATCGGACGAGGCCGAAGAAGTACGTTGCGAGAAAGCAAATGGATCCCCCAGCCAAATGGAACAGATCAAATCGATTACCCCCAAACCCCCTCAACTCCCTTCTCCCTCTCCTAACCCCTTCCAACCTTCCCCTAATATAAGAACAAATGACCCTCGGCCAGTGAAAACTTTCATTAAAAAGTAATTAGGCCTTAATAAACGATATTTGAAAAAAAAAAAAAAATATTTTTTCCGTCTTTTATTCATATTGAACTTCAAAAAGAAAAATACTTTGATTTTTTAATAAACAAATACTCGATTTATACGCAATTTAGTCTGACCACTTTTTGGTCCGAACACCGTTCACGGTGCGGGACAAATGGTCTTGTATGGCAAGAAGTTTTCTCATAACATGTTCTTGGCTCATTTTCAACACCTTATATACTTCCTACTCTAATCTATTCACTTATAATTTTCATTAGTTTAATTTGATATTCTTCCTATAAGAATGTTTACTTCACCAAAATGCCATTAATCATTTAATTAAAAATATCTTATTTATAACGCTTCAAAATCCAAAATTATGGTTCTTTTAGAAAATATTTAAACATTAGAATGAATTTCTGTCTGTCTTTCTGTCTGTATGTCGGTCTGTGTGTTCCCTACAGAATACTGAACCGATTAGAATGAAACTTGGCAGGTGGGTGCTTTTGAGGCTGGGGAAGGTTCCTAAAATGGTTTAAGACGCCTCCCTCAGATGGGAAGGGGGAGAAGGCCTCCCAAAAAAAACTATACATGTTTGTATATCTCGAGAATTTATCAAGTAAATGGAGCCAAATTTGGCATGCAATGATATTTGACAAGATCAAACATTCCTAAGATGATTTGAGACATCTGCATCCTTCCAGTGGGAATATTGAAAGGGGGAAGAGGTATCCCAACGAGATTTTTAAACAACTCGAGAATAAGTCAAGCCAATCGAACCAAATTTGCTATGGGAGGATATTGGGATATGTGAAAAGGTTCTATGATTGTTTGAGACCCCTCCTTACTTCCATTGGAATGATAGAAAGAAGGAAAGGACCACCCATAACATTTGTTTGCATGATTCGACAACTAATCAAGCGAAAAGAATGAAATCTTTTAGGCGGGGAAATTTTCGGCGAACAAAATGTTCCCAAGATCGTTTTAGGCCCTTCCCACCTTTGATTGGGGGAACATAAAAGGGGGAAGCGGCTTTATACATTCGTTTTTCAAAACTGGAGTAATTTTCGAGCAAACGGAACTAAATTTTGCATGGGTGGATTTAGAATTTAGATACGAGAAAAGACTCGAGCTTTATTCAGTTGAAAGGCACCGAATTGGTCTAAAGAGGGTCGGAGAAAGCACTGTGCAGAAGTTGATGAGAAGTGTTAAGAGAAAAGTAAAAGAATTCGCCTACCCTACAAAAGCCAATGCGTAATGAATTACCAATAAATTGAATCAAAATACTTTTTTGCAGGAATTTAAAAAGTAATAGCCATTACAAAGAAAACTTACTGGACGCCATTTATTTTGTCAAATCAGTCAATTACCACATTTTTTTTCGAATGCTTGTTTTGTTTTAAAGGCCTAAGATTTTTTTCAAATCTCTTCTCCAGAGGCTTCAAATCTATGCATAAAATGCAAATTAATCTAGAAGCAATTACAGACACCTCAATGGCGATGCTGTTTTTTTTACCTCAGCCTACCAACCTACCGCAGGCAGACAGAAAATTTCTGGACCACTTTGACGCCAGAAACGTGACTGTCAATTGAAATGTTTTCCCCCGCACAACTATCTTAAGCCACTCCGGCTAATAGTGCCTATTTTAAAACTGATTATGGAAAACTAAACCGCCCGTTCGAGCGTTTTCACTAGAGAAAATCACCACCACTAAATAACCGTTTGCCGGTTTCCGAAATGGGAAATCACTTCAAAAGAAATTAATATTTACGATAATTGTTCGGGAAACTTTGACTTGGCATCTGCCAAAGTGTTTTGTATGAATCGATGAACGTCGACTGCCTTGCCCTGCCTTGGTGGTCGTTTCAATCAATGGTCGTCCTTCCCCTTCCTAGGGGCGCCTTCAACCAAGTTCATTAAATTTTATTGCCCTTGCTTTTCCCCGGAAAGGAAGATGCTAGCGCGTTTTGTTTTTCTTCCCTCGGATCCCTCTGGGTTGGATGTCTAGTCAATCAATCAATCCAATTGTTGTGGGAGGGCGGGATCGGTTATTGGATTTGTTTGGATTTGTCAAGGGTTTATGAGCTTTTTTCAGCACTTTCCCTGGATAAGTGATTGACGGTTTCTAGATAGGGATTTAACAAATGCTAGAACAAGCTCACGTGCCATGGAAATCAAACGCAGTGCTGAGAACTACATGCTTGTTTTTTTTTTAGAAGGCCCATACACATTTATTGAATAAAATTATCAATTTCAGATAAATAATCAATCTCAATCCCATATGATTTACGCTAATGGCCGAGAGTAGCTCTCAGTGGATAAAGTGAACTAAATAGAAAGCAGGGAAGCATCCAACATAAACCGGCCCAACATAAAAGCGCTCATTCAGCATCCAGCGCAGATCATGCACGATTTTGACCTAATTGATAGACGCATCTCTCCCTGGACTGAATGGAACTGCATTGAGAACGCCAGCTGACCGACAAACTATTGCCATTGATTGGAGCCCCGATGCTGGAGTGCATTTTCAATCGATCGCATGCAGCGGGTATAACTTTTTTTTACGCAACAACATTGATTAGTATTTTTTAAAAGAGGAGTTTAACTGCAGCAATAAAATTTCCCTTGTTTATTCAACTTGCGCGGGAACCCCTTTAAAATTGGTTCCAGATTCAATTGGATCATCGAGTAGAAAGGTTTCGAATTTCCCCTTTATACCTTTTAATGCATCGGGTACTTGAGACCAAGCAAAATGGATTGTTTTTTTCAGAAAGCTCTGTTGAAAGCGATTGATCTCACTCTCAACTCAACTGATGAAGATGATGATCTTCGCTGTAGGTTGAAGCAACGTAAGTCACAAGCCATGGAGATCATGAATGGGGATTGTTCTGGAGATCTGAAGTAAATAGATGCCTCCATGCAGCCGAGAGAATGACTCCAAGGAAGAGATCAAGTTCCATGTGTGTTTATTTTTAAAAGATTTATACGATCGGAAGATATACTCTACCTTGGATAGAAAGGGTTTGATTGATTTAAATTGCCATTGCTTTTTAGTATTCCTTTTAGTTATTTAGCATTGGAATAACTTTTCACTACATTTGAAATTGTAATTGTAAAAATATTAAAAAAAAATTTTTTCGGATGATTTCTTTGTCTGTTTTTCCAAAGCTTAAGAAGACAGGATTTTACATGAAAAAAACTTATATTAATGTAGAAGATTTTTTTCAAATTTCCTGAGGTAAGGTGGTGATTTCGGAATTCATATTCAGTGAGAAATAATAACAATACCAAATAACACCAAACTCGAAGAAAATGTACTGTATCGATTCAAAATTAATCAGAATCAAAATTTCAAATCAATGGTCAGTCAATCATAATTTTTTTTAAAGATTTTCCAAACTCTGAATTAAAAATTAGCTTGAAAATTGATTTTAAGCAATCTAGTTTACAAATTTGAAAACAATATTGACGAAAACGAATTGAAATTAAATTTCGACTTGAACCTTTACTTACTAACAATTGAACTTAAGAGAATTTATTCAAAACACATAGTTGATGATTGAATTTAGTTTGATAAAAAGGAGAACATAGTTATTTTTGTTTCCAGAGTGCCAGTTCATATTCTTCCAGTTATCAAAATAAAAGGCTATTAAAAATTGTTTTTGAAGTTCACAACAATAACTTTATATATTGATAATACAACATGTTCAATTAATCATTTGTCATTCTGAAAAAGTAAAGGAAGGGAAATTGAAACTCTGGAATATTCAATAAAAAACTAATAATAAAAATAAAAATATGGAATTCCAAGCGCAGGTTGAAAAGTTTAAAGGCTCTGAATATTTTGTCGGCTTCTATCTATCAACTCCTGCGTTAGCGATTATCTGCTAGCCTCATCATGCTCCTGCTACGATATTATCGCTTTAACAGAAACCTGGCTGAACGATAGAACCCTGTCAAGTCAAGTCTTCAGCTCAGACTACACTGTGTTCCGTTGTGACAGAGGTCCCAACAACAGCACGAAATCTATAGGTGGTGGAGTTCTGATTGCTATCCGATCCACTCTTTCAGCCATCCCCATCTACGACGAATCATGGAATGATCAAGAATTCGTATGGACCCGTATTGGCACGAAAAAACTCTACGTTGGGGTTGTGTATCTGCCTCCTGATCGTACTAAAAATGCATCTTTTGCTGATTCCTTTTCCAGCGGCCTTTCTAAATTGTGTTCTCTCACGCTTCCTGAAGACGACATCGTTATCATCGGAGACTTCAACCTACCAGGACTTAAGTGGATTCCCTCGCAAGGCATTTTTTGTTTGCCGATCCAACCAGATCTTCGTTTACGGTGCCTTCCAACACGATCCTCGACTCTCTAGCACGGCAACTCTCCGCGAGATCAACAGCATAGAGAATGAAAATGGTCGCATGCTCGATCTCTGCTTCATCAACGACGGACCCCAATTTGCTACGATTGAAGAGGCTCCTACGTCCTTGGTCAAGGTTGTTCCTCATCACCCTGCTCTGCTGCTTTCACTTGATATTCCAGGAGCTGTTGCCCACATCGAAAAACCTGGTCAGTTCTATCTTGACTTTAAGAACGCCGATTTCATCGCTGTTTCACAAATGCTCGATGCTATCAACTGGGAAACTGAACTGGAATCTTCCGATCCGAACGCTGCAGCTATGAAATTTTCCCATATAATCAATTACATCATCGATCGTCACGTATGGTATGGATCGTCATGTATGGATCCCTAGCCCCTAGTTGGAATCTTCGGAAACGAAAAAGCATATCAACTTGCTAACTTAGGACGAGATGGCAATATGCTGCAGATGAATACCCCCAAAGCGGAAGCGCTTAAATGGGTACGACAGCAATTGTGGAAAACGCATGGCCGAAACTGGAGACACGAACAGGATATCGCACTAAGGGAAATCAAATCGACTACAGGAAAATGGACAGACATCGCAACGAGAAAGGAGCAGAAAATTTTCACCAGGCTGAGAACTGCTCACACGCTGATCACCCACCAGCTGCACTTGTGGCGTGGCAATTACAGTGAAACATCTTCTAATAGAATGTCGAAAATATTCCAAGCTTAGGCAGGATATATTACCAGAAGGAGGATTAGAGATTATACTACAAAATAGTAAAGAAAATGAAGAAAAACTAATTAGATTCCTGAAATTAAGTGAATTGTACAGTGATATTTGAAAAATTGTAAAACTGCAAACTAGAACTAGAGGGTGAAAATACTAGGTTAATCCCTCTATAAATAAACGATACAAAAAAAAATCGATCTTTACGTACCGAAACGCTCATCAGTCTCTAACCTACGAGCTCCTTGGGTTACGAAAGAACTGCGACGAATGAAAACGCTCAAGAATAAAGCTCTCCGTTATTACACTAGGCACAAAACTCTCCGCGCTAAAAATGAGTATTGCAAACTAAACTAAGCTTACAAAAAACTATGCTCACGCTGCTACTAGAGCTACTTAATTCGGATACAGCGAGGTTTCAAAACAAAACCTAAATTATTTTGGCAGTACATCAAGGACCAGCGGAAAGAATCCGGCCTACCGCCCTCAAATTGTTGTAGACGATGATATTATTTTGGAAGCGACCGCTAAGCTTAAACACAGCCTTTCCGCAGGACCAGATAGCATACCAGCTACCTTCTTGAAGCGATATATATCACGTATGCTGATACCTCTAAAAATAATCTTCCAAGTTTCACTCGATCAGTCTACCTTCCCATCCATATGGGAAGAGGCCTATATGTTTCCGGTGCACAAAAAAGGGGACAGACGAAATGTGAACAACTATCGTGGCATTTCTGCCTTATTTGCGATAGCCAAATTGTTCGAGCTGGTTGTTTTGGAACCCATTTTTTCGTATTGCAAGCCTTATTTCTCAAATGAACAACATGGATTTATGCCGAAGCGCTCTACGACTACAAACCTGTTGACATTCACGTCTACTGTGCAAGACAGTTTTGCCATGGGATCTCAAACCGACGTCATCTACACTGATCTGTCAGCTGCTTTCGACAAGGTGCACCATGCCATAACCATCGCCAAACTCGATCGTATTGGTATCTGCGGGTCTTTACTGGAATGGTTCCGCAGCTACCTGGTTGGACGAAAACTCATTGTTCGAATAGGTGAATTATTTTCCAGTCAGTTCTCTGCCAAATCCGGAGTGCCTCAAGGAAGTCATCTAGGACCAATAATATTCCTGATATACTTCAACGACGTGCTGTTGCTCCTTGATGGACCAAAACTAGCGTATGCTGATGACCTGAAACTGTATCGCCGCATCAACGGTCCCGAAGAGGTAAACTTCCTACAGTCAACCTCTTCGCCTCTTGGTGTGATGTAAATTGCCTTCCCTTGAATCGTAGTAAATGTGCAGTAATTTCGTTTTCCCGCAAGCGGCTCCCATTATCAGCCATTTATCATCTTGGAAACGAGGCTATCATTCGCGTCGAACAAGTGAAAGATCTTAACGTGATTCTTGACGCACAGTTGAATTTCAAGACTCACACTAACTACATCGTCAACAAAACCTCTAGATGTCTGGGTCTTCTTTTCCGCATGACGAAAGACTTCAAGGATGTCTACTGCTTGAAGAGTCTTTATTGTAGTTTGGTTCGATCGATCTTTGAATATGCCTCGGCTGTTTGGTGCCCATATTATCAAAACGGCTCAGAGCGTATTGAGGCCATCCAACGGCGTTTTTTGCGATACGCTCTTCGAAAACTCAACTGGCACGACCCGTTCCGACTTCCCAGCTACGAGAGCCGCTGTCGTCTAATCGACATCGACACGCTGCAAGCCTGCCGGACCGCTACACGAGCCTCGGTCGTTGCGGATTTGCTCTCATCGAGAATAGACTGCCCCGCATTGTTTGAGGAACTTCGACTCAACGTACGACCACGAGTTTTGAGGAATCGTGATCTTCAGCTCTTTGTCCCTCTCCGGCTGAACAATTATGGGGCCAACACAGCTCTAATCGGTGTTATAAAAACATTTAACCGCTACTCAGAGTACTTCGAATTTGACGTTTCGCTTGATAAATTCCGAAGAAAAATTCTTAGAGTTTTAAGTTTAACGTAGATTACCGCTTGTATGTACATTGTCATAAATTATAGTTTTTCATTTGGATCAATATGTGATCCGTTGATTTATAATAAATAAATAAATAAACAAATAAATAAACCGACTTCAATTGAAATATTGGATCCTGTGAAGCAAACATTCCAGATTGAAAGAATAAAACCGGGCTTAGTCGGATTGTCAAAGATAAAAAATGGAAATTAGCTGGTCTGGTCGAGCCAGCATAGATCAAAGAAAACCCTCAGATTTTGCCCTGATTATTTCACATTTTAAGCTAAATATATAACCAAACTTCATTGTTGTCATTTTTGTCATTTTTGTCATTTTTGTCATTTTTGTCATTTTTGTCATTTTTGTCATTTTTGTCATTTTTGTCATTTTTGTCATTTTTGTCATTTTTGTCATTTTTGTCTTTTTGTCATTTTTGTCATTTTTGTCATTTTTGTCATTTTTGTCATTTTTGTCATTTTTGTCATTTTTGTCATTTTTGCCATTTTTGTCATTTTTGTCATTTTTCTCATTTTTGTCATTTTTGTCATTTTTGTCATTTTTGTCATTTTTGTCATTTTTGTCATTTTTGTCATTTTTGTCATTTTTGTCATTTTTGTCATTTTTGTCATTTTTGTCATTTTTGTCATTTTTGTCATTTTTGTCATTTTTGCCATTTTTGTCATTTTTGTCATTTTTGTCATTTTTGTCATTTTTGTCATTTTTGTCATTTTTGTCATTTTTGTCATTTTTGTCATTTTTGTCATTTTTGTAATTTTTGTCATTTTTGTAATTTTTGTAATTTTTGTCATTTTTGTCATTTTTGTCATTTTTGTCATTTTTGCCATTTTTGTCATTTTTGTCATTTTTGTCATTTTTGTCATTTTTGTCATTTTTGTCATTTTTGTCATTTTTGTCATTTTTGTCATTTTTGTCATTTTTGTCATTTTTGTCATTTTTGTCATTTTTGTCATTTTTGTCATTTTTGTCATTTTTGTCATTTTTGTCATTTTTGTCATTTTTGTCATTTTTGTCATTTTTGTCATTTTTGTCATTTTTGTCATTTTTGTCATTTTTGTCATTTTTGTCATTTTTGTCATTTTTGTCATTTTTGTCATTTTTGTCATTTTTGTCATTTTTGTCATTTTTGTCATTTTTGTCATTTTTGTCATTTTTGTCATTTTTGTCATTTTTGTCATTTTTGTCATTTTTGTCATTTTTGTCATTTTTGTCATTTTGGTCATTTTCAGAGTAAAACTTTTAGTTTAAAAATTGAATTCAGGAAATTTTCCTTAAAAAAAAGGGGAAAATCTCCCTGGAGAAAATTTTTACTCTTAGTGGTAGCTCCGGGAAACTTCATCCACATCGAAATCAGAAATCCGGACCTCAAGGCATAAACCGGGCAGAAATCAGATCGCATTGAAAACTTTGGGTGCACCATTAGTTTGGACATTTGTTTTCAATTAAAAGTAAATTGAAACAAATTGTGGGATGCTGCAGTTCCGATGAATTTCTCTGCTCTCTACTCGTTGCAACTTTCCTCTTTTAGGAAATCATTTCGAGTTGTTTTTAATTTTCTGCTACAATTTCTGAGAGCTAGCTGAAAGTTGCGAAAGTCAATTTCGATGTTCTACGCCCCCCATTGACAACCAACTTTCTGGGGCACAGAGTTGTCACTAGTTGTTGAGTTTATTTTTTCCTGAGGCAGTCGCACGCTAAGCTTTCAATATAGTTTCTTTAAGTCGAGTTTTTTCTTGTTTCAATGAACCACATTACATGTGTTCTGATGCTGGACGAAATGTTGCTATCTTCTATCGATGTAAAGCCGCATACACATTTCGAATGTGGGGGAAACGAAACTAAAAGTTGCTAGGCTAGAGGATGGGGAACGCAATCATTAAGCCAAATGGGGGATTGCGTGCCACCATTCCTATTTGTTTGACCTAATTCAATTTAAATCCTACACATCGTTAGGGAAAATAGGCCGGGATTTCTACACCTTATGCTAAGACCTGTTTCTGACTAATGTTTTTAAATCCAAACCCCGATTTGATTGTGCGTCATTATTCAACGTCCGGACGGGCAATTTTCCAAAAAAAAATCAGCTGTCTGTAGTACATCAATTAATCGTCAACGAAAAAAAAACCTAAAACGAAAATAACTTTAAATTTTTCTTCCTTCTTCATTTCAGGTAAGTTCCATCAAATGATCAACATCGCGGACCACACAGCTTCAGAATGTTTGAAATTGACCAACATTTGCATGTCCAGTAAGTTGCAATTTTTGGGATGATAAACGATGCTTTGATAAACTGGGGATTAAATCTCGTCTGCGTTTAGCGCCCTGGGGATCGTTAAATCAATCTGTGGGCTTCTGACTGTTGCGCTTCCATAGCCAGCAGAGTTCAAACTGATTGTGTTTAGATGGAGAATCATTTATAAAACTTTTGGAGATCTGATGTTGATATGTTAATGGCTGTAATACCTGTTATTACAGTTAATAAATTCTTTTATCTTTCTGATTTGTGGTAATTTTAAAATATTATTGGTTTACATGATTAATTTTTCAGAATTATCATAATTAAAGTTCTGATATTTGAGGATATCAATCATTAATTTCACTCCATTTTGAGCACTTAAGACGCTTTGCTTGTTAATATTGACTCATAATAGGCAAATATTGAGGCAAATCCTAATGGGCAGACTCAGGTTAAGAAGCAAAATCAATCTTTTAGTTTGATGCAAATCCCCGAAAAAGTAAGCCAAGTTGGATGTGTATAGTAAAAACGCATTTAAGAAATACATACAATTTTTGACGGATGCCATAAAAAAAAGAAAAGTCATTTAAGAAAAATCATCTTATTCATGTATGATGCTGCTTCATTTTTTCTTTATCGAGAACGAGAATTGATCCACTGATGAATATTGTTCTTTTCCAAGGTTAGCCAACTTTCACCCCTCCAAAAAGTGGTCAAATAGTTGGTCAAAGTTGCAGAGTAGAACTCTGCAGGCAGCAGAACTAAATGGAGAAGTTTAATGTTTACTTTTGAATTTTGTTGCCGCGCTAGTCTCCCCAATGTTTTCATTCGTTCCACCAAAAAAACGGACCTCAGCTGGGGAGCATTTCATTGAGGAAGGATGACATTGTGAGGAATGCTTGAAATTTCGCTTTGCCCTTTGGAAGGCTTTCGTTCTTGCTATTTTGTATTGAACGAAGAAAACCAGTGAATAGCCTCGCTCCAGACTATAAATCAAAGTTTTTCCAAAATAAGAAAATTATTACTAGTCATAGGGCAGGCCAAATTGGAGAACCTGCTTGGTGGAAAAGGGAGTCACTTTGTTCCTCTTTTCTCTCAACTCGTAATCCGTGGATTCGGTTTCGTTTTACAAGATGTTTTGTTGTTTGATACGTAAGAATACAAGAGCGAACCGAAAAAAAAATTTAAACAAAATGTCCCGCGGCAACTCGGTAGAATTAATACCAGTTTTATGATGAAAAGAATGGACAAAAATGGATCAAAAACAAAGAAAAAACAATACCGCTCTTCCATTTGTCGTCACCGTCCCAGCAGCGTGGCAAAAAGAGATTTCATTTTCATCCCCAGAACTTCTGCTGCTGGACTGGAGGAGGTGATAAATCATTGCTTGATTTATAACACCCATGTCGATTGGAAATAAGATATTTTTTCTACAGCAGCAACAGCGAGATTTCAGCGAGATAAAAGCAAAGCTGTCGATGAACCAGACTAGTTTCACTCACTGCACTGCCTGGTGGAGCAACTCAGGTTCATTGACCTCAAACGCAAAACAGCTCGACCTTCGCGATGGTGTATCAAAGGCAGGACTGGGTTTAAGGAAGGGCAATTGGTTCATTGGCTTACCATTGAAAAACTTAGGAAAATTTCAGTTAAAACAGTTACCTGGTAGCTAACCAAAATTGAAAATGGAACATTCCATTAAACGGAGTGAAAAGCAACGAAAAATGGCAAATTTGTTATGATTAGAATATTGAGGAGACTTAGTTGATAGTTCTTATTCTTTCATTTTTTTTTTTTGTTTTTTCCTCTGGCGTTTTTTAAACCCCAGAACGAAACATCTCTTAACCAAATTGTAAACTCATAGAAGTTTGAGAGAATTGTTACGTGCACTGTTCCGCACTTCCACGGTAGCGTATGTTTCTTCATAAAAAACAATCTTGCAACACTGCAGTGCTCATCGTGCAATAAGTTGTAAACCGACCAAAATCTCAGCCAGAGGACAAAATATTATTCAAAAAAGAAAGTCCTGCCGGAAGGGGCATTGGCCCGTCTTCGGCTTCATGGACAGGTTCGCGATTCAACATCAGATATTAAAACGTTCATCTAACCCGAGTAAATCCCAAAAGATGAATACAATGCTTCAGCATTACACAATGAAAGAATCCAAAAAACTTGTTTTAAGTAATTGTATTGAGTAAAGATTTTCCCCGATTTTTTCCAATTTTCCCAACCCGCTCTTACCTTACCTTACCTTAATTCTGTGTGTGTGTCAGTGTAGTGTGTACTTGTGTATCCCTCGGCGAACGGCTTGCAGTCCTGCATCCGGATGCATTGTATGATGTCTCTACCAGCCTTGGCTGGTTTCGGTTCAACATCGTTGGTCATCAAGCGAATAGAAACATAGGCAGTCCCTGGCTCAAGCCCCTAGAGGCGAGTGGGGACCGCTCACTATGTTCCCTGTTTTGCCGGCTTCGCTTGGTTTGTTTGACGAGTTCGAAATGGCCGAAACTCCATCGCTCAGATGCACAGCAGTAACCACCTCCAACCCACAACACTTGGGGTTAAACATAATAGGCCTGCGTGATAAACCCACAATCTAGGCATTAGTGCAGATTCATTACCACTGTCTCTAGGTTTCTTACCGATCTCTTTAACTCCTAGCATTATAATTTAACTAGTTCGTCATTTTAGCATGTCGACTGTTAAAACGAACCGATACTCCATCCAGCCTGTGGGTTGATAAGAAGCACTATGTAGACACAATACGGGTTTCAAGTTTCACTACGAACCTGATGTGAGTTGAACCGCTTACTTATCAGCCTTCCGTGCACTTAATAATCTTTCCACTTTGAACAGAACTATATAAATTATACTTTATTAACAGCTGAAAGTGAGACTACTAGGGTTTAGGTAGCAAATGGTCTCCTTGATGCTGAACCTTCAACTGGTAACGTTTCGCTAAGTGTTCTTCTGTTTTGTTGGGTTAGTCACAGTCATCTCCACTCTCGGATGCTACATTCTTGAGATCATCGATCGGTAGAAGAGAGAACAGCAACTCCGAGTAATCGTTCCAGGGTTGGATCTGCGTATCTAGTGTTACTTCTTTTCCCTTCTGTCGAACAGATTTGATCATGCTGTCAGGTTAGGTTGGCTTGGATGTGCTGTATGGAATATTTGAGCCTGAACCGGAGAAGTAGCTCATGATCAATTGATTCTTGACCACAATTGATCTCGTTGCTCGTGTTCTGTTGTGTGTGTTGTTTAGTGTTCTGTTGTACAATTATCGATCTATTTATCTACCTATAACCTATATTATACTACTGTACCATGCTATCCAATTTTGGGGGATAATACCCATTCCAAGGCTGCGTAACAAAATCCAAAATCCTGTCACATGCTGCTTTTGGAGCAGGTGACAAAGTCTTAAAATAAAGGGCGAACACGAAATAATCGTGACACCGGAAATGCCATGCAAATTTTCTTTTATAATGTTTTGAAACAAACCAAAATTTAAGGGTAGGGTAAGGGTACTTACATATTTACTTCAAAAATCAAAAGAAAAGTTAATCGATGGAGTCTTGAATGTAAAATTGAACGCATTTTCGCATGATGCCCATGAGTCTTTACAGTGTCATCCGGTACCAGTTTCTCAGTTTTTTCCATTTTATTAACATGTCCTTCTCGTCTTTACTGTTTTTTTGCTCTTCCGAAAATCCCGCTTCATTAGAGCCCAGTATTGCTCCACCGGGCGCAGCTCCGGACAGTTTGGCGGGCTCATGTCCTTTGGAACAAAATTGACAGAATTGGCCTCATACCACTCCAGGACACTTTTAGAATAGTGGCATAATACCAAATCACTCCTCAGTCCGCAAGAGCAGATGGCCTGCCAAACGAGATATTTGGAGGCGGACTTCGACAGTTTCTTCTTCTTGAATTTGTCAGCCAAATCGAACTTGCTCTTGCCGGTGAAAAACTCCAAGCCCGGAATTTGCTTAAAATTGGCTTTTATATACGTTTCGTCGTCCATCACACAGCAGCCATATTTTGTCAGCATCTTCTCGTAGAGCTTCCGTACCCGAGTTTTAGCCGTCGATTGTTGCCGCTCATCGCGATTTGGGAAGTTTTGTACCTTGTATGTATGTAGACCAGCTCTGTTCTTTGCATTCTGGACGTAGCTCTGCGACATGCCGATCTTTTTAACCAAATCACGGCTTGAGACGTTGGGATTTGCTTCAATCATCCGCTTGACCTTCCCCTCCATCTTTCTGTGCTCCGGTCACGGTTTTCTTCCAGCTCCTTTGCCGTGGTCCAACGTCAACCGCTCTTGGAACCGCTTCAACACTCTGAAGACGGTTGAATGGTGAATGTTCAACATTTTCCCCAACTTTCCGGTGCGATGGGTCAGGAAATTCCAGGCATTTGGAAAGAATTTGTTCTCTCGACTAGCGTTGGTTCACCTTCATTTTCGTTGAATCGAAAAACACGACTTCGAGTTTGACAACATATAAACAATACACATCAATGAGAAAATGTGCAAAATTTGGTTGATTTTTACCCAATGGTAAAAAAGTTATGCCCTTATTAGCAACAAATGATCTGAAATTAATAATTCTGTCTTTTGCAACAATCTGTTAAGGATTACAAAAAATGTGGATAAGAGATTTTTGTTAAAATAGAATCACAATCAGATAAAATCATTTCTTTTCTATGAAATATGCCGAACATAACGAGCACCCGGGGTGCAGTGAGCACCCCTCTATTCTGCGGAAGTATCTAAGTATTTTCTTAAATAAATATTTAACTGCAAAGTTCCCATGTTTTTAATTTTTCAAGCAAGCTTCTTTAACACTTTACAGAAATATTAAAAGAAAAACAACTTGGTTCTTAAGTATCGAAAAAATTATAATTGTCAAGCACCTAAAATAAGCTCTATGTATCGATAAGTACACACTGAAACATACACATTTTTCCTCAATTTTCACCATCCTTCAATTTTCGATTTTTTACATTATTCAATTTTAATATGTGTTTTTAGTTTAACTTGTTGACTCAGGGCGAACAAAGCACCATTGATCGGGACATGATGAGCATTTTCTGCCGTAGAATCTACCATCGAATTCAGTTCGATGAAGTCACCACCATGTGGTCAAAGTAGCTAATATTTGGTGTGAAAACTTAATTTTGAGACGACTTCTTTTGAAAAGGAATTTCCATATAAACTGTCCAATGCACAATGGGAAAAATTGGACCCAAAATCTAAAAAAAACCGAAGCCGCCGGTTTGAGAACCCTGAAAAATCACTTATCTTGTGTAAAATTTTCTCAGAAATTCAAATCTGTGGTCAAATTTATCCAGAGGCATTTAAGTGGAGGAATATTTGACGTTCGTTACCCAGAAATGAGTGTTTTTCTTTATATTTCCTTATTCTTGTCGTGATCAAATTTTTGTAAAGATAGATTTTAAATGTACATAAACAGTCCTGAACATTTATACATTATACAATCAACAATTAAGTAAGTAGAATATTATTTCTGGTCTTGGTATAATCAGTGATGAGAAGTTTATTAGATTTTTTAAATATAATAATAATCACTCTGTTTGTGACATTCCAACTCTTTTTTCTCAATTTGTATCATATTGTCGTCTTCTACAAGATTGTAGCCAGAGAAATTTCCTATTAAATTATGTTATTGTCATATAATGTTGGGTTAACGTTAAGGGGGGAGTAGGGTCTAACATTTTCAAAAAATCAATTTCTTCTTATTTTTTTATTTTCTTATTGAAAAACATTTCAAGAATGTTGTGTCAAATTTTCAAGTCAATCGAAGCAAAACTGTAGAAATTATAGGCCTTTATCTCCTCTTATCTAATACTGCAAGAGATAGAGAGCAGAAACTTCAAACGCGTTTTTCTCGAAAGCACATTTTTAAAGTCCGTGGACATCGTCATTTGAAAACTACTTCACCGATTGTTTTTAAATTTGGAACATATTTTCTACATATAAAATACCAAACCCCAACGATTTTCTTTTTTTTTTACTTTAGGGAGATTTTACAGATAAAAAATGGCGGATTTTTTCGTGAAAAATCGTAGTTTTTACTTCAAACAGCCAAAAAAATTTCATAAAAAATTTTTTAGTAAATAAAATTGTTGAGATCCAGAAAAACATATATTAAAAATATTTTGCTCTGAATTTTTGACTTCAGATGATTCTGTGCTGAGATACAGTGTCCACCGCAAATCCTGTTTTCTAAAAGGCATCCTCGAAAGTGCTCCGTCACCGGCTCATTTTTCAATATTTTTCTACGAAAAAATTACTAAATGTTCTTTTAACAATGCTTTGTATAATGCAAAAAAATTGAATACATTTGTTTGAACGATAGCTCTAAAAAAAAATCGTGAAAATGGTGTCTGGCTTAGAAGACTCAAACGCTATACCCTAAGCCACGGTCGGGACTAGTTTTGAACATGTTCAACAATCATCGAATATGTTGAAAAAATAACAAGAATACTTATTTTTGGTAATTGCAAGATCAATTACGAAACTTCTTTCAATTTTACCGGAAGTTACTTGATCCTAGATCAGTAAAGTAAATGAAACCCATTCGACTTTTTTCTTCCGCTTAAACATTCCACCAGGTGTCAAATGACTTTTCCTATGGAAATCAAAGAGGTGCCAATTTCTCGACGCAGTAATTCCAGATAAATCAACACAACCTACTCTCGGCACACTTGTATACATTTTTTTTTTCCGTAACTCAGAGCGCTTGTAATCTGACCGGGTGTGTGTGGAATTATCACTGCCGACCTACAAGTTGTTCGGTATGTTGTCCGCCGATATATTTAGGTATGTTCAACCGCATTCAGGCAAGTTTTCTGCGCTCCAACAGCTCTTTTAATTGAATAATTTTAACATTTGAGCTGTTTGTTAGTGTAGGGATTCCAAATTAATCGGCCATAATAATCAACTTCACGAGAGGACATTTATCACCGGCAGCTGGATGCGTGCTGTCCGGTTCTTGAGGAGGCATACTTTTTTTTTTGCAACATTGCTTCGCGAATCAAATCCGGATTCGAGTGAACCATCTGGTGGCGCTACAACAGGAATATTTTAAACTAATGGGACCAACGCCATGGGGCGAAAGTGAGACATCAGCTATTTACTGCCTCTGATGAAGTTCGGTTTCAAGATTTGGTATCGGTTTCAGCAATATCAATTATCAGATAATTTTGAATTTATTTTTGATAAATGCCCATCCTACACGTGATAAATATTTAATATAATGGTTGAATGTATGTTAGCAAAAGTTTAAACAATGAATCGCAATGTTATCGATTTGACAGTGAGTTCCCATTAAGTTCTTAGCTATCAAAACTGGTAGGATTGCGAATTGTGCATGAACTTACATTATAGGAAATATGGTTTAAAATTTATAAGAGGAAAGGATAAAAGCATTTTTTTCTCAATGGTAAAAATTGTAGTCCCAAGTCTCATTCCGAAAAACAAACCTACACTAGAAAAACAATTTTCCGTGCAAGAAAAAACTTTCAGCAAACTGTTTTCTCCGTCATCGCCAAATCGGGACACCACTTATCACAACCTTTCCGGGGCACAACAAATTTGTCAACTCCTGGACGGTTCACGTTTTGCAATCCTTCAAGTGGAGCAACGATATTTTAAAATAGTTGCTGTTGGTTTTTCCCTCAAGTTTTTGCTGTACCACCAATCACGTCGTTTCTCCGGAACTTCAACTTCAACGTTGGGAGACTGAGCGAAAAAAAAACACTTTTGTCGTTCTAGTTTCGACACCGGAGAGCAAATTGTGCGCGTCCTGTGACCGAAAATTAATCCTTTTCATTTAGTCCAAAACAGCTGGGACCCATCTCAGACAGGCAGCAGAGGGGTTCCAACATTATCTACACAAACCGAGACCGGAGGTTCGTACATTATGGGTGAAAACATTTTGGAGCATCATTCAGTGAAGAAAAGTGCACCTCGTCGAAGGTTGCGGAGATAGAAACCTTCTACAGCTGTGACACGCGATGAAAGAATAAGACAGTTTTTCTTGGATTAGTTTGACAAAAACTTTTCTTCACTTTCACAAATGCATAGTAGTACAACATGTTTTAACACTAAACATACCGACACTTTGTATATACCTACATATTTATACCGCCGGGGGTCAAATGACTCCTAATACCTTTCCAGACAAAGAAAAAAAAAATCTTTAGCACAGTTTCCTTCAAAAACAATCATTATCAAATTGAAGCTGTCCAAACCGTTGATTATTCAAAATTTTGCTGGTTTTTGTCCCGTCGACTGTCCGTCAAAATTTCCAGCAATTTAAAATGCTGAATAATCCAGCGATTAGAAAACCGATTGCTGGTTTCCAGCAAAAAAATTGGATTGCTGAACATTTCCAGCATTTTTTTTTGCTGGAAATCGAGGCAAAAATTTACTGTGTACACAAAGTTCAAATCAATCATTGTAGTGAAGCACATGATCGGCAACTACGGTTAAGGGTCATCTGAGAAGTCAAGTCTAATACCGCATTTTTTTACTTTTAATGAGCAAAAAACTAAGGGTAGATCGTTGAAATTTCCAGCAAAATTTTTCTCGATAAGCTGAAAGTGTTGAATCGTTATGAGTCATGCAAACCTAACTTCAAACAACAAATTTTTGCTAGTTCCAGAGCTCGTAAGCTGTATAGCTGGTAGGACCGAGGCTATCTATGAGACAGAAGATTTCTGTTGTGCGACAAAACTTATGAAAACCCCTATATCAAAAAAATTCCAGCGTTTGAATCCCATAACATGTCTGCTCGTGGTAAGGTCCCTAGCATATTAAAGATTCTGCTCCTGTGGAAAAACAACAACAATTTTCTAAACGAAAATTTTGGTTTTTGCAGTTCTTATAGCCTTAACAGATTAATCTTGTATGTACCCTTCGCAACCTACGATCTATACTAGCCGATAATAGTTTAATATTAATCTCATGATTGTTTTACTTCGTTAATGTCTGATTTCACTAGCATAAATTCCATTAAAAACGCTAAAATAATCAAGTTTTGTTTCGAAAAAGATGTAACCCCTTATTTGCTCTAGTTTCTTTTAAAAGAGACGTATTGGACCGAAAAGTAGATGAAATTGAAGGAGAAGGATGCAGTTACCTAAAATACAGATTAGACGAAGTAAAAATTGGAAAAACTGTTCAATATCATGACTGATAAAAGTTTTCGCCGGCCGATGGGAGATACCAAGAACAAGGTAGAAATTTTTCTTACAAATAACTATGAAAAATTTTTTTTAAAGTTTTTCATGAATTACCATTAATTTACCTTTATTTCCTTCATCGAAAGTGTTTCGATCAAACGAAGGGTTTTCTATAAATATATTTGAACGGCAAAAAAACCGTTAGGTATTTTTAACTAAGTATTTTGAGTTGAGTAGAAAAGACGAACCAGCCCGAGGCTGAAAGTCTCTATAATAAAGAGAAAAAAAAAGAGTTGAGTATTGCAAATATAGCTTAATGGGACTGAACAATAAATTAGAGCATTTTGATTTCCACATTTGCTGGTGTGGCTTAGTAGAATGGTTCCTGCTCCGTGATTGACCGAGTCTATCAGTTTTGATCTGAGGCAGAGTTGGTCGGCTCTTCTCAAACAACGGAGAGCCGGGAAAAAACAACACTGTTTTCAGTTCGGCTTCCGAGTGTAATCCTCTTTCGCTGATCGTGCTCCACTCGTTACCCGAGTTTACACGAGCTGTAAGTGACTCGGACGGCAAGTGTGAGACCTTTCGCACCTCAGAGGGGGAAAGAGAATTCTAAACAAAGAGCGCCCTGTGTTTCAGTCATACACCTCAGAGTAAATAAATAAAAAAAATATTTAGACACCCACCACACAATGTAGAAAAAAATAACAACAATTTCTCCCCCGCTACCATGCCCACTGCTGTTTGCTGTTTTGGATTCTTTTTTCTTGCAAAAGGTAGCGTTCGAAGAAGAGGTGGCAGGTGGACTCATCAAAAAATCAATTGCAATTAAGATCAGGACGGCTTCCAGAAAATCAGAACACTATACAAGCGCTTATCAACTTTAATTTGGCTCTCGATAAGTTGTGCATTCCTATTCAAATTTATCATCTCTTGTAACGTTAAGGATAAATTCTCGCTCCCGGACGAGAGAAAATTTCTCACTATTTTGCATGGAGTTAAGAGTGCGGAGAGTCAGAATGAACGTAAATATTTAGAAAAGCACTCTCTGTGCGTTTCGCAAACACAACTTGATACATATGTAGAACGGCTTTAAGTAATGAGTTTATTTTTAACTGTTTTTATCGTGAAAAAGTAGTTAAAAAATAAAAAACTCGTATGATTAGAAAGGGTTTTCCATTTCCCTTGTAATGGTTTAAAAGTTTTGTTGGAAGACGAAGAGTGAATGTCCTTAAACTTAGGATAAAGTTTTGACGTGTAGTGTGTGCACAAAAGCAATAAGAGATGAATCTGCAAGAGTGAAATGTTTAGGGACGTGTGGCTTAATCTTGCATGTGAAATGCTGCGATGGCTTAGATGATAATTGGCTGAAATGTATGGAAAAAAACCGCGCAATAAAATTTGTGTGTAAAGATTGTCGTGAAAATCGAATCGGAACCGATAATGTGATGAAGAAACTAAATAAAACCATGTTATTTGTGAATGAGAATTTTAACACTTTGAAAATTGAGATTGATCAAAAGTTTAAAGAATACCTACGAACAAAATTAAAAAAATAAAAATTATGAAATCAGAGGCAGAAAATATCATCGATTCTGTAAAAAATGTGCTGGATGAAAATCAGAAAAATCTTGTAAGGCAACCTACAAAAGTTTTAGATCTTTGTACTCCTTCAGGTCCTAGTTCTAATTTACGATCCAGAAAACGAGCACGCTTAGAAAAAATCCAGAAGATGATTCCATTGCAATAGAGAGCAGCCAAACTCCTACATTTGCTGATCTTTTGAAAGGTAAAAATCGATTTTTCGTTAAAACACCAATGAAAAAATCAGAACCAATGGTTATAGTGAAGCCGAAAAAATTAGAACAAACCTCTAGAGAAACTAAAGAAGATTTACGTTCGAAAGTAGATAGATCTGCTGTAAAAATTCAAACAGTAATAGAAGGAAATAATGGTAGAGTCATTCTCGGTGTTGATAATTCCGATAACTTAGAATCAGTAGTCTCAAACGTGCAGGGTTTACTAGGACAAAAATATGATTTTAAAAATATTAAAACCAAACAAACCACGTCTTAAAATAACAGGATTATCAGAAAAAATATCGGCAGAAGACTTAAAACAATACCTCATAGACCAAAACGATTATTTGAAAATCGATAATTTGAAACTTGTAACTAGTAATGCCAGTAAATTCCTGAATTATACGCAATATACATTGATCATAGAAGTTGATTTGGCCACACAAGAAACTATGCTTGAAATGGGCCGTGTAAATATAGGTTGGGACAGATGCAGAGGTTGAATGCTTCAGCATAATGCGTGCTTCAAGTGTTGTGCACGTGACTGCAAAAACGATGAAATCTGCTCACGATGCGCCTTGAATCATAGAACCTCAGATTGTAAGTCAGATTTTAGAAGCTGTATTAATTGCAAAAATATCAACACGGAACGGAAAATGAATTTGGCTATCGACCATTTTGCATATAGCGAGGATTGTCCTGTTTACAAAAAACTGGTGGCAAATAAGCGACGTTTTGTAGAATACACTCCATAGCAATCATTAAAGCCTAGCAAAAGTCAATCAACGATCATTTACTTAAATTGTGGTGGTATGACAACCAATTATGAGGAAATTCGATAAATGATGCACACAATTAAACCGAAACTAGTTCTGCTCTCTGAAACGCATGTAACAGAAATATTGGGTACGAGAAAGTTTTGGAGATAGCAGTGAAAGACCAATTGCTTGACTATATCGATATTAACAAATTGCTTGTCCCAGAACAAAGTGGTTATCGCAAATACCACTCTTGTGAAACCGCTTTAAACTTAGTATTGACAAAATGGAAAGGAAAGATCAAAAAAAAAGCAGAAACTTATCGCAGTATTCCTTGATTTGAAACGAGCATTTGAAACGATTTCACGCACAAATCTGATAAAAACTCTGCGGAAATATGGTATAAAGGAAACAGCTCTCAATTGGTTTCAATCGTATCAAAAATGTAGATATTGTTACGGAATTTAAAGATAAACCGTAAGTCCAAGAAGAACCGATTAGAAACCGAAAAGTTAAACCGGTTGGGATATGTCATTATGACGGATAAAAATAAAAGACAGTGTTAATTGAAAAGCTAAACGAAAACCACGCGTTTTATTCACTACGCCTCCGCGGATCTTTTACCCGAAATTCCCGGTATTCTAGTTCTAACATCCGGTAGAGTCCTCTCATGTATCGTGTTGGTTCAAGCGTAAATCGAAATACGTCCTTCCCCCGGATAAATCGTCACACTGGTGTCAGAAGTGGGGTTGAGGTTATGGACGAAGCGCCCGGGACAAGACGTTTCGAAACTCCTTCTTCGGATGTGTTCGCCGGATCCAAATGGTCCGAGAACCGAGATCAGCGACCGGGTAAGGAGGATCTTGCTGAAAAATTCACAGACCTGACTGCAAAGCTGTCCAGGAAGATGGACAAATTAAGCATGACATTTTTTCAAAACGTGCAAGAGCTTCGGACAGGCATTCGTGACATTGGCCTTGAACTCGAAAACGTGAAAATTCAAGTCAGCCTTTGGGAGAATCAGCGAGAATTTAACGCCGCATTGAATGCTTTTCAGTTTTCGGATAATCCTGTGGCTGGAAGTTCTCCAGCAGCCAACAATCGTCGCGTAACTGTTGGAGGCAACTCCGAAACAATTGAAATTACGAACGACGAAACGATGGCTACAACTAGTGTGATCCAGCAGAATAGTGATTTTGGAGCGCGTGCAAAACTTACTCCTGAAGTGTTTGATGGTACAAAAAATTGGAGTGATTATCTGTTAACATTCGAGCTTATAGCTGAAGTTAACCAATGGAACGATGCTTTGAAGTGCAAATATTTGGCTGCAATGTTGCGTGATTCTGCACTAGAAGTTTACCGCATACTTCCAGCACCGCAAAAGAATGACTTCGGAGCTCTCAAATCCGCATTAGATAAACGTTTCGGCGGGAAACTTCATCAGGCATTGCACCACGCTCAATTGCGCTCACGACAACAGCAAAAGGGAGAAGATCTTACTCGGTTTGCTGACGACATCCGTCGTCTGGTCGCGTCTGCTTATTTCGACTGCAGTCCACAGGCTCAAGATAAAATTGCCTTAAACCATTTTCTCGACGGACTGAATGATCCGACTCTGCAAGATCTTGTCCGTTTCAGTCTTCCCAATACGCTGGAAACCGCATTGCAATCATCTTTGCAGTACCATCTCTCTCGCACCGCAACGCGAGCTATATCGAGACCTGTTCGAATGCTGCAAGGCGCCGAAGAGGATTCATGTTCGGAATCTGACGAAGATTCCTACTGTAGCGAGGAGCCCGTTTATGGTGTGCGTACTACTGCCACGCAAACGAGAGAAAATCGTCGGAGTGATAAAAATAAGTGGCGCCGGAAGAAGAAAAACTCGGGAAACGAAACCACACCAGTTTAGAGGAGCATAAACTGGTTGAAAGTGTTAGTGATGCTCCCCCCAAAATTCTATTTGTGCACTCTTTGAACCGACATCGTGGTAGTTATCTCGCTCGTGTTAGTGTGAATGGGATTCCATGTGAGGCGGTTGTTGATTGTGGTGCTGGAAAGACTATAGTGAGTCGGAAATTTTGGTCACTCTTTAATCAGCAACCCACACCATCTCGCCAGAAATTCATTCGAACTGTATCGGGTGAACTTCTACCAGTGTATTCCGAAACAAGTGTTGTTTTTAATTTCGACAAACATCGAGTGAAACATGACGTTTGGGTCGTCGACATTGCAGAAGACTGCATAATAGGAAGTGATTTCTTGACCGAACAAGGTTGTGTCGTCGACTTCATAAGAAACACTTTGCATATCTCGGACGGTAAATCAGTGCAATTAAAAACGGAAGAAACGGATAAAGAAGAAGTAAGTGTGTATAAAGTGAGTGTGATAGAAGATGTTGAGATACCGGCGTGGAGCGAAGCTGTGATAAGTGGTCGCTGTTCTAGTGAATCATCATCACCAATCATCGTCGAGGGAGCGCTGGAACAAAATAACTTGTTTGTTGCTCGAGCTGTGACAAATGTCAACAAACGATACATTCCTTTGCGAATTATGAACGTTTCTGAGACAGCACAGACCATTGCTGCGGGAACTCTAGTTGCAAACGGCTGGACAGCAGAGGTAATTACCAATCCTGATCAGATTCCGTGTAAGTCACCTCAATTGCAAGCTATATTTTAGGAATCTACCAAAAATCTCGACGACACTGAAAAACAAAAATTCGCTCAGTTTTTGTCTAACAATAGCGATGTGCTCAGTGCAGGACCACTAGATGTTGGAAAAACTACTTTGGTCAAACATCGCATCAACACCGGCTACCACTCGCCAATCAAGGTTCCACCAAGGAAAATTCCATTGGCGAAACGAGAATGCGTGGACAAAATGATCGAAGAAATGAAGGAGAATGGAATTATCCAACCATCGCAAAGTCCTTGGTGTTCGCCGATTGTACTTGTCCGGAAAAAGGATGGAACTCAAAGGTTTTGTGTTGATTATAGGAAGTTGAACGAATTAACTAAAAAAGATTCTTATCCACTTCCCAGGATTGATCTGACGTTAGATGCGCTCAGCGGCTCAAGATGGTTTTCTACGGTCGATCTCCAAAGTGGTTTCTTGCAAGTAGCGATGGACGACAAAGATCGCGAGAAAACGGCCTTTTCGGCAGGGAAAGATCTTTGGGAATTTTCCGTTTTACCTTTTGGCCTGTGTAACAGCCCTGCCACATTCCAAAGATTGGTCGAACTAGTCCTACAAGGGTTGTCCTGGAGGTTTTGCTTAATCTACATGGACGATATAATCGTTCACTCTAAAGACTTCGACGAGCACTTGTGTCATCTATCGGAAGTGTTCCAAAGACTGCGTGAAGCAAACCTCAAAGTGAACCCCAAGAAATGCAATTTCATGCAACAAAGAGTTCGATACCTCGGACACATTGTATCAGCCCAAGGTGTTGAAACCGACCCTGACAAAACAAAAGCAATAGACGAATGGACAATGCACAAAAAACGCTACATTATCACTAGCAATAAATATCACAGAATCGTCAGCAAAAAAATTGATATCACAATGTTCAAGAATTCTTTTCGTGCCGTTTATGTATAAAATAAAACGCTTCCCTGTGGTACACCGACCTTGGTTTCTTATACCAAAGAAACCAAGGTCGGTGTACCACAGGGAAGCGTTTTATTTTATACATAAACGGCACGAAAAGAATTCTTGAACATTGTGATATCAATTTTTTTGCTGACGATTCTGTGATATTTATTGCTTGTGATAATGTCGATGTTGCTGTTGAAAAACTGAATTGTGAACTTAGCAACTTAAGCAAATGGCTGGATTTTAAAATGTTGAAACTCAATGTCTCGAAAACAAAATGTGTGATCGTCTCCAACAAGCCTTTAAACTGTGATATTATCAATGTATGTATCGATGGTGAACGTCTGGAAATAGTCAAAGAAATCAAGTATCTTGGTGTCATCATTGATGAAAGATTGAATTTTAAAAGCCACATCAATTATTCTGTTAACAAAATTGCCAAAAAAAATTCGGAATTTTGTGTCGTCTTCGTAAAAATTTGTCTCAGTGGAGTCTCATTTACCTGTACAATAGACTGAGTCGATTTGGGGTCATTTTTGAATTTCTCAAACCCTGGGGTCTAAAAAGCTTCGTCTTAGCCCAAAACTCATCCATGATTTTTTGTAGAATTTGAACTTTTAGGTTTGTATGGAAAGATTGACTTTTTTGTACTGAAAAATCAACATAATTTTTGTTTCTTCTGTGGAACCAAGCCAGCTGATGGTTTTGTGCCAATTTATAAAATTGCTAGAGGAAATTTTCCGCTGAACAACTTTGTCGAAGACTGTAACTTCGTATCTTATTATGAAAAAAAGTTATTAGCTGTTTAACAGGGGTATGTCTTTTCGCATTGATGAACAATAAATTCAATTGACATCACTGCAGGGTGCCTAGCAGTAGTTAAACAGCTAATAACTTTTTTTCCTAATAAGATACGAAGTTACAGTCGTCGACAAAGTTGTTCAGCGGAAAATTTCCTCTAGGATTTTTTTATAAATTGACACAAAAACTGTTAGCAGGCTCGGTTCCACAGAAGAAACAAAAATTATGTTGATTTTTCAGTACAAAAAAATCAATTTTTGCCATACAAACCTAAAAGTTCAAATTTACTCATATAAACGTTACATAAAAATTCTGCAAAAAAATCATGGATTAGTTTAGAACCAAAACTTAGGATTAGTTTAGAACCAAAAAATGACCTCAAATCGACTCAGTCTAATGCTTCATTGATTTAAATTATGTTAAACATTAACAATTTTAATTTGTATTGTTTTACTGCAGTACCTTTACGTTTTTGGTAAAGTTCTAATCGTTTCAGAATTCCATTTTAATAACAATAATTGATAAAAATTCAAACGAATTTAAAGTTTAAATTTTTTTCATGAATAGGTATGTATAACAAAACCGTTATGAAAGATTCAATCTCAACCTGATTTGTCGAACAGGTTCTTTGTTTCTTCCTGGAAAATCTAATCGCTTTCAGACGGCTCCCCGGTGGAAGACCAACAAATGTTTTCTCCTTCGTCGTCGTCGCAAACAACACAAAAACAAAAATCACAACCATTGCCGACGACATCCTTTTTGTTTCCAATCACAACAGCCCGGGATCGAAGCTCATCAAAATAAAAGCAGTCAGCCCCGGGGACATTTGATACGGCTGTGTCGGTCGGAAGGCGCAAAACCATCATCATCATCTTCATCCGCGTCTTCAACTCAACCTTCGCTTGCTCCATCTTTGGACCGAGTGACTTCGGTTGATTCGGATTCTTTTGTTCTTGCGTATTTTCCCGAGGCCCTTTCGACTTGTGCTACAACAGTAGACTTCCAGACGCTGAAGCCAATGATGAGGATGACGACAACGGCGGCGTGCGGCAAGAACATTGGTCCCTATGGGGGCCACGACTGATGTACGATTCAATAAATTTTACTTCTACCCCAAAACGTCAGCATAAGCAAGAAAGACCCCACAAGTGCTTTGAGGAAACTTTAGAAGGAAAAAATCTCCCCGATGCATAGATTACTTACATCCTTCCCTAGCTGCGCGCGACTTTCCCATATACATTTCAGCTCGATTTGTCACACCCCGTAATTGATATATGTATACGCGATGTTAGAGGCCATTAATCTAAATATAAATATCGAATGTAGCCGGGGATTGAATCTGACTGTATTATTCCTTCCGAGCTGGAGTTCCTTGAACGCAATGCCAATTGAACTCCTTCTTGAGAAAAAAGTTCCAAGGTAGCTTCCAGTCTTCCAGTCGCTGGTAATGTTGTTTATGAGCTGTTTGCTCGTGTCGGATTTGTGAAGATTATTTTTCCATTTATTCCCGATTTTATTGCCTGACATTGATACAATAATGCCGCGGAATCATT
This sequence comes from Uranotaenia lowii, assembly GCF_029784155.1. Taxonomy (NCBI): domain Eukaryota; kingdom Metazoa; phylum Arthropoda; class Insecta; order Diptera; family Culicidae; genus Uranotaenia; species Uranotaenia lowii. The sequence goes on along the minus strand of NC_073692.1, from coordinate 64,215,417 downwards.
TGAATGCCGCTTAGACGACGACGACGACGAGTGTAGCAGCTGGATTCTACGAAAAATGTCAAGATTGTTCTCCAATGTCTGATGTTATCGTTGAAGCTAGCTACTACTTAAAATACCATAATGAAGTTGTATTGCTTTGGTAGCTTATTAAAAGTTTATCACCTAGCATGGAAACTGGCTGGTGAAAAAAAATGAAAAATAAAATGGACTTTTGATCAGAATCGGATTAAGGATTTCCCTTTTTTTTATATGAATCAAACTTAAGATTACAGCCTGATTTAATTAAACAGAACCGAACCATTAAAAAAATGTATGACCTTATCGCACTTGAAAATTTCAATCCTAGAATGATTACTACTTTTAAATATTGTGTGAGATTAAACATTTGATTTTTTTTATAATTTTATACGCAGTACTCGCTTATTAATCGGACGCTTTTTAATCGGAAACATTCGTTATTCACATGTTGTTGGGAGCTGAGTCCAAAGCCAGTTTTACTCAAAAACCACACGTTTTGTTGAAATAATGCCCAAAATAAGTTTTTTTAATCTTCAAAACTTGGACGCTTTTCTATTCATAAGAGGGTTTTTGTGCTCGGTTAGGTTATCAGGCAACACGCCCGTAAATTTTAAAGGGTGATACGGTCAAAATTTGGTCAATATCAACTTGACGTATTTCTTTCAATTTTGCATTTAAAAAACCTGAACACCCCTAATTTTGAAGGTGTGTGTGTGTGTGTGTGTGTAGAATGTTGCTCCTATTTTGATTTTAGAATTCACTCTTCAGTTGTCAAAATGCCGTCTAAGGAAGAAAAGCAGCGTATCCAAATTTTGCTCGCGCATCGCGAAAATCCGAGCTACTCGCATGCAAAGCTGGCAAAATCGCTTAAAGTTGCCAAATCAACCGTTACAATATCGAACCGAAATCGAAAACCGGAAGCCACTGAGACGACAAAGAGAGTTACCGGTAGCTTCAAGCGAAATCTTAACCTCTCTCTCCGAGATGCCGCAAATAAGCTGGGTGTATCGTCTACAACCGTGCATCGAGCCAAAAAACGAGCCGGACTATCGACTTATAAGAAGGTAGTGACTCCAAATCGCGATGATAAACAAAATACGACGGCCAAAGCGCGATCCCGGAGGCTGTACACGACGATGCTGACGAAGTTTGACTGCGTGGTAATGGACGACGAAACCTACGTCAAAGCCGACTAAAAGCAGCTTCCGGGACAGATAAAAATAAATGTTTGTCTGTCTGTCTGTTCCCTATAGACTCGGAAACTACTGAACCGATCATCGTGAAACTTGACATCTGAGGGTTTTTGGGGTCGGAGATGGTTTCTATAATAGTTACAAACCGCTCCCACTTAAGAGAGGAGGGCTCCCATACAACAAGTACAAACTAACTCCTTACAGGAATTTTTTTACTTTGATATCTTTCCTTGAATAAAAAAAAATTTCTGAGTGAATATTTTTATCATTTTCCTAAAGTGATTGTTAAGTGAATTAAAACATGAAAATCCCAAAGACTTTGAAAATTTTCATTTTATTTTGAATTCTTAAATTTAAAAGAGATTACAAAAGGAAATACGTAAATTTTTTTCAATGTTTTATTTTAATTTTTTTAGGGGAAAAAAAATCTGAATAATGAGCTCTTCAGCAATGAAGTTTACACCCGTTTCAATATTTTTATCTGCATTTTCTGATGCATTGTTATTTGTTTTAATGTTTTTTTTTTGACATATTGCCTGATTTTAAGGGAAATCGGGATGATTGCGGCTATTCTCATCAGGTGAGCGTTAAGCGATGTTCACCACTTGATTCAGCGACAAATTTTACACTAAATTACTTGGTTTTTGCATTTCGCATGTGAATTGCTCGATGGTTACAGTGAAATTAGGGAAAGTTGGGGCTACTAAGCCGCTTCTATTCATTTCAGTGGAAAACAGCGACACGATCAGCTTGAGGAATGATAAATCTACTAAAAATAGTCACTATCGATTAAAAATTATTGGATTACACTTTATTTGATTGCATTTCTTTAAAAAATTTCTTATGTTTTGGGGAAAAGAGACAAAATGAGCTAATTGTCGTTTGTAAAAACAAAAATCGAATTCAGCCGACCTTTGTATGTATGTGTATGTATAATCCATCCAACGACCCCCTGAGCTGGCAGGTATGTTATGCAAAAGAGCCAATATTAATCCGTTTGATTAAAATTGTTCAATCGCGGGTGCTGGTGGTGTTAGCTCTATTGAAATTCCAGTAACCCATTTCAGAATGGCAGCTGCACATCCCGAGGCTACTTTCATTGCCAATAAGCCCCGCCCAATCATAGCCGCATGACCAAATGGGTCATGTAATTATGATTAGTCTTTCCATCTTTTATTGTTGACATATCCAGGAACTTCATAAATATAATTGCTAAATTATATGAACTTAGCACCCTAATACGTCCAATAAAAGATGGACATGTATTTAGTTTATGATTTGAATTATAGTATAGATGAAGATAAATAATATTTATGAAAAACAAGATATATTCAAAAAATTGAATAATGGTCGGAGGAGTTGGGAACTGGAATATAGTTATCATATTTTTCTGAAAAATAAGGTTAATAACACATTTGATGCATAAATTGTTCGAAATATCTCCTTTTGTACTTGTTATTCATCCTTTGGCAATCCAGCTGAAAATCTTAAGGATTTACGAAAGTATCTTTATATTCTAATGGTAATATAATTACTGTTTAACTTTTACGAATCTGAAACCACTAAAAAATATTAGCCAAAACATACAATTTTATAAGATATAGACCATTGTGATTAATTGGGGTTTTTTTCCTATAAGGCTGTGGAACTTTAATAATAATTAATAATATTATATTGAATAAAATGTGGTTATTTTTTAGGAACTTTAACACACACTGCGTTTTTTATCCCGTAAACTGTTTGAAACACTAATTTCTGTCCTACGCATGAACCCGTATAAACTAGTAGGTCATGCAAAATTTTAAACCTCCCCTCCTCTGTTGGCCTTCTCCTAGACTGGGCCAGAAAATAAATGAACTAAAGAATCTAAAAAACAAGTGGGTGTGAGTGGGACAGATGTTAAAATCCCTAATCGCTTCATCTCTTTCAAACGATGTTATTTGGCACCCAGCCCCTTTATCGGGCAAGTCAGCGTTGCCCAACATATGTACGTATGAACATGAGGAGAAACTTGTATGGAAAATGTATGAAACTACTGCAAGAAGAATGCTGAATGAGCTAGAGTGAAAGACATCTGCTAGGGTGGGACAGCAAGAAAAATAATCACCAGCGTCGTTGAATGAACACCAAGATCGATGGAATCTTTAGAGTGAAGGAGCTAGTACAAATTATTTCATTGAATTCTTCCTCTACCCCGAAAAGTCCATTTCAAAACATCTGAAAATCCAAAAACCAGGTCTGACTTTCGGAAGCAGCACTGACGAGTCAAAAGACTGTATCTAACCGGAAAACCACCACGTTTTCTCTCACCGGGTTCACTCACGCGCTCGTTATTAAAACTTTCCTCTGCTTATAATGCCACCTTTCATAGCTTCCTTAATATCACTCAAAATGCTTTTGAAAGTTCAAATAGAATGTTCTTCATGAAAGTAAAATGAAATTCTTATCTTGGAGGTCTGTGCGTAGTATTCTATTCGTCAAAGCTAGGTGTAATATAGTGGTGCAAGCGAGACGGCACACCTAATACGACCTAATACTACAAATGAATTTTCTCCAGATACCTTCCATACATATTCACATGAAACAGAAATATAACACAACACTCGCGTCGATCTTTGGGGAAAATTTCGAAATTGAGCCGATTTTAGTTTATTAAATTTAAAGACCCCAGCACACTTTTTCACATCAATTTGACCAATCTCGAGTTAGTTGTTTAAACATCACAGGATATGGACATAATCTACATAAGCGCAGAGTGTAGAAAAAGAAAAGCATCAAACGCCACACGATAAAAGTCTAAGGACCCGAAATAAAGCAAAAAAAAAAAACTGGAAAGCTCTCACCAGGATTTCCTGTCCTTGACGTCTCTGTCGACTGCCATCCTCCGCTTTATGACATCTATGTTTGCTGGGACGTCTAACTTTTCCTGCCACAAATCACTCAAATATTTTTTAATCTCATTCCGCACATTAGTTCTTATTGACACGACAAAAGAAATTAAAGTTTTAGTGCTAATTCCACTACAATTTATTTCAAAAACCATCGTGAAGAGTTATCTTTTAAGCAGCTTTTAATCAGTCCGGAGGGCGTAGCACTAGTCCCAATTTTCCCAAACACTCGGAACTTCAACAAATGATTCACTGATTTCAGTTCCGTAAATCACACTCTTCAAAAAAGTATTGTCAGCTGCTTTTGTGGACACGTTTAAAAAAAAAATCGAATTCAGCCGACCTTTCCACATAAACCAGTATGGTTAATCTGGCTTTTTGTAGCAAGGCAAATTGCTATTTACAATCGGATTTACACTTTTACACCTAGAAAAATAAATGAAATAGAGCAAAATGAGGCGTTTAGAGTCGTTTTATAAAAATCAGTGTAGACCATTCAATTCCTCGTGTTTTATAAGTATGAAAGGTTGTTTTTTCAATCGAGACGTTTTTGCCTGAATTGGGTACCTTTTTCGGCGTGAAATTTCACACCATCGCGATGGTTCGTCGAAGGAAGGCATCTAACTTCAAAGACCTACAATGATTGATGATCCACTCCGCTTGAAAATTCTTTCCAGATTACCCCCAGATCCATTCCCTCTGAAATTATTAATATTTATATTTATTACCTGTCGGAAACTTATAGGGTTCGAACCCAAGAACTTTTCATGTCGATTCCGGGAATCGAACACAGCACGCCTTACAGAACACCTCAGCGCTGTTTGGCTTAACACATTATTGTTTAAAATATCATACTACTTGAATCCATCAAAAATCGATGATTGTGAATTCAAAAAAGTACCAGTTTTTTTAAACTTTTCAAACAATTTATATTTTTTTAAACCGTTAATCTTCGCAATAAATTCGAACAAATAAATATAAACACGGACACATTTGTTTTACGATTTAATGATTCATATAGGGTTAAAACCAATTTCAGTTGATAGTTAAAAAAAGATATGGAATCAAATTATTGCTCACAAGGTTTTCTTCAGGTTTATCAAATAATTGTTTAAGTAGAAATCATATCAGGATCATCATTTTGAGATGCCATTGTTATGCAGAATACTAAAAACTCAAGCATTCACAAAGAAAAACCTAGCCATGAACTGTTCCAAACTACTTGCCAAACTACATCCATCCCGGTGGACTTCAAAAACTTTGGAAAACGAATCAAAAACCCAAATACCGGTTAGAGCTAGTGCTAACAGACTCCAGGAAAGGACAGAATAGACGACAGATTTTTTTTTACTTCTCTCTTGTCATCGTCGTTGTTGCTCCCATCTGTTTGTCAGATGCCAAACCCTAAGGAACCAAGAAACCGTACAAGAGTAGAGTAGATAGTACTCTATCGGAAAAGCATCATCTTCTTATCTGATCCGATGTGGTTCGAGAGTGCGAAAAGTTGTAAAGATGTTGTCAGTCCTGGGCCCTGAGGAGGGGAAAATAGGAAAGAAACACGCGTTGGGGGTTTGTGGTAGGAGAAAATTACACTGCACTCTTCCTTGGTCCCTAACCTAACCTAGAAGTTGTAGATCTATATTGTGTATGGGTAGGTATGGGGAAAACACTTTCTTTTGGTGTTTGGAATCATAACAAACTTTTCCGAGCTGGCTGGCTAACGGAGCGTAATGGAAGGAAAAAGTCGAAATCGGAAAATCGGACCTTGAGGAGTTGTTATACCGACTACTGCTAAACAGTTGTCGCTTTCCTCGGGGCGGATCGAGTGCCAACCAGCCAGACTCGACGAGATGGAAAAGTTGCGATAACGAATGTCATTAGTGTCAATATTGACATTGGACGTTTTTTTCCTACTTCTGTGTGTGTCATTATTTGATCATAGTTTACACGCTTCATTTGGCCGAGCAAAGGGCCAGTAAAGTATTTACATGATTTGCTTACGAAGTTCACCATTGATGAGTTAAAGTTGCTTGAGAGGTTTTTACAGGAATGCCTAATTGAGGATTTTTTCACTTTCGATAAAGTTGATACAAAGTTCAAAGGTCTTTATCATTTGAAACGGAAGGGAGGATAAAGATAAAGTAACATGAAAATAACAATTTTCAAGTGTCATTACCTGATTCAATTTCGATATCTTCTGCTGATATTTTGACGAACTTCATTCCAAAAACAGTTTTTTGTTCTACTTCAAAGTCATCAAGATACAGCCTCATTTCTGCATTCAGAAGCAACGCATGGTTCATCATGTCAATAAGTCTCATAGCACATAATCACATCTAGCTCCAACCCTCTTGGAACACCTTTTCTCACCGGTGCCTCGGGATTTCATAATAAATTATTCAACATATTCTCCACTTTATCTCGCAACTGACGACAACTAATGAAATTCTTTCTTTAGGAGGAAGCTAGCCATTTTGGGAGGAAGGATGGAGAGCCGAAAAGATTTAATCAATTCCACCTGTGTTTCTGGTCGGTCGTTGCTATTCGATGAATAGCGCTACCCCTTTCTATTCCCTTACCCGAATACTTTCTTCTCTCCACATCCAAGCTCAATCTGGTGTTTTCTTTAAGAACAGAAGAAAAAGAAAACAGAAACTTGGCTGGTTCCGTTTTTCGGATCCGGGATATTCAGCACAGCACAGAACCGAAATCTCTCAATATTGAATGAATGACTTAGCAGGAATCCTTGCTTTGGTGCCAACCCGCATGTTGAGTGGGTTCAATTCTGAAAACAGTTATTTTTTTTATCAAATTTTCTATAGTTAATATTTTTACTTATTTTTCAATCTAAATTTCTGAACTTTTGATTTAGGTGTTTACATGTGTACAGTAGAGCACCGGATCGAGAAGTTTGGTAAAATTCTCCCGTCTATGAATTTGAGTGAGCGTAGAGATTATTTACACCGTTTTCCGTCTCCTGACATAACCTGAGGAATAATATTCCTCCAATTCACTTGGCCCATGGCAATCGTCGTCTCAAATTTTTCGAACATCCCACATTCGCCAGATTAAAATCCACTTGATCTAATCACCTCGCGCGTTGCGCCCTTGCTCGTCTCTTTCCTACCGGATTGGCAGCGAATACCTGTTTTGCAGGACAGCCGTCCGACATTATCGCAACATGTCCTGCCCAGCGTATCCGACGAGCCTTCACCACCTTCCGGACACTCGTAATTCATCATTCGCCTCCACACTTCGTTCTCCTGCACGCCGCCAAAGATGGTTCTTAACACTCGTCGCTCGAATACTCCGAGTGTACGCAGGTCCTCCTCGAGCAATATCCACGGCTCGTGCCCGTAGAGGACAATCGGTCCAATGAGCGTCATGTACAGGTTACACTTCGTGCGAGAACTAAGCCTTTTCGATTCTCATGGCTGATATCATAGTCTGCGGTCACTAGTGAGCCGAGATAGAGAAAGTCTTCGACTATCTCCAGTTCGTCGCCTGGAAAAGGGGGTTGGTCGGTCTCGGATCCGCATGGCAGCATATACTTCGTCTTGGACATATTAATCATCAACCCAAACCTTCTTGCTACAAGTTTCAGTTTTCGGTAGGTTTCCTCCACCGCTGCAGGTGATCTGCCGATTATGTCAATATCGTCAGCAAAGCAAGTATTGGCAGCAAAATAGGAAACAGAACTATAACAGAACTATGCCAGAACTATGCCAAAACTATCTAAACCACCATCTTGGAGCGGTGTTATCTGTCGGTATATGCCGCTTGCTCGATCCAGTTCGAAAGCTTCGAAGGGCCATTTCATGTTGTGAACATGATGCCAATAATGTGGACTGTATGTTCTTGTAGGTTCTTTAGGACTACCACTGGTTTTATTAAGTTAGGTGAATACAACTACCTCGTGACTAGAGTGCCTATAAGGAGAGTGACGACATTCTGTCCCAAAGAAAATCAAAGAAAACGAAAGGTACATCGACTGTTGTGGGCCATATGAGTTTTCATTTCACAATTCATAAATGTCAGAAAAAGCTAATTTTCCAAGAGGATTCACCACTAGCGCACAGAGCTGTAACACCTCATGATCAAAGTAGCAGAGAACTCACAGAAAAATCAACAAAACATGGCACTGAGTTGCACTATACGAGATCACACGGCCAAACATTGGAAAAAAAAATCAACAAAATTCTTAAAAGAAAAAAGTCACTTTGTTTAGGAAGAGCTAAAATTTCTGATTTCTTCCATTCTTAAGATATTGAAAAATGAATAAAAATTGCAAAAAGAATAAATGTTTGAAAAAAAAAACTAAAAAAGAAAATTTCGGATCACTGATAACACAAAACTTTTTCGTTCAATATACTATTGTAAATGTTAATCTCTAAAAAAAAATCAGTATTTACTGGCTTCAGTCTCAAAAATAAGAAGAAGTTTTTTACGTGAATATTCTAACAAGTTTTGAAGAGTTCAATTCCGAACTAGAAATTTGGAGCTTTATGTGAATTGCGCCACCGTCGGTTTTTTTTAATAACATCTTTGAAAGGTAAATATAAAATGAGCAGATCGGCATTTCAGGTCACCCTATTTTGAAACTAGGCACACTAATGGACTACCAATACACGGAAAATAAAAAAAAAACCCACCCAGCTTTCTCGGTGAATTATACCTTTTTATTTCATTCACCTAGCAAAAAGGTAAATTTTACCTTTTTTCAATTCCCCTGGCAAAAGGGTAAATTTTACCTTTTTCGCATTCACCTTGCAAAATAGTAAATAGTACCGTTTTTCCATTCACTGATTTAAAAGGTAAATGCTAGTAGGTTTGGTTGGTTTCTGCAATGAAAATTAAACAAAACCTGAATTTATTTAAACAATTTATGTATATTTATTTGAGATAAATAGACTTTATTATTGACGCAAGTACTTGCTTAGCCAGGCTCGTGACAATTTGGCTTCGCGTTCTTCCGAGCCACCATGGCCACTTCTCCTTTCGACTAATCCGGTCAGGTCCGGCTTTTCCGGAATAATATCTGGAGGATAATCAAAGGTTTGAAGAACTGCTGAATGAAACTATGATTTCAAAGTAGTCGAAGATTCCTTTGAATTCAGCTACAGTATTTGAAAGACCTCTTTCAGTATTTTGTTGATTATTGGAACTACCATTGGAAATCCATTTTAGGATCAACAAAAGATCCGGTGGAACTTCTACATAGATCCGGTGTGTACAAGATCAGTTGTTCTGACTGTGATAAGGTATACATTGGACAAACAAAAAGGAAGTTAATAGATAGATTCGAAGAACATTTGGCAATTGCCAAATCAGATTCGAAGAAAAAAGTTCTTCCTTCACAGAATCCTAGATCTTCAGTAGCTTTACACATCTGTGAAACAGGCCATTTGATCGATCAAGAAAATATTTCTTTACTTCGATCGTTGAACAGTAATTCGCTGAAGTTAGATGTAGCGGAAAGTATTGAAATTTTCAATCGAAATTCAGCTTATCTGTTAAGCTGAATGTCACGTGACATATGTCACTGGTCACTGGTTTTATGTGACCTATTCCGATTTTCACATATAGGGCACAAAGCCTGTTGTTCCTGACTGACAACACAACTTAACCTCATTAAACGGGTTAGGCAAATAGTAACTTTTTTCTAGATGTATTGTACAATTTTTTAGCTCAATCCAGGTCAAACTCACCTTGGTGCGAGGTAAGTTTTACCTTTTTTTCTAGGTTAATTGTACTTTTTTATTCAGCTCGATTCAGGTGAACTTCATTTCGCTACGAGGTAAGATTTACCTTTTTGGGTTCACCTTTTTTTCTCGGAAAATTGTACTTTTTTAGTCTGCTCGATTCAGGTAAACTTTACCTCACTGTCAGGTGAGTTTCACCTCGAAAAGGTAGAAGTTACTTTTTCGGCTTCCGCGAGCGTTCACCTTGCTATCTCGGTAAATTTTACCTTTATATTATTTTCCGTGTAGTGACCTAACTTTTCAAACTCGTTTTTAACAAATAAGAGTTGGCTAGAAGCGATAAGAAATGAAAGGGCAGCCACTGGAAGGATAAGGGCCCAGCTAACATGAAATCGTAATAGAAATGATAATCCAAATCGAATATTGAGACATTTTAAATAATTATCGTAAACACGTTGGTATTGAGTGATTTTCTATCATTCATTTACGACAAGCTTTGCCCAACAGAAATTGAATCGGATAGCAGTTTAGTCAATTCGTAAATATGCCTCCAAAAAGTTGAGAATATGCTCATTCGACATTTACGATTTGAGTGAACTGATTTACGATAAATGGGCGGTCCTTCAATTGACACTCTCTCCGGTCTCTTCCTTTGACCGGATCGTAAAAAGAAAATCTCACCTATAGAGCTTTAGCGTAGACCATATCAACTGATGAGTTGGCATCGTGGTAAGATACCGGTCTGCGAACTCGGAGGACTGGAGTTCAAATCTCGGTCGAGGAATTTTTTTTTCTTTTATTTTGCTTTTTGTTGGGAAATCGAATCGTTGGAATCTTGTCATTGTAGATATATCGCCTCCACTTTTGTAGCTATATGCTATTTTGGTAAGTTTAATACAATCTTCTTATCTGGTATATTTGTTTGAATAATTCTGTTGTTACTGCGTTATACCTTCATAAATGTTTGCTGGGGGCCTGAGTTCCGCACAAATATTATACATTATTTTTACATTGTATAATTTCCTCCCTCTTTTATATTGTCGCTGAATCTCCAAACTGGAGTTTTCGTCAACATCAGCGACGGCGATATCCAAGTGTCGGAACCAAACAAAAAAAGGGTTGCCGATTGCCGAGGTGTTTGATGATTTTTTTATCGTCGCTGGTTTTTTTCCTGTTGGGGAGAGAGTCCACTGCGACCATTAAGTTGATCTATTGTGGTATTACCCCGCGTTATTATTTTTACTTTGCTATGCTACTTGACACTACTGCACTATTGGTTGAAGTTGCAGTTGTTTACCGGTAGCACTACGAGCACACACATATCTAGGTAGGATCTTCAAGTGCAATCTAAGTTCCCTTGAAATATCTATCCACATGCATGTGATGCATCATTGAGGCGTAAAATTCCAAGGTATACCCGGCTAGCATTTCTCTCATGCTAAAAACCGCCAACCTTCATCATACTATGTGTGCCAGGTTATGTCACGACCGGGATTCGATCTCATGAACGTTGGCTTAGGAGACAAGGATGCTATCCTCAAGGCCTCGATCTGCTGGCATCGTCGCTGGTTGGCATGGTTGCCAATTACCAGCGCGAAAACTTCGTATTTCAACTGCATTGACATTGACATCAGCTGACATCCGCTTGCTTGTATGCTAATCTCCCTAATCTCCCACAGTGCGTTACGAACGATAGTTACCATACTTAGTTACCTCAGGAATTGTTTTGTTTTCATAATAAACAAGAATGAGCGCAAAGGATAGGCATGAAGTAAGCATGAAAAGATAGGCTGGCAGATTTTATGAAATTTAAATTCATTTTTTTTCATTTTAACAAAGCAAAAATAATTAGGGGCCGTTCACATACCACTTGGACAACTGAGAGGGAGGGGGGGGGGGGGCATGGAAATGTCCACGGAGAGGGGGGGTAGGGGTTTGGGTCATGTTCACGTGGACAAAGACTTCAAAAATATTTTCTAAAGGTGATTAGATATTAAGATGTTTAAATCAAAATCTTAAAATTGCAGAGCTTTCCAGTTTAAGTTTGAAAAATGAATATCCACTTGAAAACAAGTGATAAATATGATAATTTAGAAATTAATTTTTTTTATAATTATGTTATAACAGGAAATGCTAATTAGTTTTTATTTCAAAATCAGCCATTTAAATAACAAAAAGGCAACAGAAAACACGACTATTAACTGTCAAATTAGCTTTAGAAAAAAAAAATTCAAATCTGTCCACGTGGACATCCAGGGAGGAGGGTAGGGGTTTGTCAAATGTCCACGCTTGTTCACGTAGAGGGAAGAGGGGTTCAAAAATCTCATTTTTCTGTCCACGTGATATCTGAACGGCCCTTTATCTGATCTAGCGTTTCTATGGGCGGGCGAAGTGCGAACGGTGCCAAAAACGATGTGATTCTATATAAGTATTCCAGAAATTTTCAAGCACGTTTCAGGGCCTGACAGTTCCGGAAAAATTTTTTTTTGAAAAATTCGGCAAAACCGGGCATTAAATTCCATATACCTACTCAATTACAAAAACCGGGCAATATCCGGACAAATATAAACAAAATGTATGCATTATTCGAATAAAATCAAAGAAAAAAATATGCAAAAATCACTTGAAACTGTATTCTTTCGTTGAAGCACATACAATTTTGTTCAATGTTTGAAAAAAAAATTTGTAATAAATTTTTATGGAAATAATCCTGCAAAGTTAGTTTTCGGACCAGAAAATCAAATCATACTCAATTTGAACTTTTTGATAAATTTAGCAAATAAAATGAATAAATCCGGGAAAAACCAAGCAGTTTTTATTAAAATCCGTTCTAAGATCGATGTAAATAAAAATATGAAATTGATCGATAAAAATATGTAAAAAACGAAATTGATCAATTTAAAATCAACATCCTTGCTATAAAAGTAAAGGTAAAGTTGGTGTTAAGCAAAATAGAAAATTCAAATAGAATAATCTAGTTCATTCCAATAGCTAAATGTCAGTTTTAACACCTGGAATTTTTATAAAATTAAAAATAACTTTTTGCATTCCATTCAAACGGTTTTTTTTTATTGAACAGCTGAGGAGTGAAAAAATATGGCTGGTCATTTGTTCATTATACAAGGATTTATTTTACAGTTGAATTTATTTAAAATCTAGATGTTTTCTCGTCACCTTAACGTGATTCTGCTTCAGTACCGTCATATGTTTGAAATATTTTTTTTATAGAAATATGACAGATGGCAGATTTATATCTCTCTAGCGTAAAACTGCGTAGGAGGTGCCAAAACCCCTTTAGGCATTGCATACTTCAAGGCACTATTTTAAAATCTTTCGCAGTTTTCGAAAACCCTATCTCGACGCAAAGTAACACAGATCTCTAATTTGTACCACAACAGCATCACTGCTGAAATTGAAAGGTTCCTGAAACACAAAGAAAAGACTCGTGTCACATCATTAAAATTTACACATGATATAAATATTTTAAAATAAATTCTGCAACTTTTGAACCATCTCCCCACGTTTGATGGCTCAAACTTCTGGTCGAAATAGAACGAAAGTGAGGAGCAACTGCGTAGGGAGACGCATGATCCAGGAGTCGGAGTTGGAGAATCCTTTCTGTTTTTTTATTCCACATACACTCCTATTGAAAGAGCTCCCGACCAAAAGCCCAAAAACGAAAAAAAAATTGCACCAATAATAACAGACTGACTGGCAAAACGCAATGACAGCACGGTAGAAAATCGTCGGCGACAGCCGGTGCTGCTGTTGTTTTGTCGTCGTCGTAGGAAGTAGATTTTTGGCTTTTTTTTTGGTGAATGAACCAAACGGCGTCGCTTGTTTCCAAACAATCAACGCCTCCAGCTTATATGTTGGGGTTGGTGAGATGTGGGTGTGTTTTTTCGGGGGTGTGTCGAAAAGATGATGAAAAACAGAAAATCAGGTGAAAAGGTGTTCCGGATTCGATCTTTAGCGAAAGGGGTTGTTCCACGGAAAAATAAAAATGGAACAAAAGGCCAACCGAAAATGTAGGCCAGCCATTTACAGAGGGATACGCAAGTCGTCGTAGAACTTTCAAGTCACGTTATGACCTTTACATCGCCCAACTCGGTGTTGTAAGAAAATGAATGGAAAATGACACAATGGAAAATTGGTTGACAAAGTTTTTGAAGGAGTTTTCTTTGTAATATTTGAATTATAAAAATGAGATCGGAAACAAAGTTTTGTACGAGTATTGTTTTTGTAATAACAACCGTAAACTTTTAATTTTTCCTTGAAAGGAACCCCAAATTTTTATATTATTTTTGTAGGTCAAATTTCCGGTTTGTGGCTTCATATTTTGCTGCAAATAAAGTCATCAAATATACCTGAACCAAGCAAAAATTAATTTTAATTTATGCTAGCTATGATTACAACATCCTGAGAACATCCTTCCGAAAAGGAAAAAAGCACCTCCGAAAGCCTAAGGCAAAACGTTCGTTACATGGTTATTTTCATCGTTAAACAAATTGAATGAAAATAAATATTTTAATAACAACCACCACAAAAAAAACATCCTGGAACCATCCGAGGTCCCGAGAAAGAAGAGTTAACGATTTCGGTGTTCTCTTTTCTTTATTTTTTTTTTAATTTGTTGTTTCCCCCCTTTTCAATAAGTGATAGCATCTTTTCGTGCGCTCTCTTTATTTTAGGGAGCTTTAATCATCGGAGGCTTATTATTTCGGGGATTTGTTGCACCGTTTCGGCGTGCCGACGATTGCAATCTTTTGTTTACTTTTTTTTCTTCGGAGGATTGTTTCCTTTCTTCGAGGGGAGAAGTGTTAAACTTCCGAAAACAAACCAGCAAAAAGCACACAAAAAAACGTGCAAAATTCGACTTTTTAACCGAGTTTCCTTTCGGCTGAATAATGGGCCTCCTAATAAAGTGTATGCGATGGAATTTCGGTGTCTTGGAAATGTAAGCACACTTTACCTGTGCCTTGACTGGCATACAGGCAGCTCTCGTGTCAACCGAAGTTTATACTCCCGAATGCTTAATAATGGTGATTATTCGCTATAAATATTCGTCTGCCTTCGAGGGACCTGAGCTGAACTGAGCGTATGATTTTTTTTGTAGCACAGTTTCGGCGATGAAGACGTGTTGATAACCGAATTGATGGAATCGCCGAAGTGTGGCAATAAATCGTCGAAAAACAATGCATGAAATTTTTTTCTCGTTGTACTTTTTGAAAGTGGCCATGAATAAGCCAAAACCAAATAAAAATGACAAAAATGACAAAAATGACAAAAATGACAAAAATGACAAAAATGACAAAAATGACAAAAATGACAAAAATGACAAAAATGACAAAAATGACAAAAATGACAAAAATGACAAAAATGACAAAAATGACAAAAATGACAAAAATGACAAAAATGACAAAAATGACAAAAATGACAAAAATGACAAAAATGACAAAAATGACAAAAATGACAAAAATGACAAAAATGACAAAAATGACAAAAATGACAAAAATGACAAAAATGACAAAAATGACAAAAATGACAAAAATGACAAAAATGACAAAAATGACAAAAATGACAAAAATGACAAAAATGACAAAAATGACAAAAATGACAAAAATGACAAAAATGACAAAAATGACAAAAATGACAAAAATGACAAAAATGACAAAAGTGACAAAAATGACAAAAATGACAAAAATGACAAAAATGACAAAAATGACAAAAATGACAAAAATGACAAAAATGACAAAAATGACAATTTTATTTTATTAGAGACGTTTTAACCAACTTTTGGTTATTCGCGTACAAAAATGACAAAAATGACAAAAATGACAAAAATGACAAAAATGACAAAAATGGCAAAAATTACAAAAATTATAGAAATGACAAAAATGACAAAAATTACAAAAACAACAAAAATATCAAAAATTACAAAAATGATAAAAATGACAAAAATGAATAATATGATTCAAATATGATTTAAATATACATAAATACGATTCAAATATTATTGAAATTTTAATAAAAACGATCCAAATATGATTCAAAAATGATTCAAATATGATTCAAATATGATTCAAATATGATTCAAATATAATTCAAATTTAATTTAAATTTGATTCAAATTGGATTCATATATGATTAAAATTTGAGTCAAATATGATTCAAATATGATTTAAATATAATTCAAATATAATTCAAGTATGATTAAAATATGATTCAAATAGAATTCAAATATGATTAACTTATGATTCAATGACGATTCTAATATGATTCAAATATGATTCAAATATTTTTCAAATATGATTCAAATATGATTCAATTATGATTCAAATCTGATTCAAATAAGATTCAAATATGATTCAAATATTATTTAAATAAGATTGAAATATGATTCAGATATGATTCAAATGTGATTCATGATATTATTCCAATATGATTCATCAAATTTGAATACTGTTTGAATAATATTTGAATCATATCTGAATCATTGAAGAATCATATTTGAATAATTTTCAATCATTTTTTTTACCCACTTTTTAATCATATTAGCATCATATTTGAATCATATTTGAATCTTATTTGAACCATATTTGAATCATATTTGAATCAGATTTGAATCATAAATGAATCATATTTGAATCATATTTGAATCATATTTGAATCATATTTGAATCATATTTGAATCATATTTGAATCATATTTGAATCATATTTGAATCATATTTGAATCATATTTGAATCTTATTTGAACCATATTTGAATCATATTTGAATCAAATTTGAATCATACTTGAGTCATACTAAAATCCTATCTTAATCATATTTTAGTCATATTTGATTCTTATAATAATTCAAATATGATTTAAATTTGATTCAAATATGATTAAAAAATGATTAAAATATGATTCAAATATGATTAAAATTTGATTCGAATATGATTCTAATATGATTCTAATATGATTTCAATATGATTCAAATATGATTCAAATATGATTCAAATATGATTCAAATACTGTTCAAATATGATTCATCTTAATTGAATAATTTTTTAACCATAAAGAAATCATTTCTGAATCATATTTGCATCACATTTGAATCATTATTTAATCATATTTGAATAATTTTTGAATCAATTTGAATCATTTTTTGATCAAATTTGAACCATATTTGAATCATATTTGAATCATTTTTGAATCCTATGTGAATCATATTTGAATCATTTTTTTAATCATATTTGAATCATGTCACAATCATATTAGAATCTTACTTAAATTATATTTCATTTATTTTTTTAGCCACAATTGAATAAATATATGAATTGAAATATGATTCAGATATGATTCAAATGTGATTCATGATATTATTCCAATATGATTCATCATATTTGAATCATGTTTGAATAATATTTGAATCATATCTGAATCATTGAAGAATCATATTTGAATAATTTTCAATCATTTTTTTACCCATTTTTTAATAATATTTGCATCATATTTGAATCATATTTGAATCTTATTTGAACCATATTTGAATCATATTTGAATCAGATTTGAATCATAAATGAATCATATTTGAATCATATTTGAATCATATTTGCATCATATTTGAATCATATTTGAATCAAATTTGAATCATACTTGAGTCATATCAAAATCCTATCTAAATCATATTTTAGTCATATTTGATTCTTATAATAATTCAAATATGATTTAAATTTGATTCAAATATGATTAAAAAATGATTAAAATATGATTAAAATTTGATTCGAATATGATTCTAATATGATTCTTATATGATTTAAAAATGATTCAAATATGATTCAAATATGATTCAAATATGATTCAAATATGATTCAAATATGATTCAAATATGATTCAAATATGATTCAAATATGATTCAAATATGATTCAAATATGATCCAAATATAATTCAAATATGATTCAAATATGATTCAAATATGACTCAAATATGATTCAAATACTGTTCAAATATGATTCATCTTAATTGAATAATTTTTTAACCATAAAGAAATCATTTCTGAATCATATTTGCATCACATTTGAATCATTATTTAATCATATTTGAATAATTTTTGAATCAGTTTGAATCATTTTTTGATCAAATTTGAACCATATTTGAATCATATTTGAATCATATTTGAATCATATTTGAATCATTTTTGAATCATATGTGAATCATATTTGAATCATTTTTTTAATCATATTTGAATCATGTCACAATCATATTAGAATCTTACTTAAATTATATTTCATTTATTTTTTTAAGCCACAATTGAATAAATATATGAAACTATAATTCAAATATGATTGTAATATGATTTAAATATGATTGTAATATGATTTCAATATTATTCAAAAATGATTCTAATATGATTCAAATATGATTCAAATATTATTCAAATATGATTCAAATATGATTTAAATATGATTCAATTATGATTCAAATATGATCCAAATATGTTTAAAATATGATTTAAGTATAATACAAAAAAAATCAAATGTGATTCAAATATGATTAAAATATTATTGAAAAATGATTCAGTTATGATTAAAAAATAATTCAAATATGATGAGAAATAAGATTTAAATACCATTAAAAAATGATTCAAATTTGATTCAAATTTGATTCGAATGTGATTCAAATTAGATTTAAATTTGATTTAAATATGATTCAAAATTGATTCAAATATGATTCCAATATGATTCAAATATGATTCAAATATGATTCAAATATGATTAAAATATGATTCAAATGTGATTCAAATATGATTCAAATATGATTCAAATATGATTCAAATATGATTCAAATATGATTCAAATATGATTCAAATATGATTCAAATATGATTCAAATATAATTCAAATATGATTTAAATATGGTTCAAATATGATTCAAATATGATTCAAATATGATTCAAATATGATTCAAATATGATTCAAATATGATTCAAATATGATTCAAATATGATTCAAATATGATTCAAATATGATTCAAATATGATTCAAATATGATTCAAATATGATTCAAATATGATTCAAATATGATTCAAATATGATTCAAATATGATTCAAATATGATTCAAATATGATTCAAATATGATTCAAATATGATTCAAATATGATTCAAATATGATTCAAATATGATTCAAATATGATTCAAATCTGATTCAAATATATTTCAAATATGATTCAAATATGATGCAATTAAGATTCAAATATGATTCAAATATGATTCAAATATGATTTAAATATGATTCAAATATGTTTCAAATATGTTTCAAATATTATTTAAATATGATTCAATAATGATTCAAGTATATTTCAAATATGATTCAAATATGTTTCAAATATTATTTAAATATGATTCAATAATGATTCAAGTATGTTTCAAATATGAAAAAATAACTAATAGAAACGAAGACAAATTGGCTACAAGTAGAACCGGAATCAATTGCCGTCTTCCTCGAAGTCGACATGAAAATGCGGAAAGCGGCCCATTTGAGTGGCAAATCGTCCAAACAGCGTGCACTCAGCTGTCACTCATCTAACTAGGAACGATTCCCGGTTAACCATGTAGACGCATAGATTTGCACGGTGGTTGCCTTCCATGTCTACTTAATTTTTAATAGATCCAATAATGTTGCGCACATTCGTGGACTGACGGACGTGGCGACGACGCCGTTCTTGTTGGCATGGCGCCTGGTGCTGGTGTCTGCTCACAGATTGACGTATGTATACATCTCAGCCTACCAGTCTGTGACAGGTTGCTATTTTTGGTGAGCAACCAACCAGGCGTCTCCATGAACATGAAAAACAACATCATTCGCAGATTAAGTCGGTACCAAGAACTGAACAACAACCGAACAGCGTGTAATAAAAATAAGCAGTAGGCACTTGCAACATTGCATCGGCAGATATAAATCAAAATCGCCATGTGTGAAGCTCGCTGTGTCAGTCAGTTACATTCAGACTCCCTCTGCCCGATCCTGTCCTATCGGTTTTTTAACGAATCGTAATGAAGATGCGTCCCGGTTTGTGGGAGTTCAAGGAGAGAGAAACCGGTGCCTTCCTCAGAACAGACTCAACGGGGAAAATTGTTAAGTATGTATACATACAAACATCAACAGACGCGCATTTCTGATGCAATTGAAATTTATTACGTTTTATTGCATTATTCGCTTGTAACGACGGTTTATCATTTTGTGACGTTTGGTGCTGTCACCGGTTGCGTCGCTCTTCTGACGCACCCCGCTTTCGCGGTTGTTGAACATGCGGCTAAACCTCTTAATTTCCCAGCCCAGCGATCCCCCCGGATCAGTGTTTTCAAACTTGTGGGAAGA
Source organism: Uranotaenia lowii (assembly GCF_029784155.1). Lineage (NCBI taxonomy): Eukaryota > Metazoa > Arthropoda > Insecta > Diptera > Culicidae > Uranotaenia > Uranotaenia lowii. The sequence goes on along the minus strand of NC_073692.1, from coordinate 64,195,250 downwards.
GCGTTACATTTACTTGGCTCAGTAAATGTCTGTCACTGCCAATGCCGGTTGCCGTCGGTTTGGAATTGAATTACAAGAATTCTGCCATTCTATTTGACCCAAGCAGAAGAAGCCCCAACAAGACTTTGCGCGTAGACAAACCCAACAAACCCAAGCTCCGGACCAGAATGGGAAGGAAAACCACCCGAGACTATAAGAACAATCGATAGTTGACGACGACGACGACGGAGGACCTTGGCATTAGTAACAAGCTACTAGACACAATTCAAGTCCCCGGACAACAGTCAAGGAAAACCCGAAAGGATTTTGTTGTTGAGACAAATTTAAATCGTTGCCGCTTGCTTGATTCATATTGGTGATATCCGTCTGTCCGGTTTCCCCACTTCAATGGTAAGTAAGCCGATTTGGAGCAAGTGGTTGTCTGTGTAGCAGCTGGAAATGAGGCTTTCTGAAGATTTCTTAAGGCAGTTAGAAGTAAAGGGGTTTATTCAAATTAATAAGATCAATAATTATTGGGCTTTTTAATAGCCGTTTTATGGATAGATTTAAATACCACCGGGTGGTGATAAAATTATGGCTTTGACATCTGAAGCTTTTCTTGTTATACTCTTAACGAGATAAAGTTCCGATATACAATTTGCTATTGTGTTAAAGTATTAAGCAGATGTTTAACTGTATGGAAACCGTTTCATGGGCACAATATATTTGAGCCATTCCAGCGTGACGTCAAGACGTTTGCAAACCAATTTTTTTGGTATATTGTTTGTAGATTTTACAGTTCATATCGCACATTGTTAAAAAATCATACCCCTAAGTTCAAAATTTAACTAGTAACAAATTAAAATCAAAAGTATTCTTATTGAACAAATAGTTATCGAAATATAAGCAAAAGAAATCGTGACGCCACAACGCGCCTCTTTTCCATTTTTTCCGCTCTTCTATTCGATCAAATTTAAGAAAATTTCGGAAAATTATCGTTTTATTACTACCAAAAAATAACTGTTTTTGTTTTTTCAAATGTTGATTTCAATTTATTTTAGAGCGAATCAGTTTCGTGACGTCATAACGTGCCTTTTTTTGAGCAAGGTTTTGCAAAGCGTTGTGACGTCAAGAAATTATATGGTCAGCTACATGAAATAAATCAAAATATAACTTAAAATTAATGCTTAATTTACTAAAAATGCTCAAAACCTTAACAAATAATGTGATTTAATGATGAAATCGATCCATTTATACCCAAAAAAATTAGGGAATTGAATTTAAATGACTCATATAAGCAGATAAGGTTCAACACTGCGCACTGCGCACATCAATTTTATTCAAAATTTATTTGTGCGGTGATGAGAACATTATTTTTAAAAAACTTATGCTAGGAAATATTTATTTGTAAAAGCGTTGAAATATATTTCTGAATCTTTTCAATATTTAATTGCAAAGAATAGAAAAAATAAATGATTATTTCAAAATCCTCCGGTCTATTAAAAGTTATTTAATAAACACTAGAGTGCCTAAATCAGCCGACTTATGCAAAGCTAAAATAGATCCTAGGCCTAGCACAAAGTCCAGTGCGAAATTTGGGGGATCAGACCACGGAAATAGATGACGCAATGAGCCTAAAATTTGTATGGCAAATGAGAAATTTTCTTGGAAAAAACATGAACGCCCAGTTTTGCACCAATTTCTGAAGTCCCTTTCGGGTGATTTGTTTTCATTATAGTCATTCACAAAGCTTTCGTTATGACAAACAGTTTATCCCAAGGTCCGATTTCGATTAGGGTTATGATAAAAAAAAACATATTGAGTTTCAAAAATAAGCTTCTGATGGGTCATTTATAAAAAAAATACATGAATGATCGTTAATTGACGCGTATATACCAGTTTCAAGTCTTAGTAACTGTTTTATGATAACTCCAAAGAAGTGCGTTCCTCAGATGAAATGTTGTTATAATTTAAGCTTTAGAACACTGAAATTAAAAGAAAAATCGGATAATAAAGACCAAAATTATTGGTGAAAACTGTTAAAAAGGTTTTTTTGTTAATCCCGAATAAATTCCGCTCAATTCTATACAAACTTAAGGTTTGTTGCGCGACCCCTTTTCGTAGTATAATCTGGTCATAATTTTGCATGGAACCCTGTGCTAGTACCTTTTATTTTAATTTTGTTATTGAGTTAAAAGTGTTTTTTTGGGATTTAATGTAAAAAAGGGGTTCGATTTGGATTATCTATCAACATTCTTTAAGGTGGAAGTTTCCATAATGGACACTTTTTTTAAATAATTTTATGAGAAATTTATTTTCCTTTAGAGTCTTATGAACTTGTACGAAAGAAAATGTTTATCTATAAAATTTACCATGTTCAAAGATTTTTTTAATCCCATTGCATTTATTCCATAGATACTTAGTTATTTCGTTTGAACATAATATTAGTAAGTAAAAGAAGCTATTAGCGCGTTTTTTCATTCTTACATAGAAGAACTTGATCTTATTGTAATTTTCTTTTGCTTTTTTTCGAGTTTTATACAATTGTTCTATGATGTATATGAAACGTAGAGCAAAGCTGTTGAAAATATAACTTCAAAAATGTTTGCTGGAAAGCTACGCGAAACACAATTTTTCAGGCATGAACCCAAAAATGCAATTTCTATAAAATTATGATGAAATATTTGTATATGAATATCATATTTTATATTCAACTTCCATTAAATGAACCTATTTTAATCGAAAACTCAATACAATATCGTGAGATTCTGATTTCAAAACACAAATGAATCATTCATTCCACTTTTTTCTCTTCGTTATTGCTTTTGTCAGACATTTTTTTACCGATTTGTGAAAAGAAAAGATATTTTACTCAAAAACCGTCTAAAATCAATTTGATAGTGTACATCTTGTTAAAGTGAATTATTTAGTTTTTATGGAAATTTAACAGGCGTTATCTCTGAAGTCCATTTTGAAAAAGATTTTAAAGAAAACTGCATAGAAAATTATCTTCTGCAAATTTAATATATCACTACTGCCTTTGGTTAACTGAAAAGGTTACCTTTTCAAAAAATGTTTTACAATTTACTCAACTCGGACTTTTAAATTGTGTTTCTCTAATTTTGGACAGATAATCTTTTCTTTTCCATATGTAGAAAATCAGAAATTTTAGTCCTTTTAATATATTTCAAGGCAAAGCCAGCACAATTTCATTATGATAATCCAAAATAATCTATTCAGATAATACCACTGCGACCAGTTAGTTGATCTATTGTAATATGCCCCCTGTTTAATATATGCTAAGTCAAGGAAGATCACTTCTACAGTAAGCGAAAAAAGAATAGCACCACTATGTGTTTTGCTTGTTAAAATAAAAATGATTGAAATTTACGAAAATTTTCTTCCACACTTTGTTCTGAATTGCTTAACGGATAAATCAAGCTATAGTTTACTTTTTTTGGAAGTAGCAATTGGCGTTGAGGACCAAAAATGTGAAAAGGGGGTGCGAAATAAGAATAGCACAACTTGAGTTTTTCAACAAAAACAAGATTATTTTAAAAAACTGATGTACATGTCTCTTGTTTTTTTTTGTATTGTTGTGTAGAGTTAAAAAACATTTTGTTAGGAACAATGAAAGCACCGGAAAATAGGTTTAATAAGATCTATACACTTGTCAAAGGTGTCTCCTGATCATATCTCTTTTCCCCCATCCCTACAAAAATTGTTTTGCTAGGATGCAGAGTTGACCTCGGTCCTAAAGCATAATTTTACATTCTATCATCCCTTTCTTTTATTTTCCTCTCTATCTATTGACTACTAGGACGTGGCCAGCGCCGTTATTGATGTATAAAGAGAGAGCATCAGTTTTATTCATTGTGAATGTGTTGTCAATCCCAGACACCACTCTTTTGACCTCTGGGCAAAATTGATGGCCTCGGTCAATCACGGAGTAGCAACCATTGGTGATGTAGAATTCATTCTACTGAGCCACACCAGCGGTAATGGAATTCGAAATGCTTTAGTACCTACTATTATGATGAAATGAACTATGGAAAGTAAGAACTTTATATCATTTTAAAAGTATAATTCCGAATTTTTAACGACATTTCGGTTTCAATGGCTTAAGGTGGATGTAAGTAGTCAATCGAGCAAAGCTAAGCTAAAAACAAGATTATTTTAAAATATTTACTGTGTAAAAGTGAATAATAATGCTTCTACGAACTATTTGAATAGATAACTGCATTTTTGGAGTTTTCCAGAATTCCAAAGGTTTTCAAAGGTATTAAAAGGGGGTTTTAAGAGATGCTCCTCTAGCGTTGAGGAATTTGATATTTGAGCTAAAAAACTTTATCAAACTGCTTGATTTCTTCATTAACATTCATAAATATGATGCTAAATGATGAAACACAGATTTGAGGCTGAGTTTGAATCCAAAAAGCAGGTTGGAATTCAAAAATATAAATGTTTTTTAAAAGTCAAACACTATTTCTCCAGTTTCAAGTCATAGATGGCAGCACTATCTTGCCATTTAACCTAACTCATGTCCATTTTCGAATATCCGGGATTAATTAGGAAGTGCTGGATGATTTTGGTCAAGAAATAAATACATGTACTGTGAACGCTTTGGAAATTCTAAGATCACTAAAGCCAAAAAATATTAGAATTGCATCAAGGTAACTAAAAGTGAATTTTTTGGACCGATTATCAGAATTAAGTTATACTTTGCGAAGGAGCTTGTTGAACCAAACAGCTAGCAGTGTTGTTAATATGATTTGCAATTAAATCGGAAGTTGAGATGAGCAGGAACTTTGGCGGTTGTACATTTTTGTGTTGGTGATTCTTTTGCAAATCCGGAAAAGCGTTCTGCAGCGTGTAATTCCACAATACTGTGATGGAAAAATACCTCAAAATGATGAATATGGGCCTGAATAAACCTGGAAAATCAATATTGAGACTAAATTAGGTTTTAACTGCAATATAGTGCTGCCATCTACGACTTGAAACTGGAAAAAGTGTAGTTTACTGAACAAAATCAAAGTTTTTGATTTTCAACCTATTTTTTTCTGATTCAGAATTACTCCCGAATGTTTGTTTTATCATTTCACGTCATTTTAATGAAGCAAGTAAGTAGTTCGGTAATACATTACAGCTCAAATATCAAATTCCTTAACGCTAGAGGAGCATTTCTTAAATCCCCCTTTTAATACCTTTGACAACCTTTGGAATTCTGGAAAACTCCTTAAAATGCAGTTACCTATTCAAATAATTTTTAGAAGCATTATTATTCACTTTTACACAGTAAGTTTAAAAAAATAATCTTGTTTTTGTTGAAAAACTCAAGTGGTGCTATTCTTTTTCGCATCCCTTTTCACATTTTTGGTCCTCAACGCCAATTGCTACTTCCAAAAAAAGTAAACTTATGCTTGATTTATCCGTTAAGCAATTCAGAACAAAATGTGGAAGAAAATTTTTGTAATTTTCAAACATTCATATTTTAACAAGCAAAACACATAGTGGTGCTATTCTTATTTCGCTCACTGTATATATTTAGGTAGTGTCCCTATCTTGAGATTTGGCATTTTCCCAATCTGGTATAACCGCTCTTATGAAGATGAACCTTTTAAGGAGCAATTGAGGGATCTAGTATTTTACAGCCGTTCATTTTAATCCGTTTCGATATGAGAGAAGGACATTCGCAAAGAAGATGTTCCGAAGATTCCTTCTCCATACTGCAGAAACGACACTTGTCAGAGTTTTATCTTCCAATTTTATTCATGTGATATCTGCATTCACAGTAACGACTGCATTGACCTGTAACGAGCCCTGTAAACATTTTAAGGTTTTCTTAGATAAGCTAAGAGCTTTTTCTTATTTTTTAATACTTGGTTGGATAAATCTTTTAGCCTGTTGCCCTACAACAGATTTTTTTCCAATTGTCTGCAATAATAGTTTTTTTTTTATTTTTCATTCGCTACCCTTTCAAATAAACAAATTAAAAAAAGAAATTAGAGAAACTTATCTCTTTTTCAAAAACTGCTAAATTCACCCACATCTTTATATGATTCGCATAACCAAAAAAATAACTTTTTTTTTGAGCGGCTCACAGAGCACAAACAACAACACATGCGTGACGTTAAAATACCTAAGTCGATTATTCTAAATGATCGAAATGACGATTTAAAAAACTATACAGCTAAAGTAAGCATTTCAATGACATTTTCATATTATTAAACACTTTTATACAAGACCACAAACCATAAAAAAATATCATAAAAAAGACGCTCTACACTTTTGAAAGAAAATTAAGGTCCTGAAAATGGTTTCTTGATGATTTCTAAAAAAGCGTGATAAAAGCGTGAATTTGGCGAGTATTGAAAAAATCGAACAGTGATAAAATAGAAAAACTACTGTACTGCAGTTTGAATGTCAAAAAATCAAATGTCCCCTTTTTTCGTAGAATTACTGTATCTGTAAATTTTTGGAAATAAAATTGTGATAGTTAATCTATCTTGCACGTATCTATGTATGTATTTCTACCACCCAGGTAGCAAGACACAACCAGTTCAGCGAACAACTTTTACTTTGCAACTTGCTCAAGATTCATCAACTGACGGAGACGGAGCCTTCCTCTCCTCAAGAATTGCTCCTCCTCAAGAATCGCTTCAATCGGTTGCCCGGATGGCCCAACCCAAACCCCCGAATAAATGGTTATAAAATTAACGCTTTTTTCATTTCCATTCGAGTTTATTTGCGCTTTTCTTTGATGAAAACTAAACTTCTAGAGTTTGTTTTGATTAGGTCGTATGAACCAATATAATCAAAATTGAGTTATTGGCTGCATTCAAATTTAAGACGTATAATGACTTCTCATTTTCGAGTGCAATTTGGTTTTTTCGACTATTTGCGTTGCACTGGATTGCCGTGCAACAAAAGGACCCAAAATAATAGTTTGTTATGTTGGTTCATGAGACTTTATGCATTTTCGCAGAAAATGTTTTGCTAGGTGTTTGAAAGTTTGGAAAATCAAACGGAAATCGCTAGTTAGAGAGTTATCAACAATCTCAGTAAAATGAATATGCAGTAAAGTTCAAGAACTGTTAGTTTTGGCGAAGATTAAGACAAATATAATCAAGTTTCAAGTTTCCGCCAAATGTATAATGCAAAAGGTCCTAAGAGCATGTTTAGAAGTACAACTGAATCTATGCTTGTACCAGATACAATAGCAGTTTTTTAATCTATTATTGTAACGCAAATCAAATTTCCAGATAATTTTGAGCGATTTGTTTAATACAGGAATTAAAAATGTGTAACAAAACTTGAACAGCTATTTTCTCGAATTAAGTCAAGTGGCTTATACCACCTAATCAAAACAAACTCTAGACTTCTTCTATTGAACCTTAAAATGTAATTTTGACTTAATGAACCTTTTATTAATATAGCTTTATGCATCTTAACTCAAATGAAAAGAAAAAAATACAATAAAATAAGGTAGAGAAAATAAATGGAACATCCTCACAAGGTTCGTTCCATCGTCGATGGTACCATGATGTGCCAGATTCAGCACTTTACCCCATTAACGATTACGTTTTTGTTTTGATTTGTAGGCAGATTTAAAAACTAGAGGTGATAGACCAAATCTGACCACAGATTCGATATAAAAATCTTAATATTATTTAGGACAGATTTCAAAAAATTGTCTAAGAATAGTTTTTTTTGTCTTTATTATAGAATAGTTAAAATCCTAAAGTAGGTGAGAGAAATTGATCGGGGAGTTATTGTTTTATTCTGCATTCGTAAATAATTCGAATATATATTATCAATCAAAATATATTCTCCTATTAAAATTAAATTTTCAATGATCACTGTGTTTTTACAGGTGCTTTCTATAACAAAATTCATATCAAACGAAACTAAGTATGGTACAGAATGGTTCAATTTCAAAACCCAGCGAAGAAAACCTTAACATTTATTTTTTCTGTTTGTTTCACAAAAGTTGCATTCAGCTTATCTGACCTTGATTTATCTTTATCCAAAACAAACATGGCGAGAAAAATCATCCGTTGAAGCCACTAAAAAGTATCTCCTTTATTCTCCAATTAATCAGTCGAAACATCTTTACCTCCCCTTTAGCTGTACAAAGTTACAGCTGGGTCCACAAGAAATATGACAACCCATCATCATTGTCATCATCATCTTCCTCTCCATTAAGTCGACATCGCTGTCGATTTTTATCAGCATCGGGGGCATAATCATTTGGGGAAATCAAATCTTCATTGCACTCCACACGACAATCCTGGAACAGTGAATCAGATCAAGGGTCGTCGCCACCCACCGGAATGGCCACAGGGCGGATGGTTGATGAGAACGAAACGAAGGCAAAGAGAACCTAACTGAACTTGTTCTTAGTTCTTGGGTACTAAGGTACCTAAGGGGCAAGATGCCTCTACTTTATAATTCGCCAGTATTTGAGTAATTCTATAGAAAAAGTACGTCTCCATAATAGGAATTTGGGAACACTGTTTGTGTGAAGTTCCTAAATTGTGTTTGAAGAACATTTTTTTCTAATTTTTTGCTGTAAAACGGGTTGTAAATTGTGGCTGTTATTTTCAAGTGCTGTGTTTAAGGGTTGTTTATAGTAAAAATGTGGAGTTTCGACGAAAAATTTGTATTTGGTGTGTTTTTGCTCGAAATGGGTGAGCGAGATCTAAAAAGAGCAGATGCTACGCGAACGAGACTATAGATGGTTTTCCAGAAGTGGAGCAATGCGCTGAGGACACCGGATGTTAAGATAAGTTAAATCGTTTCCTTTTTAACTTGTTTGTTTAGATTTTTCTTAAATTAAATTTAGAAAAAAAAAACATTTTTAAAATTTGAAGCTGAACTTTTGACAGCGTCATAACAGAATGCGAAATATTTCATGTAATGAAATATTTCACTTTCGATTATAGCATGAAAAATAACTGGATGTTATAAAACCTTGCATGCAAGTATGAAACCGAAAAATGCTTGCGAAGCTTTTACATGTTCGAAATTAAGCATATATTTAGGCGTTTATTTCAAGCAGCAAGATATAAGTTCGTATGATCAAATTGCGTCGTTCGAACCAAACATAGTTTTTTTTCGAATTTGATTATTTGTCTAAATTATTATGGATTTATTCTGATTTACAGAATAAGGCGGGGTAGATTCTAATGTTTCTAAATTTTTAAACGACATTTCGAAGTCAATCCAATTTGATACGCTAAGTGTTCTCATATTCAAGCATCGTTATTAGTTCCAAAAAAATTTAGGGGAAAGTAATTTTAAAGAATAAGAACACAATAAGTTAACTTCAAAAATACTTACGGAAGATTAATTCATAAATCAAAATTGCGGTTTTTTTTTACAATCAATTCACAGCACCTTTCTTAAAGTTTCGCTTGTTTACTACAATAATATGAAGTCAACCAGTTGTTATTGCAAAACAGTACAAATTTTAAATAAATAATATATAAAGCATTGACACCTCGAAGCGGGAAAATAAACAGAGAAAGGAATCCGATACTCAGTATTGATTCGACACTTTATATCAACATATTTAATTTTTATATTATATCATCGTAACAACTTCAAAATCGAATAACGTTGTTTTACTATTCACGATCTATTTTGTACAACAAACCGTGATGATTTAACAGAATAAGGTTCAACAAATGTTAACCTACAATATTATTCATGAATAATACTTTAAAATTTGATTAATAATTTCATAACATTTTTTGAAAATTATCACGATTCAATATTTTACCGTCAAAAGAAAAACAAATGTTTGTTTCAAGTTCAAATATGTCTAAAAGAGATTAAGTTATCTAAAGAAGATTTTTACTTAAGCATTAAAAAGCATGAAACAAACTACGGTAATAGTAAAACTCAAGAACTTTCAACAAAATGAATAATTTATTTTACATATTTAAAATTGCGCTATATCTGTTTTTTTTTTTCAAACAAGTACATATATCAAAATAATGAGGCCGAGTTTAGAAAAGCATTAAGGAATCTACAAAACGGCTGTTTTGAATTATCAAGCGATAGAGCAAAATGAAAATAATATCAAAGGTTGCTATAAACAATTGTTGTATTTGATTGATTGACACCAATTTAATTGATATGTAATGTTAAAAACTTAATAAGAATAATTTAGCCGTTTTGCAAGTTCGTTGATGTTATAGGAACCAGTTTGAGGAAAATGAGCTAGTTTTAACCAGGCCTTATTATCGCTAAGTTCTTTTTGGTTGAACTCTTGCACTGTTCAAGTGCTATTGAAAAAGAACTATCATCATTGATTCTTCTTGTCAATAGGCCTCATAGACAGAATCAGGAGTTTCAATAGGAAACGACTAGGAGCACAGAAGGTGTAGGGAAACCCAAGGTCGTACCATTTTCCAAAATGGATCCTGATCTATACCCTCCCGTTACCAACATAACCCTTTCCTTTGATACTTGAATATAGATTCGCAGACGTACAGACGGTTTCCATAGCTGGTGATACATGCGTACCTCTGTTTTTGATTACTTGAAAATAAATTTTTAAGATACACGAAGATAAGGGGTTGTAAGTTGAACCAAAAGAGTATCTTACTAACATTCCTTCCTCTGTCCTTCATTGACTACTAGGACGTGGCCGGCGCCGTTATTGATCTTTTTTAAAGGGAGAGCATGAGTTTTGTGCACTGAGAATGTACTGTTAATCCTAAACACCATTCTGTTGGACTTTGCACAAAATTGATGGCCTCGATCAATCACGGAGTAGCAACCATTGGCGATGTGGAACTTGTTCCGCTTAGCCACGCCAGCGATCATGAAATTCGAAATGCGTTTGGATGAATGAATATAATATAATGTTTTATTTTTATAGAAATCATGAAAAATTATCGTATTTTGAAAACTGTAATTGAAGCATTTCGGATTTAATGATTTAAGGTGGATATGAGTAGTCAAACAAGCTAAGCTAAGAAAAAGTACGTCTCCATAATAATCTTTTCTACTACATTACGTGTCTTTGGGAGAATCTCTCCTTCATTTTTAAGAAGAGCTTTTTACAACGTTATACCTCCATTTCATTTTACTTGACATTAAATGAATTGTTGGAGATCATCATAGAGCCAAAAGGAAAGTAAAAAATCTCAGTATGTACTTGGTGTTCATCTCTGACAGTTCGATTTGAAAGCATATCTTAAATCATATTAAAACACATCTCAAAAGACAAGTGAAACAGAGACCCCAAAAGGGATGAAATAGCGGTAAACTCACTGTTCGATCTGATTGTATGACGAAACCCTTGGGGAATTGAAAAAAAAGCGAGACAATCCAGCAGTGGGGAAGATCAATCTTTTTCGATGTTGTTGAGAATGTTGAAGAAAAATTTTTTTTTTGGATTCGTTGAAAAATCCACAAAGCAGCAGATGGTTAGTTAGTTGTTTCTGATCACTGGTTGATTGTTGAAAGAGAAAGAGATACTATCTTGAAATGTCTCTCCTACAACACTTGACCATCCTGAAGGCAACTTGCTACAGGATGGCTTGTAAGTGATAAGCTTTAATTAAAATGACCTAGGGTTTCGTTTGACTTCGATTCTGTTCTCTGTTAAAACGCAATGAGGAGATTGAAACTTTAATAATTCTTTGAAACTTCCACATTCAAACTCAATACACACTTGTTAAAACTCATTAAATTCCAAATAAAAACCCATTTTTTTCACTTTATTTAATGCCCACCTTCTAAATTTCGCTCTATAACGGAAATCTAGAACCCTATTTGATCAGTTCAAACTGACAGACATCTAAACACGCTTATCGACTACCAAACTCGTGATGCTCCATTGCTCTTATGCGTAAGAACCCTTGCTGTCAACATCATTAACTGTGGTCCAGTCCAGTCAGTCCATCTCTCATCGCACCTTCACCGAATGACAGCTTGTTGTCTCTAATGTGTTTTCCCTCCCCAGTAAAATTATGCAGATCGATCGATCGATCTGAAAGACGTGCCTGTCAGGCACATAAATTATACGAGCTTCATTCCATGACATACGAATGTACGCACGCCAGTTGGGCGTACCTTCCTAAATACATACCCATGGCAAAGGTTGTGGTGCGTGCCCAAAACGCCGATTAACCCCCTATAGCCAAAACTGTCTAAATTGATTCCTTACTTACTACGGTCACGAAATGTCATTATCATTCCAATTGGGCGAAACCAGCTGGCACCAGAGATGGCTCTTTTCGAGTTAGCTATTTAGCTAGCACGAATGGACTCGCCTTTGCAGTCCATTGACGCGTCCCGTGTGGAACATGAACTTCACATGCGTATATGCAAACATGCGTGTTATGTGCCGGTAAAATTAGCCCCGATACAAATAGAAAATATTGAACATTCAACGCCAAACAGTTGAATTTCGTGATGAGAATTGTGATGGCATATTAACCAACGCAAACGAAGGACCAGTTATGTTTACGTATGAATATTTTAAAAAATGATTTAAATTAAGCTTGGCAAGACTGTTATATAAAGTAACGAATCATTTCAATTTAACTTGTAGAACTGCTGATAAGGTTATGAATAGGTATTGATCGCAATACAAAATTGGAAAACCTCAAGTAATCAAAAATTTCATGAATCAGGCTCCGTAAAACTTACTCAGCTTCCTCGAGGCACAATGGCTAAATTGACAAAAATGACAAAAATAACAAAAATGACAAAAATAACAAAAATGACAAAAATGACAAAAATACCAAAAATAACAAAAATGACAAAAATGACAAAAATGACAAAAATACCAAAAATAACAAAAATTACAAAAATGACAAAAATGACAAAAATGACAAAAATGACAAAAATGACAAAAATGACAAAAATGACAAAAATGACAAAAATGACAAAAATGACAAAAATGACAAAAATGACAAAAATGACAAAAATGACAAAAATGACAAAAATGACAAAAATGACAAAAATGACAAAAATGACAAAAATGACAAAAATGACAAAAATGACAAAAATGACAAAAATGACAAAAATGACAAAAATGACAAAAATGACAAAAATGACAAAAATGACAAAAATGACAAAAATGACAAAAATGACAAAAATGACAAAAATGACAAAAATGACAAAAATGACAAAAATGACAAAAATGACAAAAATGACAAAAATGACAAAAATGACAAAAATGACAAAAATGACAAAAATGACAAAAATGACAAAAATGACAAAAATGACAAAAATGACAAGAATGACAAAAATGACAAAAATGACAAAAATGACAAAAATGACAAAAATGACAAAAATGACAAAAATGACAAAAATGACAAAAATGACAAAAATGACAAAAATGACAAAAATGACAAAAATGACAAAAATGACAAAAATGACAAAAATGACAAAAATGACAAAAATGACAAAAATGACAAAAATGACAAAAATGACAAAAATGACAAAAATGACAAAAATGACAAAAATGACAAAAATGACAAAAATGACAAAAATGACAAAAATGACAAAAATGACAAAAATGACAAAAATGACAAAAATGACAAAAATGACAAAAATGACAAAAATGACAAAAATGACAAAAATGACAAAAATGACAAAAATACCAAAAATGACAAAAATGATAAAAATTCAAAAAATGCCAAAAATGACAAAAATGAAAAAATGACAAAAATGACAAACTTGAAAACACATTTTTAGAACTGCAATTACTTTTTTTTTAAGTAAAATCGTTGTTGTCTTCGGGAAAATATTTTTCTTAATCCAGGCTTCAGTCGATGAAGAAAAAAAATATCAATAAAAAACTAACATTTTTTCTTTTTTTGAGCAAAATACCTTAAAATCCCATTCACGCTAGAGACTTAAGAAACCCCTCTTCAACTTACTGAAATTTATCGTGTGACCTTTTGGTAAGTTAATAATCTATTTAAGCTTAGAGCAAGTGAGATTTATCATGATTTATTTTGCCTTTATGAAGGTTAGTACACTGCGGTTCGTTAAATTATTCATAAATGCAAATATCACTGTTGTAGTAGAACAAATAACTTCTTCAATTTTCAACCAATTATGATAAATAACCACTTGAAATCTTTGTTTTGAATTGACATTCATGGTCTATAGAAAAATAAATTAAATGTTAGCCTGTTGATAAAACAAAATCTTCTCTAAAAAATGCATTTTTTATTGTTATTTTTTTTATCACAACTTCACTAATATCAACAATACTGTTGATCATACGCAAAAATGAAGTTAAAATAATTGATAGCAAATTTATCCACCTTCAATATGCAATAAAGGATTTCAAATTAAAGTTATGCAGTCCGAAATATTTTAATATAAGTACGAGTACTGTTTATATTTTTCAAAATATTATATTTGGATCATTACTTCAAAACTGTTCTTCTAAGATTTTTTTTTAATTTTTTTTTTAATTCAGCCCACGATTTTACATTAAAAGTGACCTTCAGCTTACTAAGCTCATAAATGCTGTAAACTAGTGTTATCACCTTATATCACACAAAAAACAAACTGTTTCAAATGAAGAAGTTATTATGTTTTCTGATTAAAAAAATGCTTTTGAAAATTACCCGATTTTGTCACTGTTCCAAATTTGTCACTCTCAAATTTATCATGGGGTTGACAAAATCGGGAGTTCACTGTATATCGATGAAAGAAAGGCGGATAGGCATCTATTAGCGCGCCAATAGGAGAAAGCTTGATAGGTGTTGAAATCTTAGACTAGAGGGCATGTTCATGAAAACTTCCCATGAATTGTAAGGCCTTTGCTCTAGATTAGTTAACTATGCATGAGAAACTGAAAAACAGAATCCCACACTGGGCTTGCTATACACAAGCCCATGCAGTTCTATTCAACCCGTGATATGTACCTCTCAGATTAAACCTTTTTTTTCAGATTTAAGCTTTACTCAGATTTAAGCTTTTTTTCTCAGATTTGATCTTTCAACTCCAATGCTCTCAAGGCAAGAAAAAGCTTAAAATCTGAGAAAAAAAGTTTAAAAAGTGTTAGTGAAGCTTATGTTTTGACCAGATTTGCGCTTTTATGCCTTGAAGCATTGGAGATGAAAGCTTAAATCTGAGGAAAAAAAGCTTGAATATGAAAAAAACGCTTTAATTTGAGAGATGTTCTACACCCGGCTTTTATAAAGTTGCACTCGGGTGCCTCTAGTCTAAAATTTCACCACCTATCAAGCTTTCTCCTATTGACTATGGGGTTTGAGGCGGCAAAAAGTCAAAAACTGATCTTTATCGGATCGCTTTTTTAGTTTTACTAGTTAATAACTTAATATTTGACTAAGATATTCCCAGTTCTTATCTTGGATACTGAGCACACCCCAGACATCAGACTTTAAAAAATTAAAAAATTTATATGAAGAAGAAAAATTTAAATCACATATTTTTCTATGGAAAACATTTTTTTTTTTAATTTAAAGTGCATCATATGAAAGTTTATATTGAAAGCTATCATTTGAACCATTCAAAATTTTTACACACTAAATTGATCTATGATAAAAATCAGTAAATAATTATTTTTTTCAAAAGTCAAAAACTTTAAAGCCTTGCCAAAAAAAGCTCCGCATTTCCCCATACTCTTTTCACTATCAAGATCTAGTTTAAGATAGTGTTACCATCCGTCCCACAAAAGCGGGACATGTCCCGCTTTTTTGGTAAATGTCCCGCCGTCCCGCTTTTTACTCGAAATGTCCCGCTTTTTTCCAACTAAGTTTTCAAAAAGGTTTGCCTACGTTTGATTTATTTTGCATTATCAAAACTGCACATCACATGAATAAGATGTCGGTATCGAATATTGAATACGGCGAATGCGCCAACATCACTGTGTCGAAAAAAACGCGTTAAAAGTTTGACAGCTCCATAAGCTCCCAACAAAATTTATTTTGCTTTCTCTATTTCTCGAAAACCAAATATCCTTCAGTTAACGTTGTACACTCAAAATGTAGATCTCCGAACGTACTTTATCACTCAGCTGACCAGTGCTGATATTTGTTTACATTTGGCGCATTCACCGTATTCAAAATTCACTACCGATGATCCCTTATTTCTATGGGAATTATCTTTTAATTTTTCTATGCAATTCCTAATAATTTCAAGCTCGATTTGAGTATGTGACAGTGTCATATTGTGATATGACTCATACTATGTTTCTATTTTTAAAACTGGTGGAAATTATATGCAAAACTGGATTTTTTTAGCAATCAATGTGATTATTTGACTCGGCAAATTTCGTTGGATAAATTTATGACTCGTGTTGCTAAATATTGCAAAAAAAACATATTGCCTAAATAACTATTTGCTGCATGGCGAAACTTATAGTTTTCAGTATTTCGAAAAATTATCAGAATGATCTCATTTTGGATAATGCTAATGAAAGGTTACTATAAATGTCACTTTGATTTCGTACTAAAACGGAGGATGGCTCATTTGATTTTCATAATTTTGAAATCTTCCCAATCTAGAAACAAAGCTTATTTGACTTTTATAGTGAAAAACAATTTATGCTGTAAATATAATGAAATTCTTTTCACAAACCAGAAAATCCAAACTTAAGAACATTCCATAAAAAAATCAGTGAATATCTACATTGTACATATGAATTAAATATGTATAAAAACATAATTGGTTTCCTTGTTTCAAATGTAAGCAAGTTGCTTAATGAGAACCTTATCCCAGCATTTGATTTGTTATAACATTCAATCGCAAGTATTGTAAGATTTTTTTTTAAATTGATTTAACTGTTGTTTCAATCAATGTTGTTTTAACGTCTTTGTGTCATTTGCACTTTTTTTTCCAACGGAAAAGCATTGAAAAGCTTGTCCCGTTGGAATTTGTTCGAATTTTTCGCCTGGATTTGAAAGCATAGACGTTGATTTGGAAAGCAGATGTTATATCAACTGAACTATGCCTCTATTATCGATTAATAGAACTTTATACTCAAGAAAAAAAGTACCGCACTTTGAGAGTAGAAAAAAACATATTTATGTATGTGAACATACATTTCATGCCTTTTTCAAATAAATTTTTAAAATGTCTCGCTTTTTTTGGCTGTGGACCGCTTTTTTTCTCAAAATGTCCCGCTTTTTTTGAAAAACATCTGGCAAGCCTAGTTTAAGGTCCTAAAATACAATGAAAGAGATTCCACCGTTTTTGGAGTTATAGTCATTTAAAGCTGAAAATATCATGCAAATGGGTAATTTTTACCTATTAGTCAGTATAAGTTCATCAAAGTTGATGTTGGTTTGTCAAAAAAAAAATGTTTCTCATGATTGATTCTCTTGACTTTCATGAAATGTCTTGAAGATATTTATCATTTCATGATCAATTGGTTAAAAACCCTGTTTTCAAAACAAATATAAAGTAAGGTCAAAAATAACACCTAGCATCCTACTTTAAAAGTTGTCTATAAAAATTTGTGAATGAATTGATTTAAAGTTAGTTAAAATACTAATTTTCTTAAAAAAAATATTTTCAAAAATAACAAAATAGTCCAAAACACCTAATCATACTTTTTGCCGCCTCATTGTATGGAACCGCCCCATAGTGCAATGCCTGCATATCCACCTTTCTTTCATATTCTATAAATATATAAAAACAAATTCAAGTTTTTCATTCCACGGAGCATGCGACTTAAAATTATTATCATGAAAATTACGGCGATTAAAATCAGATAACTTACAACAAATTACGCTAAAATACTTAAACTCAAATATAACAAAAATTTGATTCAAGTTTAGCAGGAAAACAACCCTTATAAAACTCAAATATGAATAAAATATGATATTTGGAATAGTTGTGAATCAAATTTGTGTCAATTATATCATAAAAAAATACTCTAATGACAAAGCGCGCGGCGTAGAGGGTAGCCTTCAAGTCTCCTAAACCAACGGTCATAAGATCGAATCCCGGCCACGGTACACTTTCACAGTACTCTTTCTAGGGACTGGTGGTTTTAACGGGGAATTGAGATAAAAGAAGAAGATATGTCAATGATCACACAAGTTGTGCAGCCAGTGATTGAAATTGTGGTAATCTGAGCAATTTGTGCGGGAAAATGAGAAGGTTTGAGTTAAAATGAGAGAAACCAGTGCTCAGAGAGAGAAAATGTGCGAATTTTTGCAAATGGTTGCAATTTGTGAAGCTGTTATAGAATTTTGATCATTACCATTCCGAATGCAAAGAATTCTCTCTATTGCAATCCCTCGGGTTTAAGCGTTTTTAAGATGCTTGCTATCATATCCTCGGAAGATGTTTGGATAGAGTTTAGTAAAAGGAATCTCTTCGAGGATACATCAAGTTTCTTGAGATCCTGTATGTATATTTTGATTCAAGTATGACTCAAATATGAGCCAACTATGACCCTGGCATTTTTGTTATTTTGTGTGAAAAACCTTGGTTCTAACATTTCAAAATTCAAAAGTATGATAGACAATAGCAAGTCAAAGCTAACATTTTTCATAAATTCAGAATCAGAATGTTTCAATCATAATCTTAAGCTTTTCGAGGAAATACTTGACTGTAACTTGTACACTAGACTGCCCCAAATTTGTATGAGAAATTTCAAGCTTGTAAAATGTTATGCGCTGCAGGTTTAAATTGATCCTAAGCCTAGTACATGCCAAATTTGGGCCAGATCGGATTGGGCGGATCACGGGAAGGGATCGCTCAACGAGCCTAAAGTTTGTATGGGATTTTGAGACATTTTGTTCGGGAGGAACATGAAAATCCAGTTTTTATGAATAACCATGGTCCCTTTCTGCCGATTTGTTTTGAAAACGTTTTTATCTTAAAGCCTAAACTATGACGAATATTTCATCCGGAGACTGCATTTCGATTCAACTTATGATAAAAAATTTATTAATCTTCAAAAATGGGGTAACTTTTATTAGGGTGATATTCAGTGATTAATATTGAAATGCTGCGTCAAAATGTTTGAAGCAGCAGTGTCTCTCATTAATAGTGATGAATATCGGCCTTAAAAAAATAACTATTTTTTGAAGCTTAATAATTCTTGTGTCTCAACTTGAATCGAAATACAATCTTCGGATAAAATATTTGTCATAGTTTAAGCTTTAAGAAAAACTGTTTTTAAAAGAAATCAGCCGAATAAGACCAAAATTAATCATGAAAAACTGGATTTTCGTGTTCCTCCTGAACAAAATGTTCCAAAATCCCATACAAACTTCAGGCTCGTTGAGCGACCCCTTCCCGTAATCCGACCTGTCCCAAATTTGGCATGAGACCTTGTACTAGGCCTAGGATCTATTTATGCCTGCAGAACATAACTTTTTCGAATGTCGGGTCATTTGGGGCACTCTATTGTACACATTTGTTAAAAGTGAAGCTAAGGAATGTACTTACACCAAAAAAGTTTTTCCACTCAAGTTTGTCGGAATTTTTTGGCTGAAACCTGTTGCTCTGGTTATGCTGAATGAGATCAAAATCATCTCAATATTACAATTAAAATACCATCATTTGGCATCAAAAGAAGTCCGAAAGTGGAACACATGACATAGGAAAATTGGCATTGTTTAATTTTACTCCTTAATATCATCTTCAAACTCATCCAAATGATAGCCGTATGCGCTCGCTAAAAATCAAAGATAATAAAACAAATTATTTCAATTCATTCTGATTAACGAAATTGGAGTAGCAGCAGCATTTGAAGGCAGAAATTAAGTACAAGACGTCAAAAATATTTAAATAAAACTATCCCAGGACTTGTTGTATTAACTTTTTTTTCTTTTTATCTTTTAGGTTTCACAGGTGCAGCGTCCTGCTCAGCATCCGCTCGAGCCTGTGGATCGACATCCATATCCGGTGGTGACGCAACGAAATCCTCTCTCCAGCAGCAGCAGCAAACAGCACGTAAAACTAAAACCTGCCGATCTCGGCAATAGTTCAAGTAGCCATTACAGTAACTACTACCCGAGCCATCATAATCCTGCTCCTGCTCCAGCTCCTAGAACGGCTGCCAAGAGTCTCGATTACCAGAAGCAGCTGCTGAACAACCTCCAACATTCGACCACAGCCAGCAGCGGCAATCCAGTTGGCATTCTGAAAAATAACACCAAGCGACGTCCACTGATTTACGAGCTGAAACAGTATGAGTATTTCAACAACGACGCCTATTCCAGAGCGCAACCTCCTTCCTCGCAGCATCCGCAGCAGCAACATTTGCCTATAGCTAAGAACACCAACAGTGTGCTCCAGCAGCACTACGCTGGCCATAACTACAATATCAATTATAATCTAAATTTTACGAAAAATCAATACAACATTCTGATATCGCCACCAACGACGGCGTCCGGAGCCTCCAGGGGCACAGGAGCAGCGCCACCATACGACGAGAACAATCATTACGAAAGCCATTATCAGTATCAGCAGCATCAGAACAACGTTAGGAACAACTATAAGAATAGCAACGCCACCAATCATCATCTGTACAGCAACAACAACTACAATCAATACTTTGCCAACAACCATCATCAGAATCAGCAACAGCAGCATCAGCATCAGCACCAAAGGCAACATCAAGGCAAGTCCTCCTCGGCCGGGACCGGGGTCTATCTGGACGAGAAGCCACCGCTGCTGCTAGTTGGGGACGACCCGTTTGCAGCGGATTCGGGCAACCACATTGGCAAGATGCAACGCGAGGAGATAATCATCGAACACAGTCAGCTGGTTGGAGACGGAAGTGGACCAGGCGCTGTCATACTGCCCGCATGCGGTGGCCAGTCGGCGGCCAGGGCGGGCCCAGGTGGACAGCAGCCACTACTGAATGGGGGAGGCGGAGGCACCGGCAAGGGTGGCAAGCTAAGTGTCATCAACCGGTCGCACCATTTTACGCAGGTGAGTTGGGGTTTTTTTTTTTTTAAATTGAGTGCATTTTTTAGATACTTCTACTTCTGTCTCTGCTCATGGTCGGAATTTATTCCAACCGTCCTAGTTCTACTTTGTTTGCTCTAATGCTAATGCGAGAGTTCAATCTCTGAGACTGGCCTAAGGTTTTTTAGAACAGTAGAAATGCTTCAAATCTATAAAGTAGAACTGAGTTTACAACTGTAAGTTTACAATTTACAACAACATTAGCAACAGCCGCGGCAAATACTATTTATGAGCAACTGCGTTAGTGTTTAAGGTAGTGTCAAATCTATCTGTCATTACTTCTCTATATAGTTGCTCCATACTGGACAAAAAAGTAGTAGATATGTGATGAAAATGCTTCCCATAAAATTCTCTTCTATCCATCTAATAATAATTATTCTAACACAATTTTTCAACCGTTTGTAATTTTTCAATCGAAACAGTAAAGTATTGTAACATTTAAGATTGATTTGCGATAGATTTCAAAATTCGTTAAATTAAATGAAGGCAGGGTTTTTTTCTTATTCAATTTCCAATAGTGCCACTTAATGTTAGATAAAGATAGGAAATAATATTGGAAGAAGGTTATAAACTATCTTAATTCGGCAATAGTTGGAGAGTAGAAGAATAGACTTCATAGTTTTGATCACACTAGTCAACAGTGTCTCCCGATCGAATCCTTTTACCGAAACCTCCAAACCCAGATTGTTTTGCTAAAATGCAGAGGTGACCTTGTCCCTGAAGCACAAGATTGATCTTTCGTCCCTTTCCATCTTTTCCAATCCATCCATTGACTACTAGGACGTGGCCGACGCCGTTATTGATGTTTGAAGAGGTAGCATTATGTTTGAGCATTGTGAATGTGCTGCCAATCTAAGGCTCCGTTCATTTGACCTCTGAACAAAATTGATGGCCTCCCAAGTAACAATTTTAGCTTTATTATGGTCAGCAAAATATCGTTTGGACTATCGCATTAATCTTCATAAAAAGCTAAAGCGCATTTTATAACATCACCTGGACTCTTATAAAGCCAAAATCAGGCTATTTGGCCCTACCCTAGAAACGTCATCAAGACATCTAATTGTTGGTCATCAATGTTGGTCACCAAAGCTTTTAAAAAGCTATTATTAAACATGTTAGAAATTTTTGTTTTTTTTCGGTTCTGTCAGTTCTCGGAGTTTTTTTTAATTTTTCCAGCAACCATAATGGTTGATGAATGATGATTGCATTATTCAGATATGATCTGGTAAAATTAATAGCTAAAAAAACCAATGTTTTAACCATATATTGAGCGTCTTTTCTACTGCCAGTCAAGATTTTAGGTAAAATGTATATGAAATAGTATCTTAAAATAAATGCGCCTCGTCAAATCTGATGGTCAATCATGATGGAATTGATGGAAAAAGGCCTGAAAAAATATTTTCCAATGCTTGTATGTGAATCCATCAACATGGCGTCATTTTGTGCCCTTCGATTTTGCAACCAACATGGCGTGAGTCAATTCATTGTTTTATTATGGTTTAATGATGACCCCAAAAAAAGCTACGATTTGACGTTTCTCTCGCAAGCCAACCAATTACACGCTAAGGTTTAGTTCTTCATTTCTGAGTTGTTAATCATTAGTACAGTAAATGAGGACAGACTTTTTGAATGAAAAGAGATTGGTTTTGAATGACCCGTGGAATAAATCATGAGTCAAATTTCGTTGTCTGACGCCATCTTGAAATCCAAGATGGCGGCTTCCGCTGAACTTTAAAATGGTGTAAATGACTTGAAATCGCATGAAACCCCAACAAAATGGGTATCGGGTGAAAGGGCTAAACGAGTAGAAGTTGAATTTCACTATCAGACGCCATCTTGAAATCCAAGATGGCGGCATCCGCTCAACTTTTAATGCTTAATGCTGACAAAAAGTCGCATTAAACCACCACTATACGGGTATTGGGTGAAAGGGCTAAACTAGAAGTCGATTTTTTTCTTTCCGACGCCATCTCGAAATCCAAGATGGCAGCTTCCACTGAATTTAAAATACTGTTAATCAATGAAAATCGCTTGAACACAACTTTTTTTCACGTAATACTACTACTATTTTAAGACAATTTAGATCATTTTAAATCACTTTTATTATTTTTTCATTATGTTTCTAATGCATTTAGCACTTTTCTTGTTTTGTTTATAGTTTTTGTTTTTTTTGCCATTTATGTAATTCTATTATTCCTATCATGCTATTATGTTTAAATTGTATTGGTCTTATTCTAGCGAAAACTATAAGGTTATGTTGTTTCTGTTAACCGTCTGATTTAGGCACATGTGCCAAATTCGATGTTGCCAAAATCGAATGTTGCCAAAAACGAACGGGGCCTGTATTGTGGTGGTTTTTGTGGGATTTTCAGTCACTTACAGATTTTCAGAGAAACGCGAAAAGAGATATTGACTTCTATCATTTAGCCTTAGCACCCAATACAAAATATTTGGGAGTTCCATGCTATTTTCATTCATTTACAGTATTTTAAAGTTCAGCTGAAGCCACCATATTGCATTTCAAGACAGCGTCAGAATGCAAAAATAAACTTTTTGAAGCTTATCCCAATTGACAAACACCCATATTTTGGAAGTTTCATGCGATATTCAATGATTTAGAGCATTTTTAAAGTTTATAGAAAGCTGCCATCTTGGATTTCAAGATGGCGTAAGATAGCAATATTCGACTTCTACTCGTTAAGCCCTTCCACCCACTACCACCTGGGTTTCATGTCATTTTAAGTCATTCACTACATTTTAAAGTTTAGCGGAAGCCGCCAACTTGGATTTCAAGATGGCGTCAGATAGCGAAATTCAACTTCTACCGGTTGATTTCTTTCAACTTATACCCCTATAATATAGGTTTTATGCGATTTTCAGTCATTTACAGTATTTTCAAGTTGAGTGGTAGCCGCCATCTTGGATTTAAGATGGCGACGGGCAACAAAATTTGACTTCTACTCGTTTATTACTTTCACCTAATAACCATATTGTGAAGGTTTCACGATATTTTCAGTAATTTACAGCTTTGAAAATAAAAGCGGAAGCCGCCATCTTGAATTAATGATGGTGTCAAGCAACAGTTTTTTTCCTACTATTTGGGCCCTTTCACTAAATACTCATATTGTAAAGATATTCATACTACTTTCGGTGATTTCAAGTTTTCAAAGATGTATTTTTTTAATTTTAACTCAAAACCAACACGCATAACTTACCAAAAATGTGTAAAAATGGGAGTTCCAATTCAAATATGTGCTATCTAATCTGAGCGTGTCCTGTTTTGACATCTTGATCGAGAACTGTCACTAAGTTTTATGGCGGTTTAATAATCATGCACTGAGTGCTATTATAGAACATGCAAAAGAAAGCTTGGAGCAAACTTTTAGGTTTGTGTTTTATTATAGTTTAAAAAGAGCATTCATAACTCTTTCAAAATAACTAAAACAGCATGTTTAATAAAAGTTTTATTAGCGTTTTCAAAACCATCTGAAAACATATGGTCGAAATAAAATTATAAGCATTCTGCATGACCATAATAAAACCACCATAAAACGAGCTGCACAGAAAAATGCCATAATTAAACCATAATAAAACTTCCTAATGCTAGTTGGCATAATCTGTGTTACTTGGGCTCGGATATGGATCTCGCGATGGAACGCGACTCTATGCGATAAAATGGCGTTGACGAATGAAAATTTGCCTCGTGTCCTCACTTTGGCGACAACAATGACGTTCAGCTTTCGCTGTTATTTTCAGCGACTTCAGACGATTTGTGAACTGGAAAGGTGGCCAGTTTTCCAAACTTTCTGCCGAGTGTCGAAGAGTGCCGTTAACATGGAGTTCAAGAACTGAGAAGGCAGCGCTATAAATTGTCTACAATTTAAGAACATCAGCTCGGTCAAAGGGTGTGAGGTCGAGCGGTACACTCGTTCTGATAAATTAAAAGACCGAGTTGAAAACTTGTTCTAATGAATGAAAAGGCCGGGTAGTTCCTACGTAAGACGTAGAGCCGAATAAACTTAGATTCAAGGCTGGTAATATTCAGTCAATTTCATTCGATCCTGATGAACTAGTAGTCAATGTCGTCGGAAGAAAATCAAGGTCGTCTACGATTTGAATGACCAAGCTACAATGTCAGCCAGGCAGCAATGTCATTATTTAATGACATTTTTGTATTCCTCAGGTTGGCGACACACATACGGTCATCTTCCTATTTCACGTCACATTTTATGAACGTTGTTAGAAGAAAAAAGTCGTAGAAAGTAATTATTTTAAATTCAACTTGGTCATGACTATGTAAGCTTATGTTGCTGACCACAACTAAGTATCGCATGACATAGACATTCAAAGCAGTATTCAGGACACTGAGGCTCCTGCTGTACTTGCAGTGGCAATGACGGGCATTGAGGACTTGGTGGAATGTGTTAAGACAAAGTCTAACATCCTCAACGTGATGACACTTTTAGTCACAGCGAACCGAGAGGTGGTGAGCCTCCTTACCGCACTAGAGTGTCAGAGGAAGCCACGTGAAGAAGATGTTGTGACCCTTCTGCGGGCGGAAACCATTCAGCCGAAGAAGGTAAGCGTCTTCTTGCAGACCGATGGCGAAGCGGAATATGCCGGAAACGAGAAACTGGAAACGAGACCTGGAACCCCGAAGAAAGTCCAAACGCAATCCTAACCGGGTCAGGGAAAAAAGGAAGGAAGAGTATAGCGTGCACACGTAAGAGAAACTTGGGGAGGCTGTGGAAATTCGTGCCGGCCATCAGGCAGCTAGCTGCAGCAACACGCCAAAATGTGTCCACTGCAGGAGAGGACACAAGGCTGGCAAATTGGAAGCACACGCACTGTCACTTCGACTTTGAACTTTCATAACTTTCAACTTTGATGATATTTTTTGATCAAATGTTTTTCGTCAGATAGATTGAGTATCACACTATTATGTCACAATATTTGAGCTTTCTAAAGTTTGTGTGGCCTGAGATACCGTCGTTCTACGAAAATTGGACTATTTGACAAACTGCAATATCTCAGGAACTACGGTACACTTTTTATTGAAATTTTGCAGAGTGATTGTTGAAATATAAAGTTAGTATATTTGAATTTTTTGAAAAGTTCTATCAATGGGATTCAAAGTTACGCGAGGCTCTATAATGGATAGAATCGTTGACTGTCTAACGGGTAGAAGCCAAGTTGTCATCGGCGGGGGGACGTCAGCGCGTGGACCGTAGAATAAGGTAGTCGTCTTATAAACCCCAGGAGTTGACATCTACTGAAAACCTTGGAAAGGCTGAACGTAGACCTGAGAATTGTAGGCGATACAAGGACCTACCACAGGAATGGAAGCGAACCCATCATAGATGTCACTTTCTGCAGTCCGTCCTGAACGAGTGACTGGAGGGAGAGCGGATCTTTTAACGATAGCGACCACTTTGCGGTCCGCTATCGTGTGGGCACAAGTACGCGAACAGGTAAAAGAGGTAGACAATACATTTCGACCGGACGAGGATACGAGGGACGAGGGACGAGGGACGAGGATACTTGCACGCGCATGTGACGCTGGAATGACAAGAAGGCACAAGCGGAAAGACGACGGAAATTGCAGACCTGCGTACTTGCTGCCTACAGGCTAGATGATGTATGAAGAGAGCGAAGACCCAGTCAGCGAAAAAAGAGCGTAGAGTGCCCTACGCAAGTGCGAGGTCTGCCCTCTACAGAGCAATTAAGGCGAGCTAAAAGGCTCGTTTCAGACAACTTTGCGAGGACGCCAACGACAACCCCTGGAGTGACACTTACAGGATTGTCACTTACAGGATGTTTGTTTGTTTGTTTATTTGTTTATTGTTCCTGTAGAGTAAGAATACAATATTCTTTTTAATTACTACTTCCGACATACACATTTGTCACGTTCACTTATTTCAATCCTATTCTATTTTATTTCCCTATAACTAATAATTTTCAAAGTATGAATCCAACGCGGCTGCTAATTCTGGTGCTGTTTCCAGTAGTTTAGGCATTCTCGTTTAAAAATGACTTCTGATTGTATACGCTCAACATTTGGGGGTAATGAGTTGTAGTTGACAACACCTCTCACAGAAAGAGAATTTGCATACAAAGCGGTCCTATTAGTAGGCACAACATAATTGCGCAAACAGCTTCCTTGAGCGCATATGAGCTTTTCAAATAGTGCGGGGGGATAACGTGTTGAACCAAGCTTACGCATAAACATGCAGCATCTGAATGCATAGAAATTTTTCATAGAACATCCAATGAGATTGCTTTGTAGATGACTTACTCGATCGTAAAGGTTTAGGCCATAGGCATATCGCACGCAACAATTCAATGCAACATTCAGTCTATTCAGTGCACCAGAACTAGGGCGAACATGGAGTACATCACCAAACAGAAAATGTGGGAAGATCAAGGCTTTAAACAAACACATTTTTGTTTTGGTTGATGCGGAGTATGTACCTACTTCTGTAAAGATTGCGCAAACAGCCGGAAATTTTTCCACATTGTCCCACAATAAATTTTCGTTAAAAATGTATCCAAGATCGTTCGCAGTTTTGCTCCAGTGGATTTGCTCATCGTTGATGAAGACATTGGGGAGAGAACCATGGACAGCTTGCCTTCTAGATTTGGTTATATACAGCGCCTTGCTTTTGGTATGGTTCACCAGTAGTCCATTACTCGAACACCACGCAGCAACTCTTGCTAGATCTTCGTTGACCAGCCTGACAAGTTCATTCGAGTTCCGGTTCCAATCGACAGCATAGAGCTGGACATCATCAGCATATAGTTGGATAGAACAATGTTTCAACACAAGAGGCAAGTCGTTAATGTAACATGTAAAAAGAAGCGGCCCAAGAATGGAGCCTTGCGGAACGCCAGAGGTTACGTGAGTACTCCGTGAGAATAATTCTCCGCAAAAAACTGTTTGCATTCTATTCGTTAAGTACAATTCAATCAACCGAACAGCAGCGTTCGAAAAATGAAATTGTTCGACAAGCTTGTCACAAAGTTTTCTATGTAAAATAGTGTCAAGAGCCTTGCTAAAATCAAGCAAAAGTAACACGCCTGACATTTTTTTATCCCCTGCCGCTGCAAGTTCATCGTAAACACGAATTACTGCTGTTTTCACACTCTAACTTTTGCGGAAACCAGCTTGAGCATCTGTCAGCAAATTGCTGTTGTTTTTGAATGTTGACATTTGATCCTTCATTATTTTTTCGAACGCTTTGGATAAAACACAAAGTATGCTTATGGGTCTTAGATTTTCAAGTGTGCTCAGTTGAGGCTTTTTCTTCAAAGGTATAACTTTTGCATTTTTCCAGCAGTCAGGATAGATAGATGTTCTTATGATCACATTAAACAGATGAGTCAAATGATGGGCAATTAACGGTAGCACAAGTTTAATCATCTTTATGGGTACGCGATCTAAACCTTCAGCATTCGATTTTATATCACAAACGGAGTTAACAACTTCCCACAGTGCAACTGGCCGAAAACAGAAGTTGAAACAGCCCTTAACCACCGATGACCATCATCTATTGAGTAGTTGGACGAAAATTTTTGGTTTACTACATCTGGATCAAAACTACACGCCTGCGTTGTTTTAACCTTACCAACACCGAGACTTTTTACGCGTTTCCATAGGACATTTGCCAGAACCTGATCGCCCAGGAATTGATGCAGGTGTTGTTTTTTAGTTCCTGGTAATAAGAGAGTTAGTTAGGTTCCGTAGAGTTTTATATCTACGAATCTTTCAGGTGTGGTGGAGCTCTACGCCAGTCGTTATATGCTAGGTTCCTCTCTAATATAGCTTTTCGCACTGAGTGGTTGAACCAGTTATTTGCTGATGTTGTGGAGGGGGTCATTCCCATCTCGGATATCTTCTGCTACGAGCATAGACACATGTCCGATATGCGAAAACATGCCGGTGGACCCATGGCATGATCCCTAACGTCGGATTTTGTATGAATCGGATACATGGAGAAGTGGATTTCTGCATAACCCAGTTCTTAACTGGTCACGGATGCTTCATTCAGTACCACCATCGGTTTGGACATGTGGCTTTGCCATTCTGCCAACCTGCGGTGACATAGTGGAGACACCAGAGTACGTAATTTTCAACTGTTCAAGGTTCGAAGAGGTACGCATTAACATGCTTGTCGCCTGTAGACCCGACACGACATCCGACAACATCGTGCGGAGGATGTACGAGGTAGCCAATAGTTACTTGACGCGTTGTCAGCAATGGGTTCACTCTTATTATGACTGTCCTGCAGAGGAGTTGGAACCAGCACCAGTCGGCGACCGGTGTAAGGTGACTCCTTCACCGGAGAGCATCTAAGTAGAGTGCGTCCGAACCTAGCAGTAAAGCATACAAAGATAAGACTAAACCCTCTGCGTATGTCGAGCTGCTGGGTACTGTGGAGTCCCGGGTCTAGACCTTATTAAGATCCTAATCCAGACTCCCGCACAACTGACTTGATTGCTTGCTATACTCTACAAAGGTCAGTTGTACTATCGATTGCTCAACATCGTCGGTTGAGTTGGGCTCTCATATATTGTCTGTATGGTGGGAGCGCAAAGACGATTTATATCAAGATACCACAGGTACGTCTGGATTCATCTGATTCGTAAGCGTAAAAGTCCCGTACATGTGCTGTGACAGGCGCGAGTCTAGGATAAGCTGCTTTCGATCGGTATACGGATGGCAAAGAAGAGAGGGCCTCGAGCCTCAAGCCGTTAGAGGATAGGTCACTGGTCTCTTATAGTGGATGGAATAGAGGCGGAGCAGACGATAGTCGTGGTAACCTAGCGAGCTTCGAGTTACGAGTAAAGGCCGGGCCTCAAGTCTTCAAAGGAGAGGTCCTCAGTCTTGAATCGTAATAAG
The DNA here is from genome assembly GCF_029784155.1 of Uranotaenia lowii. Taxonomy (NCBI): domain Eukaryota; kingdom Metazoa; phylum Arthropoda; class Insecta; order Diptera; family Culicidae; genus Uranotaenia; species Uranotaenia lowii. The sequence continues at coordinate 64,165,429 of NC_073692.1, read as the reverse complement.
AGGTAGGGTGTATTTGATTTGAAACCGAGAAAACCGATGTGCACAGAAGGGCGGACTTGGTCTTCCATTATGGGTGTACCTTTAGTTGCAGGTCCAGATGGAAATTATGGCCAAAGGCCCAGGTAGACTTAATGGCCTAGAAGTACATAGTATTCTAAAGTCGACCAATTGCACCCATGGACACGGAGTAGCATACTCGGGGGGCAATACTTAAACAGGATTTACCTCCCGAGTGTTCAACTTTTACAAAAATTCGTATCACCGGGAGACTAAGTCCAATCTGACATCAGATTGTGTATATACATGTTAAGTGTGTCAAGTTTACCTAGGTATCAGCACACGCTCGTCCACTTTATCTATAGACTAAATTTTTATAATTTTTCACATGACTTTACTCTCAAAAACGCCTAATTCATAAAATCTCGTTGATTATGAACTACTAGCTGACCCGGTGTGCTTTGCTACACCTTTCATGATGAAATGATATTTTCAAAAATTATTCAAATTTATTGTTTTGTTGGCATTATTTTAAATCAAATTATAACATACTTCATAAGCAACCACTAAAAAATGAGAGCTGCAGCTGGAGTTTCGAATTGCAACACAAAGATAAGGGGATTTTTTTTTATTATCTGACAATTTGCGCCGGGGGTCTTCAGATTTTCCCCAAAATTGAAAATTTGGTTCATTTTTGCGACTTAAAAACACATGTATTTTTTCAGATTTCTAACTTTTTAATTTTTTGAGTTAGCTTCGGTTAGATTTTTTTGTAAATAAAAAATAACCATTTTTCAAAGCTACATAACTCTGTTGTTTCTCAACGGAAATTATAAAATAGCACATCAAAATGCATTGAAATTTTATCAGCTTTCCAAATAGAATAGTTGAAAAAAATTAAATAATGACCTTCAACATGAAAAGTTGTAAATAAACTTTAAATGTCGTCTAAAAGTACCGTCTGCACCACCGAATATTTTGCAAAAATACCATTGTATAGCTCGATTCATGATGTAACTTTCATCTGAAGACACCAAAGTGGGCCATTAACACCTTGAAGAGTTATGAAAGAAATAATGACAATAAATCTCTTTTTTTGCATCGAAAACAAACAATGGTGGAACAACTGCACTCACATATGGAGATATCAAGCACTTCTAAAAACATGGAAACAAAAGAACTTACCAAAGCAGGTAAAAAACACTACTTTTTCGAGTGTTTGCAGCAAACTTTAAATTTTAACCAAAATTCTGAGTATCGTATTGTTTATGTGATATAACTAATAATGGGAATGTTGCTTTTACAACCTGGTCATATACTAAATAACTTATTAATTTTTCGATCAAAGATCATTGTGAAGCATAATCAATGCCAATAGTAGAAGGTTCAGTCACTGTGTTTGGGATCACGAAAATGTGATTAAAAAAATAAAATATAGACGTGCTTGTCGTACTTAAAAGCCATTTCTTCAAATTCCGTTTATAATTTTTTTTTCATTGGTGCCAACAATCACTTGCCATTACCTTTCGTCGCAACATTCTGTTAACGAATGTTGCGACGAAAGGTAATGGGAAGTGATTATTGGCACCAATGAAAAAAAAAATTATAAACGGAATTTGAAGAATAGGCTTTTAAGTACGACAGTGCTTTACATAGTTTTTATATCGGGAGCTAAGCACTGGACACCAAAATCCTTTCCTATTGATCAAAAAAGTATGAGAAAGTGGCACAAATGTTGTAAAAATAATCAAAGAGTTCAGTATGGCCAGCCCACGCTGTAAAATGATGAAAATATGATACTTTTACCGTATTCGTTTTCTACATTCACCCAGTTTTGAGGTTTACCATACTAGAACGAACATAATTCGTCGTCAGTGTTTTGCTACCTCGATCGCTTACACACGAATCTTCAGTGTTCCACCGTCCATTTTAAATCAAATCTGGGGAATTACGGATGCAAAACTTAGCGCATAAACTTCTAAAAATGACAGTAAAATGTGCATAACTTGTTGTGACCTGGTGCAAAACTGGCTATAAACGAATACGTTATTAGATTTTTGGATATAACATGAAGTCAGTTAAGCTGCAACAACCTACCGCCCCTTCTTTCATAACAGTCCCATATACAAAAACAAGCAAGCGAGACAATCAGCTTTTTCTGTTTTGGAATATATTTTTAAATTGTAACCACTACTTTCAGCATAAACGAAAATCGTTTCTAGGTTGTCATAATAAATTGCTAGACCTGAAATTTTCGAAATTGGGTTATTGGTAAGGTCGAGAGCACCATTTTTATTCATTATGGGACTGTTAATCGACCATATTTGAAACCTTTTTCGAATCTACTAGCATAACAGTCCCATACAAAATATATTTTTTTCTCACCAAGCTACTTTCTAAGACTTAAATTTGATCATTTTTGAACTTCTAAATGCAATTGTCAGAAAAAGAAACATACTTTTGCAAAAAATTATCATGAATTCCACATTGTAAGTTGAATCTTTTTACGATTTTTGATTGCATCCGATAGTTTTTCGCTCAGGAAGTCATTCCTAAGAAAGTCAGACCTGCCTTCGAAAACTAGTGTGCATCATTCGACATCAAGTGAGTTAAAAAAATGTTTAAATGATTCAGAGCAATAAACCAAAGACTATTTCGCCGAAAGAAACATTGAAAATTAACCAAATCCGTGATATTTCACATATGGGACTGTTATTCAGGTATATTTTATATAGGACAGCCACGAATTGATATTTTTTTCGAAATTTCTAGAACAAAACCTCTTTTTTTAGTCTTTTATGTTGAAGCCTTATGTTGACCTTTTTTTTTTTTTTTTTATTTAACACTTAGTTTATTAGGCATATCACTTTATACAAAGTTTTTATTTGCCGATGGTCTTTATAATAATTCTATTTTTTAAATCTAAATTTGGGTTTATTTGGAATGGGGAACGGGCCTTATGTTGACCTAAAACGACGAAAATTAATATGGGACTGTTATGCGAGTAGAGGCAGTCTGAAAAGGACGAAAAAGAAGTGTTTTTTACCAGCTTTGATAAGTTCTTTCGTTTCCATGTAGTTCGAAGTGCTTGATATCTCCATGTGTGAGTGCAGTTGTTCGACCATTGTTTGTTTTCGATGCAAAAAAAGAGATTTATTGTCATTATTTCTTTCATAACTCTTCAAGGTGTTAATGGCCCACTTTGGTGTCTTCAGATGAAAGTTACATCATGAATCGAGCTATACAATGGTATTTTTTGCAAAATATTCGGTGGTGCAGACGGTACTTTTAGACGCCATTTAAAGTTTATTTACAACTTTTCATGTTGAAGGTCATTATTCAATTTTTTTCAACTATTCTATTTGGAAAGCTGATAAAATTTCAATGCATTTTGATGTGCTATTTTATAATTTCCGTTGAGAAACAACAGAGTTATGTAGCTTTGAAAAATGGTTATTTTTTATTTACAAAAAAATCTAACCGAAGCTAACTCAAAAAATTAAAAAGTTAGAAATCTGAAAAAATACATGTATTTTTAAGTCGCAAAAATGAACCAAATTTTCAATTTTAGGGAAAATCTGAAGACCCCCGGCGCAAACCCGTCAGATAATAAAAAAAAATCCCCATAACTTATAGAAATATTCTGAATCTTACTCTATAAATTTGTGTTAAAGATCTGATAATTTTAATCTGTCTGTAGGTTTCTATATTCCCAACTATACCCTATATTCCCGATTCTATCATCTTACTGCAAGAAAGGGTACTCAAATACTTTTTGATGCCAAATATGGTTTCATTTGCTCGATTAATTCTTGAGTTATGCAAAAAATTCTATGGAAGCCCCTCTTTCCCGCTTTATATCTTTCCGCTGAAAAAAGGTGGGTTATCTCTCGTATCTAAATTCCCTCACATAATATGGTAGATATGGTTCAATTTGCTTTTTCAACTCTTCAGTTATACTGAAAATTGTAAGGGGAGGGGTCTCCCCCTTTTCATCCACCTCTTTGAAGTTATATCAAATATTCATTAAAGTATTTCTCGTACCCAAATATCGTTCCATGCCAAATTTGGTGCCATTTGCTGTTGTAGTTCTTGAGTTATGCAATAAAAATTATATAGAACTTTCCTCCCCCTTTCATTCCTACCCGCTGGAAGAAGGAAGGGGTCTCAAACAATCATTAGAACATGTCACGTTCCCAAATATCCGCCCATGCTAAATTTGGTTCCATTTGCTTGATTAGTTTTTAAGTTGTGTAAAAAATTAAAAAAAAGGGCCCCTCTCCCCTTTATATCTCCCTACTAGAAAGAGGGAGGGGTCTCAAATAATCGTAGAAATATTTTTCGTATCCAAATATCTTCCCATGCCAAATTTGGTTCCATTTGCTTTATTAGTATTTGAGTTATGTAAAAAAACTATGAAAAAAGGCCCCTCCCCCTTTCAACTGCAAAAAGGGAGGGGTCTCAAATAATCATTGAAATATTTTTTGTAACAAAATACCTTCCCATCTCAAATTTGGTTCCAATATCTTGATTAGTTTTCGAGTTATATGAAAAATTTTAAGGTAGTCCCCCTTCCCTCTTCCTATCACCCCACTGAGAGGAAGGAGGGGTACTTAATATTCATTGAAATATTCCCCGTTCCCAAATACCACCCAAAGCCAAATTTGATACCATTTGCTTGATTGGTTCTCGAGTTATGCAAAAAATTGTCTTTTGTTTGGGAGGCCCATCCCCCCCTTCCTGTTAGGGGAAGGGGTTCCAATCCATTATAGGAACCTTCCCCGGCCTCCAATACCCCTACCTGCCAAGTTTCACGTAAATCGGTTCAGTAGTTTTTGAGTCTATAGGGAACAGACAGAAAGACAGATAGACAGACAGACAGACAGAAATCCATTTATATATATATATATATATATAGATTAATTCAAAGGAGAGAACAGGTTCATACGCACTGGGCAACTTGTCAGTGTATTCTAGAACTGTTTTTCTGCTCCGAGATCATTCTTTAATTACAGCTTAGAAATTAAAATTATCTTAGAACGCTCTAGTGAACGCTCAGTAAAACCAACAAAACAACATTGAATTTGAAATGTTTCTCTGACTAAACTGCAGTTGAGGAGCTTTGGTTGTTGACCATTGAAATGAGGCAATCTTATGAAGGTTTCCTCTCTCTTCTATTATGCTCTACAAATTGTCAGACCAAAGGCACATCATAAAGTAGTTGAAAAAAAACCATGCATTGGCTACGTCTAAGTCTATCTGGATTAAAAATTTAGTCAGTTACATTCCTTAAATTTTGACAAATTTTAACTTGAATTTAATAGTTTTAATCTATTCCCATCTATGGTTGATAGGACTAGCTACAATTTGGAAATAAATGTCAGCTATAATTGGCCTCATAGAAAGTTTTTCGGACTCTTGAACGAATGCGGCCAACCGCTCGCATCCAATGAAGCCAATGACAATTAATTCAATATGGGAGCATCCCCCAACACACAAACAGTTTCATTTACTCCTAGAGTCCATTTAGATTCTAGGATTGCAATCGCACCCAATGGAACACTATGAGCCCCAAAACACAGCCGGCGGCCGGAGGAGCACCAGATTTTCTCACGCTCAATTAAAATTCAGGCAACTAGCTCCAAACAAGCCATAATCAAAAGCAATTAGCATAATAAAATGCGCTCGTTGGTTCCTCTAAACTCCGTAGGTATGGGTCTATTAAGAAGTGAGTTTTGTCCTCATCGCCGCCGTTTAGAGATCTGTATCTCCGGACTAACTACGACTGAGTACGAACATGACGCCCGGTTCTTCTAGGTCCTACAGCATTTATGGACGACCGACCGGTGGAAAAGTGTCTCTCTGCCGGGCAAGTGTCGACTTGCATGGCGCGCCTTCGAATTGCAGTCGAGTTAACAGGCAATGAAATCGACTTGACAATGTTAATTCCAGCTGGGAAATTCAACTTGACCATCTACTTCGACTTGGAGCCACTTGAGGCATCTGATGGGGAGATGTGGTGGGTCTCCGTTTTAAGCTTTTTTTCTCCATTTTCAATTAAATCTATGCCCATTGATGACCAGCTTGCATTGCTGTGTGGCAGTTGGAATCAAAAGAATTACTCCGAGTGTCTCGCGATTAGGTATTCCAATAAAGGCCTTCGATGGAATCAGGAAAGCGAAACCTTGCCGGGTGCTTAAAATGTTATGCCTACTATTTGTTGTTTGAGGGGCATTAGAGGCTTAAAAGTTCGGCTTAAAGTTAGTTTCTAAGCCGAGCGTGTGGCCACTGAAGGAGAACCGGCCATTCGATCGACCAGACAACCGTTTGACAGATGTTGGTTCTGGAACACGGACAGCCTGGCCCAATGGCATTACTGGCATGGCATCTCGGAATCGATTGCATGCCAAATCGATGGCTTGTCGTATAAACATATCTCCTATAGATGTGCCCTCAACATGCGCTGATACTTATCGTTTGCGCGACCAGCTCTGATACCCAGATACCTAGGTTGACTTATAAACGAATCGATCGAGCTGGAAAGATTGATTAACTTTAGCACCGACTCTGCTGTGGCTACGAATTCCATAGTAGGTACAAGGTGTCGATTAAACGTCGCTATTCCAATGGAGTGGAATAATCGACTTCGAATAACGATTAATTACTGTACTAGGGGAGAAAATTTTTGTGAGGAAATGTCAGTATTAAGGCTTAGAGGAGAATTTGGCAAGCAACGCAAAAATATGTGTGGAATGTTCAGCACATGGCCGACTGAGTTAGATGCTTGATACTGAGTTCGGGAATTTCACTATATTTTATTGACTGACCATAAATAATTAAAATTTGAATTCAGATGTCCGACGCCATCTGAAAATCCATGATAGTTTCATCCGCTCAACTTGAAAATGCATCAAATGGTTTGAAATCGCACGAAGCCTCCGTAATATAAGTACCTACTAGTTGAAAGGGCTCAACGAGTACTAGTCGAATTTCGTTACCTGACACCATCTTGAAATCTTTTCTTTTCAACTCTGTATAGGGAGAATTCACAATATCGAAAAAAAAAAGTGCTAAAATCTTATACATAAAATGGAGACAAAAATATGTGCGAACATCGATTCATTTTAATTTGAAACTTTACGGTAAAAGTGATAGCAATAGTTTAACTGAATTCAAAAACAGAGTTCACGATATTCGTTGGAATAATAAATTCTTATTTGAAAAGCACTTCAAACATTTTTTTAATATGAGCTAAAACTGTAAGAAGTGGTGTAAAATATAGCAAGAAAAATTAGCCAGACCCAAAAAAGAAGTGCAATGATTTATACAGATATACAGTGAATACAATATTAAGTATGTAAACAAACCAGTTAAAAAAAAAAATAAAAAAAATAACACGTATAACTCTTGCAGGGTTCATCCGATTTGCTTGCAATTTTTTTTGTTGTGTTCATCTTTGCGCGAAGAAAAACACAACGGATTTTATAATAAGTTTTTAGTTTTAATTCGTATCAAATAAAAGTCATGGCACCCAATTTCCATTTTTTTTAAATCACCCAGGGTAGGAAGGCGCCAAAAGTAATCAAGGCTTACTGATGCTCATCCATCTTTATGTAGGAAGTTTTGGTGCTCTTTTTCATAGCCACTGTACTCTTCAAGTGGCATCAGTAAAATGTGTACTTGGATGGGATTGTTTTAAAACGAACACACACCTATAGGATCTCAGTGAAACTTCATGAAGAGATCTTATTCACTTAACTCTAAGGCGTACATTTTTCAAGGATATGATGGTTAACATCTAACGAATGCTAAAATCGCCAAGCCACAGAATGAGTACTATGTATGCCATGACCGAAATTCGATCTCATGACCTCTGGCTTAGAAGACTTGAACGCTATCCTCTAAGCCACGATCGGCGGCAATTGTTAATCTGCTTTATGGGGTGAAAAATATACTATTAGCCGGTAAAGAGTATATTTCCGAAAATAGTCATTTTGGCTGCAGAATGAAGGCAAATTTAACATGTTTGAGCTGTCTACCTAGAGCTTGCCAGATTGCCCGGATTTGCCCAGATATTGTTAAATAAAAGTCCGGGTTTATTCACTTTATGTGCAAAAACAAACATAAAACTCGAATTCAACAAAATAACCATGATCGGTTCTGGAAGCTTAAAATCCGATATTTTGTAATCAAATGCCCAGGTATTTTCAGGATAACGATAAAATAACCCGGATTTTCCCGGTCCGGGTAAGTTTTGCGATCATATTAGAGAGTTCCATATTACTCAATGGAAATTATATACAACGAAATGACTGTACAAATTTTGACATACTCTAAACCAGTGTTCCGAATATCACTCATTTTCAATGAATGATCCTGATTGCACTCCGCAACTGAACGTACAGCGATCGGGTTTTGTTATTGATTGCTATTGGACCTATTCGATCATTGTTCGTTCTATTCATCGCTAAAATACAGATCACCTCGCATGATGCTTTCTGTCAAAACAGTACAGCACCATTATCAAATTGGAATCTCACCAAAGAGCGATGCATACTGCGAATCATGTTCGTCTAGGATCAGGGGTGAATGGTTCAGGCAGTGAATGAGTGATACATTCAACCGATCATTAGCAAATATTATTTGATTTTAAAGCCAATTAATAAATTTATTTGATTTTACAGCATGTTTTGACACCAGTAAGAATAAAATCCAATTGTAGTTGTGTTTGTGAGGGAAAGATGGTCACTTCCGCTGTGTTTTCAATTTCAAATAAGCTAGGCGGATACTGAGTGAGTGACATTCAGAATGGATCAGTTTGTATCTCACTCATCTCCGATATGCGATGTTTGCAAAACCGATGATTCTGAATGATGCGACTCGGTTGGCATTGCTGAGTGGAACGCTAATCGAGATTGCATACCAGTCGGGCGAAGCAGTTGCGAGAGGCGCCTTCCTATTATACTATCAGAATGTTTCAAATAAGAAACGTATCCTGAGTGTTTGTTTTGATTGATTTTTGGAACACTGCTCTAAACAACTAAAAAGACAACGGTGAAATATTTCATTATATACTTATGGTGGTACCACCATGAGAACGTCTTACTCGTACCTTATTAATATCAGCAATCCTTAAATTGATTAAAAAATTTTTTTTTATAAATTTTCAAAATTATTAAAATTATCAAAATTAATCAAAGTGTTCACTTAGTTTGAGTATAGAATGGTTAAAACTTTGTGATTCCATGAAAATTTCATAACTGCAAAAAAACAATTGGAAAATAAGGAAGCGATAGAAAAAAATTTCAGTTTCCTGTCATGCTTAGATACTTAAAAACGGAATTAAGAATATAAAAAAAAAGTTTAAGAGGTCGTATATGAGACACGATCGTAATGTTAACGTAGAATTACGACAGCCTATCTTGTGCCAATGTATTTTTCGTAATAAATTTAAATTTTTTTGAGTAAAGTTGATCAATTTCAAACAAGTGGTTGGCCGTAAAAAACATTATTCAGCACTATTCAGTTGCATAACTAAAGGCGAAATAAATATAAGCATGTACAATAGACTGCCCCAAATTTGTATGGGAAATTCAAAACCTGTGAAATGTTATGCGCTGCAGGCTGAAATTGATTCTAGTCCTAGTATAAGATCTCATGCCAAATTTGGGCCAGATCGGATCACGGGAAGGGGTCGCTCAACGAGCCTTAAGTTTGTATAGGATTTTGAGACATTTTGTTCGGGAGAAACATGAAAAACCAGTTTTTCATATATAACTTTGATTTCCGTCTGCCGATTTCTTTCAAAAATGGATTTTCTTAAAGCCTAAACTATGAAAAATATTTCACCCAAAGACTGCATTTCAATTAGAGTAAAGATAAGAAAGTTATTAGGCTTTAAAAGTGGGTTAACTTTTTTAAGGATGGTATTCATCACTGTTAACGAGTTGAGGCGGTCGAACATATCGTCGCCTCATTAACACTGATGAATACCACCGTTAAAAAAGTTAGCCTATTTTTGAAGCCTAATAACTTTTTTATCTTAACTCTTATTGAAATGCAGTCTTCGGATGAAATGTTTTTCATAATTTAGGCTTTAAGAAAACCCGTTTTTGAAAGAAATTGTTTGACGGAAATCAAAGTTATTGATGAAAAACTGGTTTTTCATGTTTCTCCCGAACAAAATGTCTCAAAATCCCATACAAACTTAAGGCTCGTTGAGCGACCCCTTCCCGTGATCCGATCTGTCCCAGATTTGGCATGAGATCTTGTACTAGGCCTAGGATCAATTTTGGCCTGCAGCGTATAACTTTTTCAAAACTCAGGTCATTTGGGGCACTCTAATGTACAATAATGTACATATAAGTGGTGTCAAGACCCATGGCTTAGAAATTGAAGTTTTGTTACTAAGCAAATTATATGCAAGCTCAGTATCAAAAGCCTGCGAGAAAGCTTCTAATGATAGTGCTGGCATTTAATAAATCAAGTGTTTTTAAATAAGGAATTTTGAATCTGTTTTTTTCTTTTATTCAACGTTTGGATTAAAAAAAAACGCTGCATAAAAAGACAAAAATTGAAGCAATACTTTTTTATACAACACAGTTTTTCATCAAATTTCAATAAAAAATCTGCTAAATCAACAACTGATCCCTTTCATCCATACGCTTAACTCTTAGCAAAAGATGACGCTCATAAAATGTGCGTTAATATATATCAAGTATGAACATTTGTTGTCTTATATGCAATTCTCGTTAGGTCAATGATTCAGAGTCACTACAATGGTCGTGCTAAAAACGAAGTTTTTTAAACATTGATACCATAAGTCAAACTTGTGACAGCAAAGTGTTTTTTTTATTTTACACATAATAACTATGATCAATATGTTTTGATAGGCAAAGAAGAACGCAAAATGCTCTCTTGCATGCAAACTATCCGTAGCAAAGAAACGCATAGTATTAAACGCCTATGAATAGGCAACGATTTCTTCAACATTAAAATCAAACGCTTGCAAGCTAACTAGTACCTATCAGTGCCGAAATTTTGAGCTTTCTCACCGCTGCCTTTGATAGAAACGCTTGACTCAGTGCAAAAGTAGAAAAAAATCTCCCTGAAAGTTCTGCCTCATGCGTCTCTTCTGAATCAGTATCAATTCGGTATCGATTTTTGTAAAGGGCGATAGTGCCAATATCGCTGTTCGAGAAAATTATTTTTAAAATTTTACAGCTCCATAAGTTTCCAAGGAAAATATTACTTATGAACTCAGCTGATTACTCGATTTATTTACATTTGACTCATAAGCTCTTTTGAAAAATTGATACCCAAATTTATCATTTCCTCTAAGTCAATTCTTTTTCCGTCCAGCAATCACTAGCGTAAAACGACGTTTTAAGGTGGGATTATTGATCATTCTAGATATTAGTTTATTATAAACTCAACAAACGGCCCTTTTCAGGGCCAAAATATCTTTGAAAGAGTCTTGTCTTCTTAATGCAAATTGGTCGATTGGGTGGTGGGTGGTGAGGCGTTGGTAGTAAATGGTGTGTGGCAGGTCTCGTGTGTGGTAGGTGTCGTGGGTGGTAGGTGGCGTGGATGGTAGGTGGTGTGTGGTGTGGGTAGGTGGCGTGGGTGGTAGGTGACAAGGGTGGTGTGTGGCGTGGGTGGTAGGTGGCGTGGGTGGAAGGTAGAGGTGGTGTGTGGCGAGGATGTTGGATGGTAGGTGGTGTGGGTTAGGTGGCTTGGGTGGTAGGTGGCGTGTGGCATGGGTGATGTGTGCGGGTGGTGTGAGTAGGTGGCGTGGGTGGTAGGTGACAAGGATGGTGTGTGGCGTGGGGGGTAGGTGGCGTGGGTGGAAGGTAGAGGTGGTGTGTGGCGAGGATGGTGGATGGTAGGTGGTGTGGGTGATGGATGGCTTGGGTGGTAGGTGGCTTGGGTGGTAGGTGGTGTGGGTGGCGTGTGACGTGAGTGGCGGGTGGCGTGGGTGATAGATGGTGTGTGGCGTGGGTGGTAGATGGTGTGTGGCGTAGGTGGCGTGGGTGGTAGGTGCTGGTTATGCATGGTCTCCGCACTTTTCGTACTGTGGCAACTTGCCACTGTTTGACAGCAAAACGATATCTGCATAGGATTACCGCTGGTGGGGTCCGTATGCAGATCGAATTGCACTGCTCAACGGGCAAACTGAGAATGAAACCGGTCGACATTGCATTAAAATTATGTTTATTCTCAGATTTTGGTTTTTAAACTACATATTTACATTTGATGAAGTGATACAGAATTTTCTCTTTTCAGCTTTGTTTCTGTCTTTTGATAAGTATTTACAATGTTCAATCTTGGATAAATTGTTCGTGTTGACCACCTTAGTGGGATTGTTTTTCTTGAATTTAAAAGATTTCCTACCTAAAGCTACTATGTACAACTACAATAAAATTATCCTAATATACAACTAATCTACTATGTACAGGTTGCTTATTAAAGCATGTTCAGAGATTTGGCATTTTTCTTTAAATTTGGAAACAATATCATTAATTTTAAGATCAACTATTGGGATATTTGCATCCTGGTGGAGTTCCGAAATTCTAGTATCGAACGGCCGATCTAGAATCATCCGCAGGAATCTGTTCTGCATCTTCTGGAGCTTGTTCCTGTGAGTTTGTGCACATGACCCCCACACCGGAGCAGCGTAGAAGATCGCGGGTGCAATTATTTGTTTATAGACGGCCAGTTTGTTACCCCTACAGAGGCGGGATCTACGTTTTATCAATGGATACAAACACCTGATCAAAGCGGAGCATTTTAACAGTGTCTTCTCAATATGAGAGCGGAATAATAGTTTTTGATCGATCAACAAGCCAAGATAGGTGACTTCAGCGGACCACTCAACCGTTGTGTTATTCATAGTCACAGCGCAAGATGGGGAAGGTACCAGTTTAGGGGATTGCCTGTGCAGGAACAGAATGGTTTGGGTTTTAGATGCGTTTATTTTTATTTTCCACTTATTTGCGTAGTCAACAAAGGTGTCAAGGCATCGCTGCAGTTTGTTAGTAATTTCGCGAGGTTTTCTCCCTTTGACGGCAATTGCAGTATCGTCCGCGAATAGAAAGAATACGCAGCCATTGCCTAGTGATGGAATGTCAGAGGTGTATAGGCTATAAAGCAGAGGGCCAAGCAGGCTGCCCTGCGGAACACCTGCTGGAATGGCGTACGTGTTTGATAGGGATCCATTTAAAGATACCTTGAACGACCTTTGTTGAAGATAGCTACGGATGATTTTTATCAAATGTTTTGGAAAATTGAAGGAACAAAGCTTGTACACAAGTCCCTCGTGCCAAACATTGTCAAAGGCTTTCTCGACGTCTAGTAAAGCCATAGCTGTGGACTTGGAAACAGCCTTATTTCTCCGGATGGTGTTCATTACCCTTACTAGTTGGTGGGTGGTGGAGTGACCATGTCTGAAACCAAACTGTTCAGGCAATAATATATTGTGGTCCTGTACGAACTGTAGCATACGATTGAGAATTAGTTTTTCAAACAGTTTGCCCAGCGCTGAGAGGAGACTTATAGGTCGGTAACTTGAGGGCAGAGTAGGGTCTTTTCCGGGTTTGAGAATCGGAACGATCTTGGCTTCCTTCCAGATGCTTGGATAATAGTGCAATTCTAAACACTTGTTGAAGATAGTGCTCAACAGCAGGTAGGCTTTGGTGTTAAGTTTCTTTAAGATAATGTTAAAAACTCCATCAAACCCGGGAGCTTTCATGTTCTTGGTAGCCCTCAGCGCTGAGCTCACTTGTTCGGCAGAGATTTGGTCTTCTCGGGGTACTACGCAAGAGGAGCTATCAAGGGAGTGGACGCATTGAGCAACCTGACTTACAAATGGACTGACCATGTTCGAGCCAAGCAAATGCGATGAGGCGATGTGGTTTCCTATCGCATCTGCTTTCTCGACAGGTGAAATGAGCAGACCGTCACTAACTTTAAGAGGGGGAACTGGTTTAGGGTGTGATTTAAGTACTTTGGCAACCTTCCAGAATGGTCTGGAACGTTCATCCAAGTTTTGGATGACACGTTCAAAATTTTTGTTTTTGAGTGAGTCCATTCTGGAAGAGATCAACTTATTAAGATCGGACACTTCTATCTTACGGTTCAGATCTCCGGTCCTCTGAAACTGGCGTCTACGAACATTGCGAAGTCTAATAAGGAGCTGGGTGTGGGAGTCAATAGCAATAAACTTACCCCTCACAGGAACACGTCGGATGCACGTCTCGTCGGCCACAGTGATCGCTCGGTGTAGTTTCTCCAGAGCCCGATTGATGTCTGCCTCGTCCTCGAGCGGCGGGTCCTCTTCGATGTTTTCGTCAACCATTCGTGAGAAACGAACCCAGTCGACCCGATGGTAGTCCTTGCGAAGTTGTGGTGGACGCCGAGCTGCATTGCCAATACTTGCCACCACAGGGTAGTGGTCAGAACTAAGCTCGTTTAGCACCTGCGGCTTGGAGATCGTGGTGTTAGACAGGAACAAATCCAAAGTCGAGGGGTTTCCCGCCCGGGAGACATACGTTGGTTCGTCCGGAAATTCCACTGTGTAGAGCCTATGCTGCGAGTGGTCGAATAATAGCCGACCGTTTTGGTTTTGATGATAGTTCCGCCATGCTTCGTGGCGGGCGTTGAAATCGCCACCGATTACAAATCGGCAGCTGGAACGTGTGATGGCAGTGAGGTCCCTGGAAAAGTGTGCTGCCAACCCGTTGCTGGCGAAGCACTGCCGTGGGCAGTACACTGCCATGAACCGGACATTTCCAGTCGTTGTCTCAACCTCTACACTTATGGCTTCGATGATGGTGGTGCGAATGTGCGGCAAGATCTTGAAGATTATTCCTTTTCGTACTACGATGGCCACCCCGCCCCCCCTGGAGCTGGTGCGGTCAAGTCGAACGATGATGTGATCCGGCAGCCAGAAACTGTCACCGGGTTTTAGATGGGTCTCGGAGAGTAGACCCACGTCGATGTTTTGCTTACTGAGAAAGTCAGTAAGCTCGATGGATTTTGCCCTAATAGAGCAAGCGTTCCAGTTAAGTACAGTGATGGGTTTAGGATCCATACTGAATGATGAACTTTCCTAGCACCTGAATTTGCTCAGGCTTGTTGCGGCATCGGCGCAGGGCTACAGTCATATGCTCGAAGATGTTCAACAATTCCTCCGGAGAGAACTTGTCGGATTCTTCAGATGATGTTATCGGGCGCCAACCAGGGGGAGATGGCAAATTTGAACCAGCTGTGGGACCGGTTGATGTTGGGTTGATTGAAGGCTGTAACCGTGGCTGTGCTATCGGCTTCGATTGGAGTGGCGGGAAATCCTTGCTAGTAAAGCGCAAGGGTTTGGTTTGGCTTTGCCTTGGTTGATGTGATGTTGATGCCTCTTTTCGGATCTGTTTGTAAGTTTCACGTTTTGGACAACTCCTGTCGTTGCCTTGATGGTCAGCTCCACAGTTGGCACACTTTACCGTCGAATCATTGTTGTCTTCCTCGGGACACTCCGAAGAAATGGAAACCGGTCGACCGGAGACCCCTTACTTTTATATCTTTCGAAGGAAGGGAAAAATAAAACATACCAAGGGGCGTGGCGTCCGTGTTTTTTGTCATTTTCGACCAGCCAATCAACGATGAGCAGGCTTGAAATGTCTTTTAGGAAAGATGTCCTTGAGTTGGAAAGTTTTCGTGACGCGAGATCCGATCGCAACTTTCAATTTGTCCCCCTATAGTGTTGCCGTAAGACGTAATTCTACGTCAAAACTTTGTACATCTAAAACTTGTAATTTGATCCAACACTTAGTATGAGTATTTAGAAACAGGATTTGATTCAATTAAATCTACACACACAAGAAGGTTGGAAAAATTTTAGTCTCAAGAAAAAAATAAACCAAGATCCAAACAAAGAAGATAGTTTAAAACCAAATATCAGTGCTAAAAAGGATTAATTTTTTTTTATAACCTGTATAAAACTAAACATTTGTTTGGACTCTTGAAAAATGCTCAATTACACTAGTTTACAACGTTTTTTAACTAAGTAAGCTGAACATCACTTTTAATGTGAAATTGGGCGCTGAATCCGAATATGATATCCAAAAAATCTCTGTAGAACAGTTTTTGAGTTATGCTTTAAATATAAAATTTTGGAGAAATTAAAAAAGTACTTGTATTTATATTCCAATATCTCGGACTGCGTTAACGTTAATTTTAAATCTTTTTTTGGAATTTGCTATCGATCATCTGAACTTTATTTTTGCGTATGATCAACTGTATTGTTGATATAAGTGAAGTCATGATAGAAAAACTAAAGTAAAATGATTTTTGATTTTGTAACATTTAAAAAATCTGATTTTCCAAGGATCATTAATAAAAATTCAAAATAAAGATTTCAAGTGGTTGTTTATCAAAATCGGTTAAGAATTGAAGAACTTATGGTTATTTTACTAAAACAGTAATATTTGCATTTTTGTATAATTTGACGATCCGCAGTGTACTATAATCTTAATATAGGTAGAATTAAACATAGTAAAACTCACTCGCTCGAAGCTAAAACTGATCATTAACTTACTAGAAGTTCACATGCCGAATTTCAGTAAGATTTGACCATGGGGAGGAGTTCCTCTCAAATGTAAATGATATTTTAAGGTATTTTGCTCGAGAAAACTAAAAAAAATCTGGTTTTTCATTCTTAACTTTTTTCGATGATTGGACTTAAAACAAAAAAGTTATTACGGCTCAAATATTGTATTCTGGCCGCAAATTGTCGTCAAAAACGCAATGAGTTAAATGTACTCATTAGGTGTCAATTTGCAGAGAAAATACAAACTCTGAACCGCAATAACTTTTTTGTTTTAAGTCCAATCATGTTGCAGCCTACGAGTGAAATATTTGTCTTAATTAAGACTTTAAGAAAAATGTTTGCAAAACTAAATCAATCAATGAAAAAAAAGTTATTGATGAAAAACCAGTATTTGTTACTTCTTTCGAGCAAAATACCTTAAAATCTCATTTACATTTGAAACTCAAGGAATCCCTCCCCATGGTCAAATCTTACTAAAAATTGGCATATGACCTCCTGGTAAGTTAATGATCAGTTTAAGCTTGGAGCAAGTGAGTTTTACTATGTTTCATTCTTCCTATATTAAGATTTGAGTTCGTCAAATTATACAAAAATGCAATTATTACTTTTTTAGTAAAATAACCATAACTTCTTCAATTCTCAACCGATTTTGATAAACAACAACTTGAAATCTTTGTTTTGAACGTATATCTACGGTCCATGGAAAATCAAATTTTCAAATGTTATCATCAAATCTAAAACTGTCGACTAAACTAAATTTTCTCTTAAAAAAATCATTTTTCGTTAGTTTTTCTAGCATGACTTCACTTATATCAACAATACTGTTGAACATACTTAAAATTAAAGTTTGGATGATCGATATAAAAATTTATTCATCTTTAATATCCGAAAAAAAAATTTAAAAATAACGTTATGCAGTCCGAGATATTGGAATATAAGTACAAGTACTTTTTTTTTATTATTCCAAAAATTTTATTTTTAAAGCATAACTCTAAAACTGTTTTACTGAGATTTTTATGAATTTCTTATTCGGTTTCAGCGCCCAATTTTACTTCAAAAATGTGGGTCAGTCGATGAAGTTCACGATTTTTTTTTAAAAATTTTGCAAACAAGTGTTATTGTATCAATATTAGATAAACATTAAACTACAAATTCCTGAAGTCAGATTTCGAACATAAATGTGAACAAGCATCAAAATTCAGAATAACATTTCACATTTTTTAATATAACATCTTATAAAATCATCATCAAACCAGCATTTTAAATCATTTTTCACTGCAAAAATTTTCAATCCGAATAGTTAAAAAAGATTAGTTTTTCTTTAGGAATTCAAAAGTAAAGAGAGAAAATCTAAGAGATACCGAGAAAAAATTCTAAATTTCCAAATTTAATTACAGACTCTGAAAATGCGTGTTTTATTTTGAAAAGTGATTGACAGAAAGAAATAAAAAAAATGCTATAACTTTCTACGAATATAAATTTAAATGCCATTTATAAAAAATAAATTTCATAACTCTATGAAGTTGCTGTGAATCAGAGTTCCATGAATATTTTTAATGTTCCAAATTTCTTTTTCCGAAACTTTTTGAAAAATATTGGAAAATGTAAATTGAAAAGATGATCAAATAATTCAAAGTAAATAATCAAATCCAAGTCAGGTAACAGAAAACGAGAAACAGAATGCAATATGAAAATTTGCTTTAAAAAAAAGCATAAAAAAATCACAAAATTTAATACCATATGAAGTGTTATTTGGAAACACTGTAATTAGTGATGTGCTATGTCTGAGAAACTGGTTTACGATGAAAAATACTTAAAAATGGTTTTGGAGAAAAAAGGAAAAACAATTGATTAAAACTGCTAAAAATGGCAACACATTTCTGCAAAACATTCTTTGGAGAGCTTTTGAGATTAATCGAAAATGGACATTACAGTGTCAAGGACCCTCTCTATACAAAAAAATAATGACAAATGAAAAAAAAAACATTTTTAAGTTCAATCTAGAAGATATTAGCTTTCAGCGTTCGCTGGAAATCCAAAAATTAAAACTTCTAAATTAAAACAATAATTTTTGCCCCTGTAGGTAGGCACTAAATTAAAAAAAAAATTCGAACATAAGTATAAATAATAACAGGGAAAAGGAATACACAAAAAATATCGGCGAATCGAAAAACAACACACTGAACCACGTTCAATAAAATGGAAGCAGAAATGAACGGTTTCCTCCAGGGACCGAAAAAAAACACACTGTGCTGTGAACACTGTACGTGCAACACGAAATCTCATGTGCTGATACAAAAAAAAATGTGTGCGACACTTCATTGTAACACGACACAATTTGGGTGCCGTGCTATACGAACACAGCACAGTTTTCAAATGTGTTGTGTTGGGAGACAGCACTGTGTTTTTGAAAAGCAACACAGTTTCCTAGTAGGTGTACTTTCGAATTCTTAAATTTTTCCACTCCGTGGGGGGTTTGTTCAATAACAGAATTTATTAATCACTTAATAGCTCAAAATTGAAAAAAAAAATGAGTCCACCGAACTAAAACAGCTGTAACTTGCAATTCGCTGGACCAAATTTCACCACATAACTTTAGTTGAGGTACTTACAGCGCTGATTTCGAATTTGCTGACCATATACGCTGCCGGCCATGAGTTTGGAATCACCCCCTCAAACAAAAGCTAATTTGTTTGGCCATATCTCAGTAATCTTATTACATATTGCATTTCTTTTGATCTCATTCTGAAGTCGATGAGCAAAACCTTCTTCGTATGTTATTGACAAAATATATATGTTAACTTAATATGACTTGTACTTGGTTTAAAGTTGGAAAATTTCCGAAAAATCGCACTTTATATTTAAACCTGATCAGTTCAGGGTTGGGTGGACCGAATTTAAAAATTTTAGTTGCATTTGAATCTTTTTTCATAAATATCAAAACACATTTCTTTAAATTTTGTGCTAAAATTTGCATAGTGCCTTTAATAGATAAAAATGATAAAATAGCTATTTATGTTAACGATCAAAAGTTTGGGCATAACCCTCAGTATGGTGAATCGGCAAAAAGTTTGGGATCATGCGAAACATGCAATTTAATTTCGTGCGTATCTCTGTCATCAAACTACGTTCGCTAATCTGATAAGTTATCTTTAATACTGATGAATTTTTGAAGTTTTTTGGATATTTAGTGAAAATGTTTTTCCAGACTAACTTCGTTAAAACTTTAACTATAGTTTGATAATATTTTGATAATGTTCACCAAAAGACGGTATGTTCAATAAATACATGCAAACTTGTTTCGACCATAACTTTGATTCTTACACGTTATTGCAGAGCGTTTTTTCTCCATGTTTGATGGATCAATATATCTTGATACTGTTTTGAAGTAAAAAAAAACCTTTAAGTGTTAAATTACCTTTGGGACCGTTCAGATACCACGTGGACAAAAAAAAAATGATATTTTACTCCCTTCTCCCTCTCCGTGCACAAGTGTGGATATTTGGCAACCCCTACCTCCCTTCCCCAGAGGTCCACCTAAACTGAATCCACTCTACTCTGAATCTGAAAGTTTGGTTATTTCAATTGCAATTAATTATGACTTTCCACTGAAATATTGAAATAGTATTAACTTTCAGAAATTATTTCTATATTCAATTTCTTTTATTTTATTCAAACATTATACAAAAAGTTTGGAAATATTGGGAGTATGAAAAAAACTACTCTTCACATTTTTAAATTATTCGTTGCAAATTAGTTACTATTTCTTTGGATTCAGGTACAATAAAATAAAAAATCTAGTATGAGAGCTCGAAATTCAAGAAAAAAACAAATAAAAATGAAGTATCAAAAACTTCATACCTAAGAATATGATTTTGATGATCTTATTTAGAATTAAATTTCAATTTAAAATTGAAGAATTGGAACAAGAATTAATATAAATTCGATACTTTCGAACAACGATTCAGCGAAATACTTCAGGAAAATAATTGTATATTCAGTTTTTAATTCGCAGCATTTATTAAAGAACACTTTTTTTAAATAATTGTTTTGGAATTGTTGTAAAATTTTGGTGAGGGTCTTACGCTGATATGAAGATGCCCAAAAAAAAATATTGTGGCTAACTTGAATATTTTTTTTATATTTTCTTCTACGAAAATGTGTGCTTAATTTTCATTTGTGAAATGATATTCATATCGGAAAATTCTTTAAAAAATTCTTAAAGTATTAATTTTTAAAAACTACCGATTGTAAAAATTACGAAAATAATCTTTTTATCAAAACTTTTTCACAGTGACCATCTAAGATTCGCAAATTGTTTTATAAAAGGATATATAAATAAGTGTATTGAGAAAATTTGTTAAAAGTTTTCACTAATTTTTTAAATTACAAACCTACAAAATACAAGTCCCCCCCCCCCCAAGAGCCAACTCTAGGACCGCCCCTGATTCAGATTAAGGGCCATTTGTCTGAAAACCCGTGTAACAACCCGTCCCTTTAATTTCATAAACAATCAGAAGAGGGGTAGGCTTAATAGCGGCACGCTACCCAAACATACGGGAAAGTTGTGCCGCCATAGCTATAATAAGTAATATGTGTTCGTTCTGTAAACACTGTGTCCAATCTGAACACAACACAATTAATGTGTTGTGCTACATTCAAGTGTCGCACACATCGTCATCTGTGTCAACACTTTCGATTCGATGTTGCACACAATGTTTTTTATGTAGACTGTGTTATGTATCATCCGCAACACAACTAATTTGAACAACACAAACACAACACGATTTCGTTTTCAGTGTGGTGTGTCAAAAAATTGTGTTGCACGTACTGTGTTCGTGCTATTTTCGGTCCCTGGTTTCCTCGATCAATATGCCACTGTCCCTATTCACCCAACTTGGGGGTGAACCGAAATAGCTGTTTAAAATTGAAAGTTGAATATTTTCTTTTTTTTATATTGCGTTTTGTAAAGGCCAACTAAACATAATTTGACAGAAATATTACGACAACAGTCCGTAAACTGTCTCGATTCACCTCATACTACGGTACCAATCATGAACATAAATAATTATTTACCGTCTACTTACATGAAAAATATTTTTTTTTCAAATTCAAAGGCTCAACAAAGTTTGCCGGGTCAGCTAGTGTTTTATAAAAGTTTTATAAAAGCGACAGCATAATGATGATTTAAAAATTAGTCATGATGATGTTTCGAGAACAGGGATCATTAGACAGATTTTAGCTTTATTAAAGTTCTGGTGATGTATATAATGCGCTTCAGCTTTTTATGAAGATTCTCTAACGAAGTTGTGCTAACCAAAATAGAGCAAAAATAGTTACTTGGGTAACCAACCAATAAGTCCTTTAAAACAGTTTCAATCTAAGTTGCATTGTCATAAGCCCAAAATTTAATTTTTAAATTTATACTTTAATGTTCTAAAATCTAGCTCAAGAAATCATTTAACAAAAAAAAGGCATCCACCGTCTTAGCCGATTTAGGCTTTACCGTTTCAATAAACGTGGACAACTAAACAAATTAATGAAAGCGAAGAAATCTAAGCCCGAAAGCACCGAAAATTTTCATTCTCTATTTCAGAAACGACTGAACCAAATCCTAAAAGTTTAGTACATATCTTTGAGTTATCGAGAGTGTTGTCCACTAATGTGCATATTTATAAAATGTATCGTATATGAATTATGTTTCTCAGGGAAGCGTACTTGCGTCACGCAAAAAAACGAGATATCTCGTATTTGGTCCGCAATGTTTGAAGATTAAAATTTAACACCAAATCCCGAGGGTGGATCCCCTAAGCTCACTATCAGACCTTTTTTAAATGCCACAAATCACACCTAACTTCAGCGAGACAAATCCTGTTCCATCAGAAATGAAGAAATTACAATAAATTATTTATTTCAAACAGCGCACACAAACAAAAACTGCAATCTGGTGCACTCGTGATCTGGTGCAAACATACCTGCTCGCGTAGTTACAGTAAATTTTCATAATTGACTATAAATTATGTTCCATTCAAATCAGTGGACGCCCGCGCGGATGTGAATATGAGCCCAGTTCAGTTTTTTTTTCCTCTTTTAAGTGAAACTCGAGCTACCCCCGCGCAACCCTTTAAAGTCCCTTGCATGCTTTAAGGAGCTCCAAAACAGAAGGAGCAAAAAACGGAATCCGACGAAAAGCGAGTTTATTTATGCATTCCGAGCTTTTCGGGTAGGTCAGTAAATTGGTACGTACATTTGCTTAAGGTGCCCAAGCTCAGGTACTTACTATAATTTATCTACACTTATTTGCATATACAGGACACGGTGTTTTCGCGAGCTTAGTTTAACCTCAAGGAAGGGAACGATGTTTTGTGGAGGAACTAAGGGTTGCCATTTTTTTTGGTGTCCAAAACTGTTTCAGAAACACCATCCAGTGCCGCGGCAGCAGTGATGAAAAATGGTTCAAACCCCAGGTGATTTACGCGACACGGCAGTGTGGGTGTCCCCCAATTAATGAGCGGGACATGGCTATCGGCCATCGATATTCGTTTAGTCAGTCGGGCACAACGAAAGATATACAGCTTAATCAGGCGCGTGATCGCTTAAGGGTCGGATTCTTTTTAATGAATTTATTGACTAATGTCAAGGTGAGTCTCGACTTCTTCGGATAACATATCCATTTCGAGTGAGGTTGAATGAATTTCGCAATCAGAAGTCATATCTACTAGGCAATAAATCATTGTAAATTGCCATATTTGTATAGTCCAATGTCCAAATTGAGATACACTCCTATCAGAGAGAATATTAATTAATTTTTCAGCTCACTTCAGACCCTTAGGATTTAGTCAGATTTAAAAATAAAAAAAACAGTTTATTTAAAGTAAACGAAAATATCAAAATTTAGAAAGCAGATAAAACTAAAGAATTGAAAATTAATAGTTATGTTGTGAAATTAACGAAAAAGTAACGCATTTTCGGTGAATCCAATTACGTATTTCCTTGTTGAGGTATTTGTTTCCAATAAGCCCGGAATAAATATCGAATTCTTCCTAAGATTCCTTCGTCTGTAAAAATGCCTTCGTCTTTAACCCGGCACACTTCGGCTTGCGGGACGAAGCTTTTGAGGGATGCGTTGAGGTTCTGATACTACTTTTGTGTTGCTTGGGAACGATGCAGCAGCACCAGCTCGTCGACCATCTCCTCCTCCAGGCGGCGCTTTTTTCCTGGAAAATTCGGACCCGCTGCCTCTCCGCAGTCGGTGATTTTACACGTTTTGACGGGCGCTTCTTTGCACTACTGCCGCCCGCGCGGCTTACTCATCGTCGATCACTCTCTTACACACTTCGTCGAACTAGTCGTTCCGTCCAGTTCACTGCACAGGTCTGATGACGTTCTCCGCAACGCTATTGATGGCTGTCTTGATGGTAACTAACTGTCCTGGAGAGCGGCTTCGTCTAGCTCGCCCTCCTGGTAGCGCTGCCTCGAGCGATTGCGCATAGTCGGCCGCGACCTCAAGTTGCGCAAGTCGTACGATATTTAACCGAGGTGGGCGTCGGTTTCGTATCTTGTTTTCTACGGACTGTTTTTGGCAAATCCACACCATCACCATATATTCGTGATAAAAGGAAACACTTTAGATTGCTCTTTTGGCACTGGACAAACTGGTAGCGTACAGTGTTTCTCAAGAAAAACGCAGTAAGTTTCACCCCGAAAAATGGTTGTTTGGTTCTACCTTGTGAACGGGTACCGTGTGCTAATGTTTGGTGGCACTCATCTACGGTATTCTCCTATTACGGTCTGTGGCAGTCTCACCGTTGTTGTGTGATTTTTCTACTGGGACCTGATGAGCTAGTTCGGGCGTCGGCTTTTCAGCTCCAACTGCACCACAAGTAGGAAGGACACGTGGGAATACCGGTACCGTATTGGGGACCAATCATCGAATTTGGACGATAGGTGGTTCTCAGGCTGCGCATATTTATAACGACGGATTAATCGGGTCGTTGGCGCAGCGCAGCTTTGTAGACAAACGCCAGGTTTAGCAATCGGTCGATATCCAGCATAGAATATCGAGGCCACAGGAACATGATGGGGGATTGGACTGGGCCTGGAGATAGCGTTTACCTGCATGTGTTTCAGTTCCGTTCTCTTAAAACTTCCGTTTCACACTTTCATCAACTTGGTATGATGCTCTGTTAGGCAAGGCTCCGTCAAATGTGGATGCCTTGTGGTATGAATTCGAAGTTACGCTATCAGGGTCGGAGTACGCTGACGCCGTGTGCAGGACAAAGGTTTCGAAGTCCATCCAGTAATTCCTCCCATCATGTCCTGTTTGCTCTAGGCGCATTGGTGGCGCTAACGCCTTCCTTAGCTCTATCTTGTGTCGACTGCGCTGAGTTGACCCAATTGTACTGGCTGGTACGGCGTTTGGGAAATTACGGGGATCATTCGTCCTCACGCACTAAAGCACCTCCTTGCATATAATGAATACACGCAATTTACACAAAAGATTCTCACTAAACTGAACAGTAAGTTAACGCTCTGGTTACAACTTTTTGAGCATTCTCACTAGTCAGATTTCTGATTTGTGTTCGAGATATAAAGATAACAAAATAATATTTTTGCTGGGAGTGTTTTGAGCTGTCAAACCTTAAACGCGATGTTCTCGAAACAGCGGTGTTGGCGTATTTTCCCTTTACTAAAATTAACTTCAAGATATGAACTATCAAACGTCTAAAGCTCTTGAATCTATAATCTTTAATCTTAGTTTTGTTTTGGAAATAATTTTTCTGTCTGAAGCAATTTTTCGATAATCGGTATAAAATCGGTATGTTTTGTCAAAAATGTCTATACGGATAATCGGTATAAAATCATGTTTTGTCAAAAATGTCTATACGGTACATACCGATTCTTGGCCGATAATTTCGTCAAAAATCGGTATAAGTATCGGCAAACCGGTGTGTGTGGCATCGCTGCTTGCATGTCCGAAGATAAAATCACTTGAGCCGAACAGAAAGAATCATTTCCAAAGATTGTGACATCTCTGCATATTGCTTGCTGAGCGATGATGTAGAGTAAGTTAAGGTTGCCAGAATTTTTCCTGCAAGTATCCTAGCAAATGCGGGAAATTTTATTCAATAACTTAGAAATATCCGGGCATTAGATTTCAAAATTTTCAAATAAAAATCCGGACAAAATCTGAGCCAATTTGGCCAAAACCAGGCTTGAAAATATTCGTTCATTCATAAGGATAGCGAAATTTTAATTTGAAGAAAAATGATCAGTCATGGATTATGTCAAGACAGAAATTTTCCAATAACGTGAATGTGAATGCCTCGGTAATTCACAAGATGGAAATAACATTCATGCATGAGAAGAATGTACAATGAATGAAAGATGGACACGAAATGGAAACTTTAAAAAATATTTCTAGACTTTATTTTTGTTTTCATCAATCTTGACTATTGCTAGCTAACGTTTTTCAACATATTGTAAATTGAAAATAATCTTGGCGAACAGAATATCCTTAAAGTTGCCAAAAATTGTACTGGTGATGTTTCTCATGACCCATTTTAACCATCATGTCATGACCGAATGATTGAAGATTTCAATGATCAATGGCATAATGGAAAAATCTTTCTTTACCAAAACAATCATTCATAGCATGCTTTCATTTCGAAAAAATCTTAAACTAACGACATGTGAGGAAAAAAAATGGGTCACTGGTCGCAATTTTTGGCTCGTGACTATGACATAATCCCGTCCCTGGCCAAAACCAAGAGATTATTCAATTAAAATCAAGAAGATAAACACATGAAACACTTTTTTTCATCAAAACACATCAGCAAACTTAAAAACGTATTAAGGCTTCCAAAAATTCGTTTATGATTATTTTGATAAGAATCGTTTTTTTTCTTTCATGAAAATAAAATTTTATAATAACCAATTTCATAATTTAACTAAGCAACTGTTGTGAAAAATTATAGTCACCCGGCTCCGTAAAACTAAATGCTTTGAGTTTTTTCAAATAAACGAATTGTTAAAAATACCACAATTTTGGTTTTTCGTTAGTTTTTTTTGCAAATATGTACAGCGAAAAAATCCTGGCGAAATCCGAATTTCAACCAAACCGGTCCGGCCCGGACTTCTTGTAAGTTTTGATACGCCCGCCGTATCACCGCACAACAAGCAAGCAACTAGCAGACTTGTCACAATAACAGTTGCCAATGTGCCTGATTTTTCAGGATTTGCCTGATTTTTCCATCCTGACAACCTGATAAGCGTCTAATAGTCCATGATTTTCGGAAAAAGGCTTATTTTCTCTGATTCATGAATTTTCATGAAAAATGGCATGTACCTATAAGTATAGGTCATTTCCGAATTTCTCATACCATGAGTGAATTTTAATTTTTAGGTTTGTACATAAACATTTAACATTTTGTTTGCTATAACTCAGAGATACTAAATTACGGTCTTTGACAGGGTTTTAGAATTTCGAAAATGACCCCAAATCGACTCAGTTCTATACATCAGGTCCACAAAATGTACCACGGCTACTAAAATCGACTGAATACAACAGATTATTGATCGAAGCTGTTCTTACAGATTCATAACTATATAGGTATGTCATAACAAGGAATTCAAAATTTGAAACCTTAAATTAGAAAATCTGTATCGAATATATAAAGTGACTCTAAGTGAAAATATTAACCTTATTCGACCTGATCTCAGTTTTGTTTTTAAATTTCAAATCAAATATCTGATCGAGCTTCCAATACTGAATCCTAATTTGGAAACTTTTTTTTTGCAAAATCTAAATCCTTAACAGAAATTTTGAGTTAGAGTCGCAGTATTATTCAAAGTTCAGGAAATGAAATTAAACCATTGTTTTTGTATTCAATTCTTAAAAAATGGAAAATTTGAGTATGACTTATTTTGCTTTTTTTCAGTCCTTTATTTATACAATGCTCACCCGATCAGGAGAGCATATCAAAATAATAACTCAAACGTATCTCACCAAGATGTTTACATCTGATTCAGTTATAATTAAGTACTCCAAAATTTCGATTTTAAGTTTCTCTAATCTGAATTATATCTTATTCTGATTGACAAACTTGAATGGGGTTGAGCTCATATTCAATGATCAAGATTTTTTTCGGATTGTCCTAAAATAAAATGATTACCCAGCAAACATAACATCGCATTAGAAATGTCAGTTCAACTCGTTAACAATGTTAATGCGAATCGTAGTTCCTACCAAACCAAGTAAATGATCGTAAAAATGGTTGGTTAAAGTCTACCGACTCGGATATGACAAAATTGCGCCATGTTTGCAAATTTATCTCCCGCGTGCGGGATTCAAGTGAGAAAACAACCTTGTTGTTCTCTCTGCGATTAGCAGTGCAACCAGATTTCTAAAAATCAGAGGGTCCATTTGGTTAAACTGTCCAATGAGAGAAGCAGCAAATATTGTCGCTGGCAACGGTTTGCATGCATTGAGAGCAGAACTTGCGCTCTCTCGCATACTGTCAGGATGTACGGTAAAAGGTGTTGTATATCGTTCAATTTTTACAACACTTATCGCATAAGCCAGAAGTAAAAAATATGTATGTATATTGCCTCCACTTTAGTACGTAAATGCTGTTTTTTTCGAGTTATATAAGATGATTTTATAATGTATATGAAACGTATAGCAAAGTTTGTTGAGAAATATACCTACAAAAATGTTTGCTGGGTATATCTTATTTTGATATACGTACAACTTTTTCTGAAACACGGACATCGAAGTCAACGGCCCAAACCGTACTTTAATGAGTTTCGCTCAACAGATTCATAAAATTGAATCATATTCTTGGAAAACCAAAAATGGAGCACGGTTTTAGCAAATACTGTGGGTTACTGACATTCCACTAGAAAAATTTCTCGAAGCATTCATATCTTGAAGTTATAATCATGATATGATTTGCTCTGCTCAATATCAAACTATGCTATCTGAACGAGATATAATCTTGATAGGAGCATATCAAAAACTGATATAATTTAGCTATGATCGTATAGATTTTTTGATATAATTTGAGATATTTTAACATCCTACGAGTACTGAATTATTAGTCATTTAGATAGGAAAAATAAGTCTCAAAATATCTCATTTTGATATAATATTGTTTTTCCCTTCTGATCGGGCACCCATTCATTTTTTATCCCAACCATATAATATATTAAGACCTAATTCAATGTCTTTTTTCATCTGTTCAATTGCATTTTCGTTTGTTACAATGCTTTTTTTTCGAAAAAAATGCATGAATTTAGGGGAAATCGGGGTTGTTGTACCTCTCCTCGTCAACTTCACACTAAGCAGTGTACATCATTTGATTCAACAAAAAGTTTTACATCCGTTTCAATGTTTATTGCATCTGTTAAATAAAATTCTCGTTTGTAACAAAGTATTTTTCAAAAAAAAATGCATGAATTAAGGGGAAATCGGGGTAATTGAGGCTATTCTCGTCGGTGTACATCATTCGATTCAGCATTGAATTTTCACCTGTATCAATCACTTTTGTGCATGGCCGGAGGCATTGTTATTTGGCATAATGATTTTTTTTTTCAACATATCGCTCGATTTTAGGGGAAAATGGGGTGATTGCGGCTATTCTCGTAAGCGTAAGCTAAGCGGTGTACACTACTCGATTTAGCGTCAAATTTTACTCTAAATCACTTGGTTTTTGCATTTGGAATGTGAATTGCTCGATTGTAATGGTGAAATTTATGCACAAATTTAAAAAAGCTAGAAGAAATCGGGGATATTTAGCCATTTCTATTCATTCTAGTACAAAAAAGCAACACAATTAGCTAGAGGATGAATAAATCTACCAAAAACGATCAATCATGATGAAAAATAGTTTAATTACACTTTGTTTGACTGCATTTCTTTGAAAAATTTGTTAAGTTTAGGGGAAAAGAGGCAAAATGAGCCACTTGTCATAGTAAAAACAGAAACTGGAGTACATCAGTTGATTCAACCGACATTTTTACTAATTAATGTTAGCCTGATTTATCATGATTTATCTTCAAAAGACTTTCTTAATTTGAAGAAAACAAATGGCAATCCTAGTCCCATTATTCGAAAATTATTTTTTGCATGTAGCATTAGACTGAGTCCATTTGGGGTCATTTTTGAATTTCTCAAACCCTCTTGGAAAAATGGAGTCTTAAAATCTTCATTTTGGTTCAAAACTCATCCGTGAATTTTTGCAGAATTTTTAAGTAACGTTTACATCAGTAAATTCGAACTTTTAGGTTTGTATGGGATAATTAAATATTTTGTACTGAAAAATCAACATCATTTTTATTTCTTCTGTGGAACCAAGCTTGCTCATAGTTTTTATAATTTTTTCAAAGGAAATTTTCCGCTTAACAACTTTGTCGAAGACTTCAACTTTGTATCTTATTATGCAAAAAAGTTATCAACTGTTTATTAGGGGTATGTCTTTTGGTATTGCTAAACTACAAATTCAATTGACATTACTGCTTGCGCCTCGCAAACTATTGTATGAAAAGTAGCATGCAATACCTCGCTAGGCACAAAGCAGTGATGTCAATTGAATTTATTGTTTATCAATGCTAAAAGACATACCCCTAATAAACAGCTTATAACTTTTTTGCCTAATAAGATACAAAGTAGAAGTCTTCGACAAAGTTGTTAAGCGGAAAATTTATAAATTGGCACAAAAACTATAAGCAGGCTTGGTTCCACAGAAGAAATAAAAATGATGTTGATTTTTCAGTACAAAATATTCAATTTTCCCATACAAACCTAAAAGTTCAAATTTACTCATGTAAACTTAAAAATTCTGCAAAAAAACACGGATGAGTTTTGAACCAAAATGAAGCTTTTAAGACCCCAGGGTTTGAGAAATTCAAACATAACCCCAAATCGACTCAGTCTAATGTAGCATGAAGACACCTCTGCTCAGAACAAACATTTATACAAAAGCCACTAAAAATCTCAGTAGAAACGACTTATGTTATCATTTCTTTTACGATTTCATGTTAGCTGGTGTTACAACTCCGAGAGACAAAAGATAGATTTCAATTATATTCCGGCCTTAATAACACGTTTTAAGTAGTTTAAAAACTTAAACCATTTATCACACAACCATTTATCGACATTTCTGAATATGCCAGCCTGTTCTAGTTACATTTTATTGCGTTCCTAAACATTTGTGAACCTTATAAGTTTTCTTTGTTACGTCATTTTTCGAAAATAAATAACAATTTTTTTAAGGCCTTTTCTCGAAATTTTTCAACTTTTCTCGTCAGGTTAACAGCATCTATTAGCCATTAAATTCATCTGTTATTTGTTCTTATGATGAACGATGATCTTGACATTTATCAGGCAACGAAATATTAACATATTTTATTATTATTTCTGTGAATTGAACAATTTTTGAAAACATGTCGGGGCAGGGCGAAGTGCGCCATGTCCGTTTATCTACAATCATATTTCATATTTTTTAAAATTTATATGCAGAAATTTTTATGTTGAATTGGAAAACATAATTTCAGAATAGAAGGAAATATTCACTATTCCTCGATTTCATATAGATCGCAAGAATGCTAGTGTATCTGGCATCACTGCGCGTAGCAATGCATTTGAACATTTGTGAAGTAAATTTAAACTGTTTTTACCTTAATACACTTTCGAAGATACTTAAATCATTAAAACACGTCCTAAACGTTTCGAACTCCGTTTCCGAAACATCGCAAGGAGGCAAGGGAATAGGGCAATCAGCTTTAAGTTCATAGAATTTTGATCCTTGATAAAACTTAATTTTGAGTACCCAATCGGGAGCGTGTAACAAACTCTTAACGATATAATGTCAATCAGAACACTTTTAGTGCGATTTAGTCACCAGCTAATCAACAAACTCCAGATAGCAAATGATCGACTAGGCCTTTGTCGGCTCCTTTTCGTGCTTTGATTGTGTGAACACACTTCTCTTGGCAGACAACAAATTTATCGCTGCCCGGAAGGTTCACTCAATGTACATGTTTATTGTAGAATGACACGCAATGCAATGGTTAAGCTTTTCTTAACTTTAAACGTGATTAAACGGTTGTCAGCAAGAATCGCGCGAATAACTAAGGTGGTTAAATTTCAATCAGAACAATCTCCGGTGAGAAACTCCAGACCCCTCCGGATACTAGAGTTAATAATTGGAACAAATGACATCTAATGAGCTATTCTGCGCCTAGCGACATACTCCGTGGGAGTAGATTTCAATAAGAGGAATAATTCTCGATCAAGTTTTTTTTTTGCAATATGGCAGTCAAATCAATGTGCCAGTTACTAGGTAAATTTGTTCTAGCGAAAGAATGGAAAACGATTACTAGCTAATGAACTTGTTTACACTAACTAATAGGGCAGCCCACGCTCTTAGTTTGTTCGTTAGTCATAGAGATGTCATTGATCTGAAATTAATCGACTTACTATACTTCACTGTCAACCTAAATCGTAGAAGGCCTTCTCGCAATTATGATCTTTTTTTTATAAAGAACTCAACTTGTAGTCTGCATAATATTTCAAATCAATTCCTGGAGATGTGAAGCATAGTATTAGAAAGCACATATTAAAAACACACGTCCCTCTTCTATTGTATAGCCGACAGCATTATCAATTGGTTCGAACATAAAAGGGAGGATTATTCCCCACATTCACAATGTAAAGCTGAATCGACCAGCACAGAACAATAAAATTGGAATCGCCATTATCCCTTCCGCTGCTCTACAAATTCCACCCACGTCACCTGCAGTACAAGGCATCGTCGTCGTCGTCGTCGGCGTCGGTTAATATTACTTGTGTCGAACCTAGGTATTTTGCGGCACGCCATACCCGACCATTAGCTTTATTTATAATCCCCCAATGGCGCCTCATTTTCCGTTTTTTTCTGGATCAGAGTAATTTGTCACCCGACTGACTGTCCCATTTAAACATTCCGAACCGGAATGGAAATGCAGGGGAAAAAACAATAGAATTGCAACCTCTTAAACGTTAATCATACGCTTCAGCACGCTTTCAGCCCTTTTTCGAAAAAAGGTTTCGAGTTTGTTTTTGTTTTGTTGGAATACAGATCTTTCTCAGAACGTCTTCTCATCATTCGCATTTGCACTTTTTCGTTCGCAGATAATTGCAGCTCTAGCCGTATCAATCGGACCGCTGGCAGCGGGTCTTGGTAAGGGTTACTCGAGCCCGGCCATTGCCAGCTTGCAGGAGCTGCAGATTCGCCAGCGGGGTAACTATACCGCTTTTTCGGTCAACGATCAACAGGCAAGCTGGATCGCCAGTCTATCACTTTTGGGTGAGTGTCAAAAAATGATAAAAAAATTTTTGAATAGGTTCGAGAATCTGTTTCAGTTATAAACTATTGAATATGTATTGATGGGCTCAGATATGGTCGAATGGGTTATCGGGCTAAAGTTTTTTCGGTCAAATGGGGCAAAAGGCAAAATGGAATAAATTTACAAAAGTTCGGTCGAAGATAAAATTAAAAAAAAAACGAATGATAAGAATGACAGAATAACAATCCGGAGAGAAAATACGGGAAATTGGAAAGTTATCAAAATTCCAAAAAAAAACAAAAAGAAAATTAACAAAAATTACAAAAATTTGAAATAAAAAAATACCAGAACTAACAAAAGTTGTGAAAAAAACTGACGAAATATAAAAAAAAACTCAAATAGAAAAAAATATAAAAATTAACAAAAAAAATAAGCATCAAGTAATATCAACAGTGATATAAAAACAATGCAAAAAAAAACACAAAAACATGAAGAACTGTAAACATTACAAAAATAACGAAAAATGAAAACTACAAAAAAATCTTAACAAACTAAAATATGGATAATAAAAAGCTTAACAAACAAAAAATACAAAAATTGCAAAATTAGGAAAAAAAAATAAAAAAAGAAAACGAAATAAAAGAAAATTTAAAGAATAGAAACAATAAAAAAAATAACAAAAGTAACATAAATTCCCCATCAAATTACCTTCTACTTAAAAAATTATCAAAAAAATACAAAATTAATATCATGAAATATAGTTTAATAAAAAAAAACAAAATAAGCTAAAAAGCCATACATCCAAACAATGTTAAATCTGTCAAAACGAAAATATAGGCTATCTAAATTAATTTGGAAATTTTAATAAATTATTTACAATTTTTTGCCTCCTTGTCATTTTTGTCATTTTTGCTTTTTTTTCAATTCTGTCATTTTGGTTATTTTTGAAATTTTGGTAATTTTTGTAATTTAACCCGTTCGAGACCGATTGCACACCGTGTGTGCAATGGAATTTTTGTGCCTTTGTCTGAACAATCACTCATTGTGAGTTTACTTTTGCTCGGAAAAATAATATTCTTATACCAATGGAATCCGCAAATGTTTGGCAAAATGTATTGAAAAATGGTTTTGATGAAAATTAAACGTCAGAAAAGTTATCTAAGAGTAAAGTACTATGAGTTCAAATGTCGTGAAAAGGCCTCCGTCTCGAATGGGTTAAGAAATAATGTAATTTTTGAAATTTTTGTAATTTTTGTAATTTTTGTAATTTTTGTAATTTTTGTAATTTTTGTAATTTTTGTAATTTTTGTAATTTTTGTAATTTTTGTAATTTTTGTAATTTTTGTAATTTTTGTAATTTTTGTAATTTTTGTAATTTTTGTAATTTTTGTAATTTTTGTAATTTTTGTAATTTTTGTAATTTTTGTAATTTTTGTAATTTTTGTAATTTTTGTCATTTTTGTCATTTTTGTCATTTTTGTCATTTTTGTCATTTTTGTCATTTTTGTCATTTTTGTCATTTTTGTCATTTTTGTCATTTGTGTCATTTTTGTCATTTTTGTCATTTTTGTCATTTTTGTCATTTTTGTCATTTTTGTCATTTTTGTCATTTTTGTCATTTTTGTCATTTTTGTCATTTTTGTCATTTTTGTCATTTTTGTCATTTTTGTCATTTTTGTCATTTTTGTCATTTTTGTCATTTTTGTCATTTTTGTCATTTTTGTCATTTTTGTCATTTTTGTCATTTTTGTCATTTTTGTCATTTTTGTCATTTTTGTCATTTTTGTCATTTTTGTCATTTTTGTCATTTTTGTCATTTTTGTCATTTTTGTCATTTTTGTCATTTTTGTCATTTTTGTCATTTTTGTCATTTTTGTCATTTTTGTCATTTTTGTCATTTTTGTCATTTTTGTCATTTTTGTCATTTTTGTCATTTTTGTCATTTTTGTCATTTTTGTCATTTTTGTCATTTTTGTCATTTTTGTCATTTTTGTCATTTTTGTCATTTTTGTCATTTTTGTCATTTGTGTCATTTTTGTCATTTTTGTCATTTTTGTCATTTTTGTCATTTTTGTCATTTTTGTCATTTTTGTCATTTTTGTCATTTTTGTCATTTTTGTCATTTTTGTCATTTTTGTCATTTTTGTCATTTTTGTCATTTTTGTCATTTTTGTCATTTTTGTCATTTTTGTCGTTTTTGTCATTTTTGTCATTTTTGTCATTTTTGTCATTTTTGTCATTTTTGTCATTTTTGTCATTTTTGTCATTTTTGTCATTTTTGTCATTTTTGTCATTTTTGTCATTTTTGTCATTTTTGTCATTTTTGTCATTTTTGTCATTTTTGTCATTTTTGTCATTTTTGTCATTTTTGTCATTTTTGTCATTTTTGTCATTTTTGTCATTTTTGTCATTTTTGTCATTTTTGTCATTTTTGTCATTTTTGTCATTTTTGTCATTTTTGTCATTTTTGTCATTTTTGTCATTTTTGTCATTTTTGTCATTTTTGTCATTTTTGTCATTTTTGTCATTTTTGTCATTTTTGTCATTTTTGTCATTTTTGTCATTTTTGTCATTTTTGTCATTTTTGTCATTTTTGTCATTTTTGTCATTTTTGTCATTTTTGTCATTTTTGTCATTTTTGTCATTTTTGTCATTTTTGTCATTTTTGTCATTTTTGTCATTTTTGTCATTTTTGTCATTTTTGTCATTTTTGTCATTTTTGTCATTTTTGTCATTTTTGTCATTTTTGTCATTTTTGTCATTTTTGTCATTTTTGTCATTTTTGTCATTTTTGTCATTTTTGTCATTTTTGTCATTTTTGTCATTTTTGTCATTTTTGTCATTTTTGTCATTTTTGTCATTTTTGTCATTTTTGTCATTTTTGTCATTTTTGTCATTTTTGTCATTTTTGTCATTTTTGTCATTTTTGTCATTTTTGTCATTTTTGTCATTTTTGTCATTTTTGTCATTTTTGTCATTTTTGTCATTTTTGTCATTTTTGTCATTTTTGTCATTTTTGTCATTTTTGTCATTTTTGTCATTTTTGTCATTTTTGTCATTTTTGTCATTTTTGTCATTTTTGTCATTTTTGTCATTTTTGTCATTTTTGTCATTTTTGTCATTTGACCTAACGTTCATCGGCTGATTGACCTTCGGCTGAAAAGCCCTGGGCCTAACGACTTTCTTACCCAGTCTCATTTGTTGATACTTTTTTAGAAAGAAATATAAGAAAATTCCTTGCAAATTGAGTTTGTTCTTAAAAAATATATAATTTAGTTCCCGTGGAGAGCACCTAGATGCTCTTTGAACGTAAAGTAAAGCTTAGTTCTTTTAGAAATGGGACACTTTCATTTGCTCATAGCTCGATTAATGGTTATCGGATATTCAAAATTTTGACAGCATTTTGTTGCCTGTAAAAAGTACTACTCGACCAATTTTTTTCAAAATTTAAAACTTACGCGTTTTTGAGATATGCACGATGCAAGAAAAAAAGGATAAAATTATTTTGCACAGTTTCCTTTAAAATTCGTCATTATCAAATTGTTAGCTGACAAAACCGTTGATTATTCAAAGAATTACTAAGTTTTTGTGGCGGATAAGTATGCAAACACTGTCAATAATGTCCACAAAGTTCAAATCAAGCATTGGAGTGAAGCACATGATTGGCAACTACGGTTGAGGGTAATCTGGGAAGTCAAGTCTCATACCAGTATTTTTAATTTTCAATAAGCGAAAAACTAAGAGTAGATCGCTAAAATGTCCAAAAAAATTTTCTCCGATAAGCTGAAAGTGTTGCCTAATGAAGACTCATTCAAAATCCAACCTCAAACAACCATTTTTTGCTAGTTCCAGAGCTCATAAGCTGTAAAGCCGGCACCGAGGCTATGGGACAAATGATTTCTGATGAACGACAAAACTTATGAAATACCCTATTTCCAGCGTTCGAATTCTATACCGTATTTGCTCGTTGCAAGATCCCGAGTATATTAAAGTATGTAGTTGCTGGTTATTTTGTATAAAATTATGATGATTTGCCAAAATTCTGCTCCTGCGAAAAAAAAAACAATAATTTTCAAAACGAAACTTTGATTTTCGCTGTTTTTGAAAGCCTTAAAAGAGTATTTTGTATGTACCATCCACAACCTACGATTTATACTAACCGATTTTTCTTCAAGTTCAATGTTATGATGGTTTTACTTCGTTATTGTCAGATTTTGGCAGAAGAAATTCCATTAAAAACGTTCAAAAATGAGGTCCAAAATAATCAAATTTGTTCAATTCAAAACAACTGTATCCACTAAAATGCTTCCAGTTTCTTTTAAAAGAGAAGTATTGGACCGAAAAGTATCAGAAATTGAAGAAGGAAGGTTAAGCCACCTAAAATATAGATTTGACGAAGTATAAGTTGGAAAAACAGATCAATACCATGACTGAAAAAAGTGTGCGCCGGCCAATGGGAGATACCAAGAATAAAATAGAAATTTCTCTAACAAAAAAGGATAAATAATTTTTTTGAAATTTTTTCATGAAATATCATAACATAACTTTCATTTTCTTCATAGAAAGTATTTCGATCAAACGTTTGGTTTTTGAGATACACGCATTCGTAACTGTCCCATTTCTAAAAGAACTAAGCTTTAACAGAAAAAAACCAATGCCCAAACTTCGCCTAAATCCACATGCCCAGAACCACAATCTCACCGGAAGGCTCCGGTATCAATCGGACAGTTAATCTAGACCGGAAATTAAAATTGTTCCTCCCTAAAATGTACACCCTTCAATTAAGTTTAACTAAAATGTCTCGCATCTCGCTTCCGTTCCTTTCCGTCTTCCATATTCGCAGGTGCCCTGTTCGGGGGAATGTTCGGCGGCGTGGCCATGCAGTACGGCCGGAAACGAGTGCTGGCACTGATGTCGTTGCCATTTTCGCTCTCCTGGATTCTGACCGTGTTCGCCAAATCGGTCGAAACGATGTTCTTCACCGCTTTCGTCGGCGGCTTCTGCTGTGCCATCGTGTCAACCGTGACCCAGGTCTACATCAGCGAAATTTCCTCCCCGGACATCCGGGGCTTCCTGAGTGCGATCCAGAAAATTGCCGGCCACATGGGGATGCTCATCTCCTACCTGCTGGGAGCGTACCTGGACTGGCGGCAGCTGGCGATGCTCGTCTCGGTGGCGCCCATTATGCTCTTCATATCTGTGATCTATATACCGGAAACGCCGAGCTTCTTAGTGCTTAGGGGTTGCGACGATGAAGCCCATCGGTGAGTACGAAGGAAAAAAAAATGACAGCCTTACACTTTCCACTGTTTTCCACTGACTATAGCTTTATTTGATATGCTTGTTAACATAATTCCGCATTTCCTAGTTTGCATAGGGAAGAAATGGGGGGAAATTTATGGGCGAGTAAGTCTCATATGGGTGAGAAAAAAAAAGTATTTCCCTTCTTGATTATAGAGTGGTATAACATTATTTTTTTATCAATTTTCTTTCAAACCCGTATCCACTATTCGCTGGTCCTGGCCCTTGAATATTAAGATTATACATTAAATGATGAAAAATGTCTGTAAAAGGTGATCTTTTTCTGACGGGAAGAAATTATCACAAGAAAGACTAAGCAAACTAAAGAAGGTCCTTTATAGCTCACTCCACGATCTTTGAAACTGAAACAATAATGTGGGATCAGGAATAAAGTTCCAGATTCAGTAAAAGGGATCAGAATCCGCACTAGGATTTGGGATTAGTATCAGGACCAAAATTCAAAATCATGATCCAGGATCAACAGAGTTCAGGATCAGCGTCCGGGATCCTGGATCACAATTATTGGAATTCAGGAAAAGGATCGGAATCAGAATCCTAGATGATTTTCATAATCTCCGATATTAATCCGATAGCTAGATTTAAGATCTTGATCGAGGTTGAAGTCCAGAATAAAGGATCAGAAGCTGGGTTCAGAACCCAGGTGCAGAATGAAGATCAGGATCTAGGATCTTTATCTATATATATAAAAAGCAATTTCTGTATGTTTGTTTGTTTGTTTGTTTGTTTGTTTGTTTGTTTGTCCTCTATAGACTCAGCCGTCTTAAGAGCTAGAGGTCTGAAATTTGGCATGGATGCTCATTAGGACCAGGAAAGATGAAAAATGTTTTCAGATTTTTGGATGACCCCTTCTGAAAGGGGTCGTCCATACAAGACAAATATTGTTTTCG
Source organism: Uranotaenia lowii (assembly GCF_029784155.1). Lineage (NCBI taxonomy): Eukaryota > Metazoa > Arthropoda > Insecta > Diptera > Culicidae > Uranotaenia > Uranotaenia lowii. The sequence continues at coordinate 64,126,294 of NC_073692.1, read as the reverse complement.
CGATATTGACGTTACTTTTCGTCGGATCATGTTGAAAATTTGCACATGAGTGTTTTGAAAGACGAGTAATCGATTTCAGGTGTCAAATTTTGTGTAAGGGGTCGGCCAAAGGGGTCGTCCATATTAACTGTTCGCTGTTTTTGCGATATTGACGCTATTATACATCGAATTCAGGTGAAAATTGGTACACGATAGTTTTGAGTGACGTGCATTCGATTTGAAGTATCAAATTTAGTGTAAGGGGCCGGCGAAAGGGGTCGTCCATATTAGATTTTCAGTATCTTAGTAATATTGACGTTTTTGTACATCGGATTGGGATGAAAATTTGGACATAGGAGTTATTAGGGACAAACAACTGATTTCACTTATCCAAACTAAAATCAGGGGTCGTCCAAAGGGGTCGTCCATGTTATCTTTTCACTGTTTATGCGATATTGTCGTTATTATACATAGGATTCAGACGAAAATTGGTACACAAGAGTTTTGAGAGACGAGAAATGAATTTCAGGTATTAAGTTCAGTGTAAGGGGCCAGCAAAGGGGGTCGTCCATATTAACCTTTCAATATTTCTGCAATATCGTCGTTATTATACATCGGATTGGGATGAAAATTGGCACACGGTAGTTTTCAGAGACGGTTAATCGATTTCAGATTTCAAATGTTGCCAGGGGTCGACGAAAGGGGTCGTCCATGTAATTAAATTTTTCACGGTTTTTTGCAATATTGACGTTATTATACAATGGATTGCTTTGAAAATTTGCACACGGGAGTTTTGAGGGAAGGGTAATCGATTCCAGATATCAAAGATTGTATAAGAGGCCACCGAAAGAGGTTTAGCGTTGTTATGCAACGATTGAGTCGAAATTTATACACGGGGTATTTGGCACGGTCAATTGATTCCTGATTTCAAATTTATCAGCAGACAACAGACAAAGTAATCGTCCAATATTTTTGCAATTATTACATAACAATGAATTCAGAAGTGCATCTGGAAAATGCTTGGCAATTGACATTCATACAAACTGTTCATAACATATTCCAAGTTGAAAGCGAAACGGAGTTCGCATGGGATCAGCTAGTTAATTATAAACCTTTATACTGTACCTCGATCTGACCTAAAGAGATCTAGATCTAAGTCTAGGATACAGAATCAAGTTCCGGAAGTATTCTAAAGGGTCTGAAATATTTATCTCGATCACGTTTCATAGGATCAGGGTTTAGGATTTCGAATAAGGGGCTTGTGATATAGTTCAAATGGAAGTCAGTTGCCTCCTGAGCCGATGTCCACGAGTTTGAGCCCAAGAGTAAACATCGAACACTGTTGTACCGGGAAAGTTTTTCAATAACTGTCCGCCAACTGCAACATTGATATAAATTCGCGGATGCCATAAAATTGGTAAAACGACTATAATCGAAACAAAAAAAAATCGAATCAGGATCAGGATGAAGATTCGGAATGAGTTTCGATATCGTGATCATGATCCGAGGTTAGCTTTAGGATATGGGATCAGAGTCCAGAACTAGTAACAACGATCTGAATCAGGAATCAAGTAACAGAATCAGAACTCTGGCATCAGGATCTTGATAAGGATTTTGGTTCAAGGTAGGGATCAGATAGAGGTGATAGACAAAAACTGACAAATGATTCAAATTTAAGACGCACAAATCACCCAAAATCAGTTTTTAAAACATTAACACCCACACCCTCTTTTATCAGAAAAACAATCCACAATTCCAGATCAAAATCCGAAATAAGGATCCAGAATCTGAAATCAGGGATTTGGATCAGGTATCGAGTGCTGGATACAGGATCTTGATTCGAGGCCCAGTATTTAGGAGCGGAATAAGGGATCCACAGTACGGAATGAAGATCACAATCAGCATCAGGATCGGGTTCATGATCCGGTATTAAAATTTAAGATCGGCGTTAGGGTTCGAGATTCATGATCAAGATCAGAATCCATGAATTTCTAGGGTACGTTCGGCGTTCAGTCTTTCGATCGAGGATTACAACAATTTTTTATATGGTCTTTGTCAACGTTTTGAATTTTTAACAATTCTTCCTCAAGGAAATCAAATGAAGCATAAAAGCATAAAACATGTTTCGCGTGACTCAAATATTGTAATAATTGTTCACTTACCCGAACATTCGTGCTGTAGTCACAAGCAAATGCGCTCCTAAAGCGTTGATCGATCGTCGGTTTCTAGCTATAAAATTTTAAGGAGGTGATAAGGAAAGCGTAAGACTTACGTACCCAAAACTAAGGATCGGCCTGGACGGATCCAAAATGATCACCAGAATCTAAGATTCGGTTTCAGAATGAAGGTTCAGTATAAGGATCCAGGATAAAGTATCATACAAAGATTCATCATAAACAGAGATCAGGTTAAGACCATAATGCGTGATCAAGATTCAAGTTTTAGGATCAGTATAACGGTTCAATTCAAGTATCAGAATTAGGACTAGAATCAGAAATCATGATCCGTACCAGAATTTTGCATGAAGGTCCGGAATCCTGACGGAATCCGGTATCACGATCCTGGATAGTTATCAGAATCTAGAATCATGGTACAGGAATGAAATTCAGAATCAGAATCTAGATCAATGTCCAGAATTCTATCAATCTACGAGAAGCTGACAGCAGTTGACCCAACGAAAGGATCTGGTCCTGACGACATTTCTCCTGCGGCTCTGAAACATTGCGCCGCATCTGTAGCTACCCCAACTTGCAGTATTTTAAATCGATCACTTAACGAAAGGACGTTTCCTAGTGCTTAGAAGGTCGCAGCCATTTCTCCGATTTATAAATCAGGCAGTGCTCCTCACGTCGAAAACTACGGCCCAATCTCAATCCTGAACTCAATTTCAATTTTTTTTAAAATTTTTAATGCAGTATCAATTGTATGCTGACATAAAACCTCTTATCTCAGAGTCTCAGCATGAGTTCGTAAAGTAACGGTCTACGGTGACGAATTTGATGTGTTACGTTAGTTTCCTGAGCAATAGTCTGGAGAAAGATTGTCAAGTGGATTCAGTCTATATTGACTCTTCAAAAGCGTTTGACCGTGTCCCGCTCAAAATTTTTCTTGCAAAGATGGATCGCCTAGTTTTCCAGCTTGGCCCTTTGATTGGATTGCCTCATATCTATTGCATCGACAGGCTTTGACGAAAATTAGAAATTCATGATCACGAATTTTTTACACCCCATCTGGAGTACCACAGGGAAGTCACCTTGGTCTCCTTCTGTTCATCGTTTTCGTGAATGACCTATGTTATAGTTTTCAATCCGACACTCTGCTTTATGCTGATGACCTGAAGTTGTTCAGAAGAATTAGAAGTGCCGTTGACTATCTGGCCTTACAAAACGACATCAGCAGATTAGAAGATTGGTGCCGCTTGAATGGGATGACGGCAAACGCCAAAAAATGTAAGATAGCCAACTTCACTCGTGCACGTAACACAGTCAACTTCGAATATCAATTTTCGGGATCAACATTGGAGAATGTCAAGTCCATTCTCGACCTGGGAGTGAAAATTGACAACAAACTTACATTTACTGAACACATCGCAATCACGTCTGCGAAGGGTTTTGCTGCATTAGAATTTTCACGTCGTAGCACGAAACACTTCGACGATGTCTTTGTTCTGAAAGCAGTGTAATGCTCTTCGGTTCGTAGCATTATGGAATTCGCCGCTCAGTTATGGGGTCCTACTTAGAGTACACACTGCTACCGACTTGAACGTGTCCAGCGAAGCTTCGTTAGGTAGGGGAACATGCTCTATTATGCCCCACCTAAGGGATTCGCTGATTTGCTCTGTATTCCACGTACATTTTGTGTTAAAAACGAGTGATGATGGCTAAAAATCAGTTGGGAATTGAGTAAAATTGACCAATGAGAGAACTGGAAACTATTGTCACTGGCAACAATTTGAACGCTATGAGAGCAAAATCTTGGGCTCTCTTGCATTCTTTCTACATATACGAATAAGGTGTCGTATAACGCCCAATTGATGTAGTCTTCGTCGCTTTAGAAAGAAATGAAATTTATGTATGTATATAGCCTCCAATTTGGTAGGTAAATGCTATTTTTTCAACTTACAAACGATTTTTCTATAATGTATATGGAACTCATATCAAAACAGCATAAGAATACAGCTGCAAAAATGTATGCTGGGATGATTCAGAAGAAAGAAAAAAAACGATGTTAATTAATGATAATGCTTAGGGAACGACGCAAGATGAATGTGATTCCGTACGATGGTAGTTGGAAACATCTCAAAACTTTATGAGTATTTATCTGCAATACACTGAAGCAAACTTGCTTTCAAGTTTGTTTTTTTTTTTTCATAAAATAATCCATCGAAAGGGCTGCAGATGAATTTTGTAGTCCAAAGAGCATTCGATCCAATTCATATCTTTTTTGGAAACTTTTTTTTATATCTTTGTATAACTTGAGATAAGCAGAATCATCATAATTTCAATATTTCTTAATGTTATGTAGAGAATTCAAGACGAGGCAGTTGCTAATACTTCCGAAAAAACTGGATCTAAAGTCTGCTTCATTTAATATTGGAACAAATTCTTTTGCTCATTGTGGCGCTCCTAGTGGACGGATTTGGAAACTTTTTTCACCCACGTGTCGGAAAATTCATTACCTTTCACTATGTATTTATGCCATAACACCAAACGATAGCATTTTGTAAACAACTGCCATGGAAGCCGAACGGAGAGATCAAATTGTGCACAGTTTTCTTGAAAATCCATTGTTGTCGGCATCGAAGCTAGCTAAACAGCTTAAAATGCCCAGAAATACCGTATGGCGTGTTATCAAGCAGTACAAGGAAACATTGACGACGGCTCGGAAGCCGCATTCGAAGCGTCGGAGTAGAACTGTCGACCGGAAACTGCGTGGGAAAGTCATCAAGGCCGTCAAGAGGAATCCCAATCTTTCAGACCGCGATTTGGCCAATAAGTTCCAGGCCGCTCACAGTACGGTGCGACGAATTCGTCTCCGGGAAGGAATAAGGTCATTCCGAGCCAGCAAACAGCCAAATCGGACGCTGAAGCAGAACAATGTGGCCAGAATCCGTGCTCGAAAGCTGTACGACCAAGTGCTGACCAAGTTCGACGGATGTAAAGTCTGCTTCATTTAATATTGGAACACAAACAATTGCGTGTAGTTCAGTCATTTATTAACGAATTCATAATTTGTTTTTCATACAAATGTAGCATTTTCTTTACTCTTTCATAAAAAAAATTAAAAAAAATATTCATTGCTGTTTCGAAGAAATTCTCGTACTCGTACTCGTAAGAAAACTGTGCACAATTTGATCTCTCCGTTCGGCTTCCATGGCGGTTGTTTACAAAATGCTATCGTTTGGTGTTATGACATAAATACATAGTGAAAGGTAATGAATTTCCCGACACGTGGGTGAAAAAAGTTTCCAAATCCGTCCACTAGGAGCGCCACAATGAGCAAAAGAATTTGTTCCAATATTAAATGAAGCAGACTTTATCATCCCTTGAACGATTGCAGTGTAGTTTTGCTGGCAAAACGGCATTCGTATAAATTCATATTTTGCTTGTTACTCTTTGAAAAATTCAGAATACATCTTGTTTCAAAAGAAATCACTCGTCTAAATTTGATATAAAGGAGTCCTATTACTCTACACCTTGAGATAAAGACATCTTGGAGAGTCTGTAGGATCATATTGAAATCTAGGATTGAAGATCCGTTGGGATCATAATCCAGCTCAGAGATTTAAGTCCGAAATCAGAATCTAGGTCCAGGTGCGTTCCTGGTCCAGAATCAAGATTAAGAATAAAATGTAGAATCAGGATTCGAATCAAGATTCAAAATCCATAATCAGGTTTTGGGATCAGGAGGAGGATCAGAATGCCGAATCCAGATTCAAAATCAACAATTGGGATTGAGATCAAAACTTAGGACAAACATTTGAAATCTAGATCAGAGTCCAGAATCCGGAATCAGTATCAGAAGTTAGGTTCCAGAATCCCACTTCATGACCCAGCTTTGAGATTCATGATAAGCATCCTGGATCGTAATCCAGCAGCAGGATTTGGAATAATAATCCACGAATCAAGATGAGGTTTAACACCCAGATTCGGAATCATGATCCTGGACCAGAATTTCTATCAAGAATTCAAAATTATTCTTCAGGGTTCAGGATTAAGATCAAAATTCAGGATTTGGATCGTAATCGTGATTGGAAACACAATAAGAAAAATAATCACAATTAGGTTTTATATCAAGATCTGATTCCGGATTCAGATTCAAATTCAGGGTAAGGTCTCAGGTCAAGGTTGGAATCTGAATCAAGACCAAATATCGCTATATGATCAGTATAAGGATTCAGATCAGGATAGAGATTCAAAATATCGTCCAGATACTTTATTTATTTGAAATTGTTTTTTTTATTTATTTTGTGCAGCACACAAAATTGCACTGTGCATTTAGTAATTGTGGATTGTGAGCTGCCAAAGCAGTATAAATCCTACTATTTTTATACATGCAAATCGTTTTTCAGACAAACTTTGGTCGGATAACTTTTACTGCAAAACTTAGCACCAAATCCAACTTATAATGCAACAGACAATAGTTTAGTGAAGTAAACACGTTGAAAAATTAAGTGAAGTTAGCACTGAAATTTACTGCATTTACTTTTATGTTCTGAGGTTATTTTTAAAACCAATTGCAGGACGATACATTAAAGAAAAACAGAAACAAGGAAAGAGAATAGATAGTCCGGTTTGAATATTAAAAGAAGATATTGTTTTAAATAGTAAAACGCCATTGGAAAACGATCTAATTAAGCTTTTTAACTGTTTCAACAAGCAATATTTGGATATGTTTTTTTTTTATTTGGAATTCTTTTAATCAACTCAATTCACAATCTCAGAACAATTGATACCGCGCATCTTAGAACGTAGCTTATCAATTTTTTCGCTTCTTCCATCCACAGTTCCCTCCAATGGCTTCGGGGTCCACATAAAAACGTAGAGATAGAACTCGACACAATCCGATCGAACGTACGTACATCGAGAATCAACCTGCTGAATCGAATGACATCCCGGGGCAGCAACGGTGCCAATCAACAGCAATTGCCAACGCATTGCCAGCATCCGACCGGCAGCACCCAGAGTCGACTTGGAACGGTGAGCCGGCTGCCGGAAATCGTCCGCAACTGGCAGCTACCGCGGGTCTCCTTCGACGCCATCGCCGGAAATGTGAAGGCCGTCATGCGAAATGCCCGACTTGTCAAGCCCGTATCGATCACCTGTGGCCTTATGATCTTCCAGCGATTCACCGGTGGGTTTGCTTGATGGTTGACTAGTGTTTGTAAAGGTGTCTGACTTAGGGTTTGTTTCATGATTTCAGGTGCCAACTCGTTCAACTTCTACGCGGTGACCATCTTCAGCAAAACGTTTGCCGGAATGAATCCCCATGGTGCAGCCATTGCCGTCGGGTTTGTGCAGCTGCTTGCATCCATGTTGTCCGGATTGCTGATCGATACGGTTGGTCGAATACCTTTGCTGATTGTGAGTTCGGTGTTTATGTCACTCGCGTTGGCTAGCTTTGGATCGTTCGTGTACTACGGACAGACCAATAAAATGTTGGCAAACATTGAACCGGATGTTCCGGCTGGAAGTAACGACTGGATTCCGCTGTTGTGTGTGCTGGTGTTTACTGTTGCCTTTTCGTTGGGCATTTCACCCATTTCGTGGCTTCTGGTGGGCGAACTGTTCCCGCTTGAGTATCGAGGCATCGGAAGTTCGATTGCTACCAGCTTCAGCTACTTTTGTGCTTTCCTCGGCGTTAAAACCTTTATGGACTTTCAGGTGAGATTACTACTTCTTGACTTATGGTATGATCAAGCATCTAAACAACTAATTCTAATTGCAGGCAATGTTTGGCCTTCACGGGACATTTTGGCTGTACGCGTGCATATCCTGCGTTGGGTTATTTTTCGTCATCATGGTCGTCCCGGAGACCAAGGGCCGGGACCTGGAGGAGATGGATCCGAAGTATGTGCGTACCCTGACGATCAATCGATGAGACATGGGAACGCACGTAGAATATCTAGTATAGTATTTACTGGGCCCTTGCGCTTTCACCTTCGATGCGATAGCGTTCACTAGGACTAATACTGAGACTACGTGCATAGGCAGCTGCCCCGATAGTACGGAAATGCTTCTAGGAGAGACTCCAGGTGGCTGCAACATCCGGGATGGCTTAACTCGCGTTAGATTACTATTTTTAAAGTGGTGCTTAGTGCTGAATGTTACTTATTTAATCCAAGAGTGAGACCAACGACGAGCGACGAATAAGTACGTTGTGAATACCAATATGTCAAATGTTCCTAACCTAGGCAAGATGATATGGATGTTTGAGGGACAGTGAGTGTGAGAGGATGTCAAAGAATCGTCGTTTATCTGCCGCTGCGATTATAATACAATGTTGCTTATGATTTACCAGTTTCAATTCAACCTTTGCTCTGTAAATAGGCAGATAGGCCATTAACAAACAAACCCTGACCGTACTTAGCTTATAGCTGTAAGAATCTCGTTTACTTAACACAACTAACAAAAGAAAATAGTTCTAGAGCCACACTTAAGATTCTGCTTAGCCTCTGCCAAACACATACAATGAAAGCGCAGCTTGAATGACTTAATGCCGGAAAAAACTAAAACTTATTTCCTCTTGTTTGTTAATAGTTTTTCATTGGAATTCGGCACAGACTTGCGCTAATACACACACAAAAATACACACCAACTGCATACTGTAAATACGGAACCGTTAAACGCACAAAGGAGTATTGATACTACATTAGGGAAAAAATGAAATCCGCTGTTTGTTGGCGCCCTTCGGACAAACATGATTCAGAAGTAAGAAGAAAAATTTAATTGAAGATAATGCTTAGAGAACGACGCAAGGTGAAGGTGATTCTGTACGGTGGTAGTTGGAAATATTTAAAATTTTTATGTGTATTCATCTAAAATCAGCTGAAGCCTATTTGTTTTGTATTTTTTTCACAAAACAATCCATCGGCCTTTAGAAGGCTGAAGGCGAATTTTGTAGTCCAAAGGGCATTCGATCAAATTCATATCTTTTGGAAAATTTTGTGCACATAATTTCTTTTATCTGTTCTATATTATTTTTAGTAATGTATAGAATTCAAGATGAGGGAGTTTCTAATGCTCCCTAAAAATTGAATCTATCATTCCTTGAAAGATTTCAGTGTCATTTTGTAGGCCAAACGGCATTTGTGTAAATCCATAATTTTCTTGCTACACTTAAAAAAAATAGAATCCATCTTATTTCAAAACAAATCAGTCGCCAAAATTTGAGTCCTATCACTCTACACCTTGAGATAAACATCCTGGAGAATATGTAGGACCTTATTGAAATCTGGGATACATAAAACGTTCAGTGATGATGAAAATATAAGGCGAAGAATGTTATTCGGTAATGTTTCCTAAAGAGTGAATTAATCAACATTGGAAATTTGCAGGGACATTCTCGAACGGCAATCGTATAGATTTCTGCTTCTCTGAGTTTCCTCCAAAAACATCCTTTTTCAAGATTTCATAATTTTATAGATTTTTTCACTCTAAACCATGTGTTGAACAACCCAAAGAAACTTTGAGAATATAACAATATCCTCATGTATCTTAGTGATATTGAGAATGCAAGAAAAATTGCTATTGAATACTTTACCTAAACTGAGTTTGTAAGGCTTTGTTTGTAAGATAGCAGGAGTATTCTTTAAACCAAATGGCAGATGCGTTCCTTATTCTTTTGATCAACTTAAAACGACTCAAAACGTTACTCGAATTGTCAAATCGTATTTTAGATTATAGAAGATAATCGAACTAATCACTCTTTTTCTTGAGACAAGCAACTCAGATCTGAAGGATAAATATTCTATAAGTATGTTGGTTATCCACCATGGGTGCACGGATTCACTACAGTTTCTGCCTAAGTATGAGCTTACACAATGTAGTGCGTACATCACACCTGGACACCATGGCTTCGTACTTACTAATAGGGAGTGAAAGTATTGCGTGTTTAAGATGCGAGACAGTGATATTACTAATCCTTCCTCTGAACTGAATTCATTAGTCTTCAGAAGATATCAGGGGTATTCTCCAAACCAAACGGCATTCGTATGAGTTCCTTATTCTCTGGGTATGCTTAAAACGGCTTAGAATCTTTCTCGCATCGATAAATCAAATGCCAGATCATGGAAAATTTGGAATTTCATCACTCTGCTCCTTGAGAGGAGCAACCCGTAGAGTATGTTCATAGTCTGAAGAATGACCATTATATTATGACCATCCGAAACCATGATATCCTAAGCAACCATAATTCATATTTATTCAAATAAAAGCTTTGAAAGGTACATGTTGGCTGATGAAGAGAAAAGGCTGCTCAACTCCCTTGAGGGAACTATATGTACTCATTAATGAACTTGAAAGTTGCAAAAGTAATTTACGACGTAGTGACAACGTAGTAAGGAACTTAAGTCACAAAAAAAAGCACAAAATTACTCTAAACGTGATTTACTAAATCACAAAAAGTACATGTTAAATGTTCATGTGTTCAGTTGGCACCACGAAGGTTGAGGTTCGATTCCGAAGCCGCGCAATTTTTTTTTTCATTACTTGAATTAACATTCTGATGTATAATGTTGGGAAGAAGCAATCGAGCAGCAAATTGAACAAAGTTTGAGATACGGCACGCACCATCATGGCAAAACCTTGTACTGAATATAGTAAATATTCAAGAGCAGTTGATATAAGCTGATACCTAGGGTGAAATTTAATTGAGAGAGAATTCTTTGCTCACTTTACGATTTTTAGAAGCTGAATCAAAAGGCTGCTTTTGAGCTGCATAGAACGTACCTCAAGTCAATGATGAGACTGCCCATCAAACATAAAATAGCATTAGAAATGATAGCTCAAATTGTTAACAATGTTAATGCGAATCGCAATTCCTACCAAATAAGTAAACGATCGTAAAAATAGTTACTTAAAGTCGGTATAAATCGGATATGATAAAGGTGGTAGGTAAATACCCTTTTTTACGAATTTGATATGAAACGTATAACAAAGTTTCTTGAAAGATAAACCTACAAAAATGTTTGCTAGGTATTTAGTAAGCATTTTTGTTCCTGTTTTATGGGACTTATGGTTGCAAAGTTTCTCCCAAGTGCATTCTTCCTCATTCGAACACCATTTGGCCTGAACAATGTTACTGGAATATTTCAAAGGCTAATGAAATATTGCAGTAACGTTTTTCAGGCCAAATGGTGTTCGAATGAGTTTCTCTTCCTTTTGATAAACTTTACCGAATTCGGATTTATCGTGTGTCAGATTTCGAAAAAAATTACTATGCTCAGATAATCTATTTGAGGCGTCTGAAGGACCATAGTGAACAACTTGCACCGATGTTCAGAGACGTTCAAAATATTCAGTTTATTTTCTAATGTTTCCTCAGAACTGAATCTATCAACCTTTAGATATTCGTTAGGGCATTCATGTATCTTCGTGTTCCTGTTTTTGTTTAAACAATCATCTTTGAAAATCATTAGCCTGGTTTCACGAATTTGTTTAATTAATCACACTTCATCCTTGAAGTCAACTTCAAATAATGCTATTTTGCAAACATACCAAACTCTCCTGTAAGTCTGTAAAAAAAACTATTAAACGCCTTTAGAGGCAGCATTTTGAAGGTTGTAGGGAAATTTTTGAAGCCAATCGGCATTCCTAATAGTTTCAAACTGCCGTAGAGCTCATTGAACAATTCAGACCTCACCTCGCATCGAGGAAACCGCTTCCCAGATTTCATATTTTTTTTAAAGAAAATCACTCTACAATTTGAGATCAACTACTCAATCAGTATGTGTTATCAATGTTTTATCCTCGATATATCTTCCAGTGAAGTTGAAGATATAGTAAGAAACATATTATTTTCTAATGCTTTCTCGGCATTCAATCTTCCAGACTTTGGAAAGTTGCTGGCACATTTATAAGGCCGAATGGCATTTTTTAAAATGACAATTTTATTTGATATGAGTCCATCACTTATCAAGGAAACTGCTTGCCAGACAAAAATTTTTTCAAAGCTGCTTAGAAATTCCGTAGACTCGTATATCTTCTATGTTTCCCTTCAGACATATTAAAAAAAATGAATACACGCACAGTTTTTGCTAACGCTTTCTCGGGATTGAATCCACCTTCCTCTGGAAGGTGTCAGAGTCGTTGTTTAGGCCAAAAGATCTTCATAATTTTTTGAAATTCAAACGCCCCAAAAGTGATAATCTATTATGTGTATTTTTTTTTTAAATTAACGCTTTCCTCGCGATTAACCATTTTATTTTTGGTAAAAATATCATTAATTTTAAACCAATTTCAAACAAATGATGTTTACGTTTAAAGATATTCAATCTCAGTTGACATTTCTTAAACCATTTGTATTTTTTTTTAATTTTAAGAGTTTAATCGAGTTGCTTTCCTCCAGTTTCCATTCTTCATTGAAGTTTTACAAAAATTAAAAAAAATATTAGCAGAAAAAAAATTAACTACCTTCTTTTAAACAGAAATGACCACTTGATGAGCAATATGAATATTTGCTCCTGAACAACAACGACTACCGTCAACAGAACCTCTTTCCCTTCCCTTAGGCTTCCCGAATAAGAGAGCTAGATCGTAAATGTCCTTTAAAAAATCAGAACAAAAAAAAACGAACCAGTAATGACCAGTCCTGTTTAGCAACTATAGCGAGATGGATGTAAAACACAGTTGTAATAGGAAACTTAATAATCGAATGAAAATGGGTCCTTTGTAAAAATCAAAACTGGCGACAATAATGGGGTTGCCCTAGCAACCAGCAACTGACCTATGGAAAGCATGTTGCGGATCAAGCAGCAGTAGCAATGCGATAATTTTTTAAACAAACAACAAGTGATCAAATCAAAAGGTTACAGCGAGCAGTGTACAGAGAGTAAAACTAGGAAAGATTCTAAGTGAAAAATCGTTTAATAAATGTTGAGCAAAGAGGAATAGATTTTTACACAGCTATCGTTTATATATATTGAGAAAAGGAGAACATTAATACTGTTAGCTACCTTACATTAACGATTTGGGCTAACGTTAGACGAACCAGCGCTTATGTACAGTTCAATTATTTATTTTTGAAAACAAAATATAAATAAAGGCCACAATCGAGCGGATAGCGCTTCATCTTCTAGGGAAAGCTTATAATATTGAACTAACAAAAATGAAAATAAGAAGGAGAAACAAGTTCTAGTGTCAACTCTTTTACATGCCCATATTACATATGGTAAGGAGCTAGCAACGTCTTTAAGATAATAAACAAAAAACTACTAATTCAATTTTAGCGTTACTAGAAAGAGCATTTTTACTTACAACTTCAAGCAAATAATATAGCGAAGCAAAAATCTGCGAAAAATATTTTAATGATTTCCAAATCTTCAAGTCCCTTTTTATTGAAACCAAAATCATAAAAAAATCTCGACATATCGTAAACATAAACAACTCTTTGAGTACAAAATTGAACCCGGATCATTTCAACTGTCTTCTGAAGAAAAAAAAATCTTACCATATCCCGTATTATCAATAAAAAAATCTTTTGAAAAAAATTATTTAAATTTATCAAAAACTAAGAAAACAACCAGATTACAGTGCTTTTAGGATGGTAGATACTGAAAACCTTGATACCACACTTGAAAAACAAAAAAAAACAACAGAAATCGACAATAATAGGTGTATAAACAAAAAAAAACTAGCGATGATATTAAAATAAGGATAAAACAAACAAAACACTGTCATATCATGACAATAAGTAGCGATAAATTAATTTGAAATTTAAAAAAAGAAACTTAACCGATAACCGTCAATTTCGGTGAGTAGAGACTGTACAGTAAAGTAAACGTTACTGAAAAAGAAAACAATTTGGTAGACACTACAAAACGCATAATGTACTTTGAAGAAAATAAACCAACTTATAAATAAAACAGAAGATAAAAATACATCAAAAAGCTGATGATAGGGATTTTTTTACAATCCATCGGAAAAAAATTCAAGAATCAGAATCAGAGATATCGAAAAAAAAATCATTTGAACGCTTTACGATTGCTACTAGGTAAGACATATTTGCGAACTAGGTATTATTAACTGATCTTGATAAGCTTTGCCTAACTCGAAGCTAAATAATCTCACTTATCAGGAGAGCAACAAAACTAATCCTAGAGTTAAAAAAAATTCTATCCGAAGAAACAGGAAATACATATTTTAGCAATCAGTTGAACAGAATTATCGAAAGAAAGAGAAAAAAAAATCGAGACTTAAAACTGTTATTGTTGATCTTTTAAAATTTTATTCTTCTCCCAGCATTGAACCATTACAAAACCCCTACTAACTACTCAGAAGACAAAGAGAGAGAAAAAAAATCCACAAACGCACTCACATACAGTTTTTAATACCCCTATCTTTAGAAGTTATTCAGTATTTTGCTCACACTCTAAGCGAAAATTGGCCGAAGATATCAAGAATGACGACGACAATAAATAGGAAACTTTCACCGCAAAGGGAAACAACAAATACAAAAAAAAAAAAAAACAAACAAACAATATAATCAAAACTCTTTCAATCGTACTAAAAATTTTAATGGAAATTTTTAATTTGTTTCTGTAGATTTGGTTTTCGAAATGTGTAAAATCGAAAAACAGAAATACAAAAAAAACCTACTTATGAAAACCGTGTACAAGTTCATGTGCAAAGTTGTTGGTTAGCAATTTTTGATTTGATGCTTTTTATTTTTAGAGATAAACAACAGTGTAATACAATGTCATACGTTTTCTTTTAGTAGCTCTTACGTTTCCTTTCTGTTTATTTTGTTTGAAAGAAAATCCTTTTTTTTTCCTTATTTTGTTCACTTTTTTATGTCTATTTTTTATTATGCTAAACTATGTATACCCTCTTTTGAACAAAAACAAGGGAAAAAGTTCGTTGTCAGCTGATTGACTCTTCAACGTTTGGAGAAACTTCAAAAATTAAAGTCAACATTCGAAGTGCATTTTTGAAGTCTTCACCGGTATTGAATAGTCGACTTTGAAAATTGGAGATAAAAAGTTGAACAACCAGAGTTAAGAATCGGAAGCCAAAAGCTGTCTATTTAAAATCGAAGGTTTAGAAACGAAGGATGACATTTGGCACTCAACATGCGGAAGACAAAAGCCGAAAGTCGAAGGTCTAAAGTTCGAAATTAAAAGTCGAAATTTTAAATTTGAAACTCGAGTTAAAACCGAAAGTCGACATTCCACAGTGGTCTAAAATGGAAATTTAGCGGGACGATTAAGACTAAAGGGTGATATGGTCAAAATTTGGTCAAGGAAAAACGCGTGTAAATTGGTGGAATCGTTTATTTAAAAATTCAAATTAAATTTCTTTTTCAAGTTTAATTAGTATAAAATTCAGGAAAAATATCCAGTTTGGCTTCCGCTTTCCCAAATCCGAATTGCCGCGCCTTACGCTTAACCCCTGCCATTAGTATTTCTCAATTGGGCGGAGCTCTGGCGTGTTGGAAGGGTTCTTTTCCTTGGGAACCATCTGCACGTTGTTGGCGGCGTACCACTTCATGGCCATTTAACCGTAATGACAAGATGCCAATTCCGGCCAAAACAGTACGGAACAACCGTGTTTCTTCAGGAAAGGCAGCAGACGTTAATTCAAACACTCTTTCACGTAAATTTCTTGGTTGACAGTCCTGGAAGCTATGAAAATGCTGCTTTTCAAGCCACAGGTACAGATGGCTTGCCAAACTAGATATTTCTTCGCGAACATTGACAGTTTCATGTGCTTGAAAATATCTGCTACCTTTCCCCTCCCTTGTGCCGTATAAAACTCCTGTCCCGGAAGCTGCTTGTAGTCGGCTTTGACGTAGGTTTCGTCGTCCATTGCCACGCAGTCAAACTTTGTCAGCATCGTCGTGTACAGCCTCCGGAATTGCGCTTTGGTCGTAGTATTTTGTTTATCATCGCCATTTGGAGTCACTACCTTCTTGAGAGTCGATAGTCCGGCTCGTTTTTTGGCTCGATGCACGGTTGCAGATGATACACCCAGCTTATTTGCGGCATCTCGGAGAGAGAGGTTAGGGTTTCGCTTGAAATTTCTGGCAACTCTCTTTGTCGTCTCAGCGGCTTCCGGTTTTCGATTTCCCCCCGATCCAGACTTCCTGGCTGTCGACAAACGTTCCCCAAACACTTTAATTACATTTGTTACGGTTGATTTGGCAACTTTTAGCGATTTTGCCAGCTTTGCGAGCGAGTAGCTCGGATTTTCGCGATGCGCGAGCAAAATTTTGATACGCTGCTCTTCTTCCTTGGACGGCATTTTGACACCGGGAGAGTGTATTCCAAAATCAAAAAAGGAGCAATATTCTACACACACACCTTCAAAATGAGGAGTGTTCAGGTTTTTTAAATGCAAATTTGATAGAAATACGTCAAGTTGATATTGACCAAATTTTGACCGTATCACCCTTTAAAAGTGTCTTCAGTAAAGATTCTCATCAAATAATGCAGTATCAGACATAAGGACGTGTCATTTTCCATGATTTTGACATAAAAACTTTTTTGATCGTAAATATAGAGTAAAATTGTCTTCTACAAACTTTCAGCCAATAACTTTTGAAGCGCGCTATGCTTTTTCAAATAATGAAATGTTAGAGCGTTTAAAAAAAACAGTTTTTCAGCTCAAACTCTATTAAATGAATTTTTTTAGGCGCACATTTTTGTCTGTTTTATAATGCTTTTTCTATCAAAAAGATGTATTTTTAAACTGGCATCATATCTCAGAATGTGGCAATCAAAAATTTAACAAAAACAGCCTTGTGTAGCTTGATTATGAATTTATTATTTCTGGAATTATCCTGGAGATGTTATTTTTATAACTCGAGAAAAAAAAGAAAGATTGTTAATTTTCAATACACAATAACACATTAGACTGACCCTTTAAACGCATTTTCATCGTACAATTAGGCTGAAACAAATATCAATTTCTTCTTTTGTCAAAACGCCACATCCTTCTTTTGAGTTGATAAAAGTTCGCAGAAGACACTGCTTACGTTCAAATTCATTTTATAGAGTTAGAGCTGAAAAACTATTTTTTTTTTTTTGGGAAATTTTTCTCCGTCTTGTGTCTCAACTTCTCTCTGTCTTCGGAGAGAAGTTGAGCCACAACATTTTTTGACATGAAATAGCAGCCTATAAAACCCTGAAGAAGGCGGAATACATTACGCCGAAACGTCGGATGAAATCGGAAAAAGCTATTTTCCTTAAATAATTTGGTTGGAAGCCAAAAATATTGAAAAATGAACATACAACAGTCGTAAAAGTTTTATAAACTAGTTTTTTTTGACATGCTCATTTCATCATTGATAAAATTAAAGCACGCTTCCTAATCGTCATATGAATTAGTTGTCTTCGACAAAATTGCTTTAAAAATTATTGGCTGAAGTTTTGTAAAAGACAGTTTTACTCTATCTTCACAATCAAAAAAGTTTCCATGTAAAAATCATGGAAAAATTGACACGTTCAAATATCTGATATTTTATCATTAAAGTGCATTATTGTATTAGCATCTTTGCCGGAAGCAAACTTTGTCTAAATCTTATGCGATATTTATTTCGTCTCGCTAAATTCCCTTCTGGACCACTGTGCCAATGGAAATAAAAGTTGCTAATCGAAAGAGGTATGTAAAAATAAAAAATTGGAAATTGTAGACAATCTATCGTAAAAAGTTAAAAATCGACAAAAAATTCAGAATTTGAAAATTTCATATTTCATCTTTTGACGTTCAAATTCAAATTTTCGGCTTTCGACTTTTGGTTTCCTCGTCATTTTACTTTTACATTCAATTTTGGACTCTCGCGTCAGAGTCAAAAGCCAAAATTGAATGTAAAAGTAAAAAGTCGAAGAAGCCTCAAGGGAGCATCCATAAATTACGTAACGCTTCTAGGGGGGGGGGGAGGGAGTAAGCTCGAGCGTTACGAATTGTGACATAGGGGAGGGGGGGAGGTATACTCATCGTTACGTAACGAAATTTCAGTTTAATTTCAGCTTTTTAGATGTCATGCAATTTTTTGCAGAAAAATGAGCAAACCAAAATCAGCTTAAAATTTCTCAGCTTCAACAAGATTGAAAATGGTTTGTAACCTTTCCTTTTTAAAGATTCTGAGATAGACTCCATAAAATGTGCATTAGATATCTGTGAAATAACCATTGAAACCCCGAATATTATATACATTTACTCCCAAGAGCACAATCCAATCTTAAAACGGATAATTTATTATTTTTTCTCAATTGATTCTAAAAATGCAATTTTTAATATTCCGACGAATATTGCTAATTAGTGAAATATATTTTGCATAACAAGTAATCTGCCGTACTAAGCAAGATTGTCCCATGTGGAAAAACGTGCAAACGAGAAAAACGCGATTTAAATACAAGCTATATTTCCAATTTTTCTCTCAAACTCAAAATTCACCGACAGTTTTTTCGCAGTGAACAGTTCAAGTTAATCATTTTACAATGTTTTCTGCCAAAAAAATTACATTTCCTACAAAAAAAAACAGCACATTAGAGCCAAAAGTGCTCCGTGTGACACTTTTGCGTAGAATCAGAACGCATGCCGATGCTAGTTCTACGAAAAACTGTCACACGGCTACAATTTTTCTATAATTTTAAAAGCTTGCGTAGTTTATTTTTTTCCCAAAAACTCATGCTAAACTAAGGTTGCCAGAATTTTTTCCACTCCAATCCGGGCCTAGCAATTCCGGGCATTTTTTCAAAAAAAAAAACCTGGCAAAATCCGGGCATGGATTTCAATTTTTCAAATCCAAAAACCGGGCAAAATCCGGGCAAAGTTTAGGTGTTAATATATATAAAAGCTAAGAAAAAATGTAAAAAAATGAAATTAATATTTTATTAATGTAATTGCAGACTCCCAAAAACTTTTTGGAACACTTAAATATTTAAAGGTTTATAAAAGTAAATCAGCGAAATTATTTGAAACAACCGTTGAAAATTTCCATACCGTTAATCGATTTTGCTGAAACTTACTCAAAAACTTTGATTTTTGTTGGTTTCTTTGTGAAAATTGTGAAAAAATCCGGGCAATATCCGAACTTTTTTCACGATATCCGGGCAACCGGGCCGGACCGAACTTTCTCGAAATTTTGCATCAAATATCCGGGCAAACCCGGATAAAACCGGGCAATCTGGCAAGCTTATGCTAAACCGTAATTTGAGAAATACGTTCCTCTTTGTTTATGAAAATGTATAGTTGAGTATGGATCTTGTAAGTAGTGCCTACCGAAAAGTGTTTAGTGACAATTACTCAGAATAAAACACTCAAGGCTTCTCGCTCCTCCTCTGCCCTCTATTTTAGTGTTCTTTTCAGTGAATAACATTAAATTCAACAGTTTGAACTCATCTTAAGACAATTTTTTGATAAAATTTGCATTTTTCATAGAACTTTCTCTAGTGTGACATTCTTGCGTAGAAGTATCAACATAGAGACAACCACCTTGACGAAAATTTCGTTTAAGTTCAGAACAAAGTATACTTGTTTGTGTTTTTATTCGAAAGTAAACACTAAAAGAGACTGTTTCCAGCAAAAAAGTGAAAATGACCCAAAAGTCACATGGGACATTATTGCTTAGAACGGCAGTAATGCACCTTGAACAACTCGTCATTAATTTATTTTATCAGAGAGTTATCATCAATGAGTACTAAGAAGCGATTTGGATAGATATTGATTCCGTTTTGAAGAACGTTAAAAAATGTATGTTAAAATCTTTTTTGCCTTCGAAAATCAGTATTTAAAAACATGAGAAAATGGGGGGGGGGGTAATTTTCAGCGTTACGTAATTTTCATAGGGGGGTATGTCGAAACGTTACGATTTGTGACATACTGGGGGGAGGGGGACAAAAAACTGCATTTTTTGCGTTACGTAATTTATGGATGACGCCTAAGTCAAAAGCCGAAAAAATAATTTTGAACGTCGAAAGACGAAATATTAAATTAAAAAACTGTAACTTGAAAGTTGAAATTCATAATTTAAAAGCCTTATTATCGAATGTATAAGATCGAAATACGATATCGAAATTCAAAATTGGAAAGCCTATGAACGGAAATTGTAATAATATGAAATATGAAATTTATAGCTAAAAGTTGAAAATCGAAAATCAAATGTCGAAAGTCCAAACTAAGCTATCGGAATTCGGGTGTCAAAATTCGGAAGTTTGAAGTCGAAAGTACAAACTTGAAACTCGAAAGCGGAAAGCCTAAAATTGAGTTGAATTTCGGTAGCCGAAGATCAAGATCCGAATTTCGAAAGTAAAAAAGCTGAAATTGAAAGCCAAAATTCAAAAATTCAAAGTCGAAAGGTCAAAGACAAGAGTCGAAAATCAAATACCGAATGCCCAAAATCGTTCCGAGAGCTAAAAATCGAATGTTCAATGTTTAAATTCGTTAATCAAAAGATTAAAGTCTACAAGAGGAAGTCGAATATTAGAGGTAGAAGAATAAACTTAAGGATAAAATCTGAAAACGGAAAGTTGAAATTTTTATATGTCGAATGTCGAAAGTAGAAATTTTTGAATTTTGAGTCGAGAGTTGGAGTGTCGAATGTTAAAGTCGACTAAAAGAAGTCGATAGGAAAAAGTCGATAATCTAAAGTGGAAAGTCTAAAATCAGAAGTCGAATGTCGAAAGTCGAATATCAAAGGTAGAAGTATAAGGTTGCAAGATTTTTTTCAGTAGGAATCCGGGCTATTTTACTTAAATATCTGGCAAAATTCGGGCACTTGGTTTCAAAATTGTTGACCCGGGCATTATCAGGAGGTCGAATTTGGTCAAAACCAACGAACTACTTTTCAAAAATCAAAAAAACAACTTGAAAACCCATTTTTTTCAAAATTTATCAGCGGATTGTAGGTTGTATTTAAGACTTTCAAAAAACCTTTCTTGATTATTGTTATGAAACTTGCTTAAAAAAGTTTGTTTTGGACGCATAAACAAAAAAGTTTATAACACAACTAGCTGGCCCGGTGTGCTTTGCTACACCTTCCAAAAACAAATGTAATTTGTAAAAAAATATTCAAATTTAGATATTTGTAAGCATTTTTTTAAATCAAACCTCATCATAGTTCAGATACAACAACTTTGAAATGAGAGCTGCAGCTGCAGTTCCGAATTGCAATTCAAAGATGGTATCTATATATTATTTACTGAAACTTGATCTCTAAATTTGTTTTTCAAGATCTGAAATTTGTACTCTGTTTTTAAAGCTTCATAATGACTTAAATAATGTCAAAATTAATGGATTTTCCATCTTTTTTCTCAAAGTGGGAAGTTACGAACTTTCATAATAACATTTGTCACATCTATTTTTGAGTTATGCCAAATATCCGTACGCAAAAAAAACCCTGTTGTGAAATATGGTCCCTTCTTTGAAAAGCTCTTTATCTTATACATACATGGGAGCTCCCCCATCTTTTCCAATTTTGTCCCACACTGCTTGAAGAAGGTAGGCTGATTTACCCTTTGAAATTGAAAAAATAAGCTATAGAAATTAAAAAAAAAAACGATGAAAAGGGTATTTAATAACCATTTCAAACAGTTATTTTCACCATCCTCGCCCTTCGAAGCAGTTTGATTACACTGAGTAACAAAAAAGATTTCTTGAAAATTGTACAGGGTTTTCCACCTGAATTAGACTAATATTGACGCCCTGAGTCCGAAAATGACCATGGTTTTAATCAATCAGGTCAGGATATTAGAATACATAAATTTTTAAAAGTCGATTTTTCGCCAAAAAAGTACAGCAAAATCAATGTGATATTCTAACTCAGGACACAAAAATTAGTCTAAATCAGCTGAGAAACCCCAGACTATTTTTTGGCTGTCACCCAGTGTTATCTATCCTTTTTGTGCCAAAATTATGGTTAAAAATGTTTCGCCATATGCCAAATTCGTGAACATGAGACATTTCAGCTTGAAGTTTTCCCAAACAGCACTTGTCGTTGTATGAAAATTATCGATTTTATACAATGCAAATTTCTTTTAAATTAAAGCAAAAAATAAGTATTTAAAAAAATATCAGTTGCATCACTGAATAAATTTTGTGCGTTTTTTATTTTCTCTTTGAAAGTCAAATATTCAAAAAAATTTACAACAACAAATTTCTAAGTTAACATTTGTCTCGTATGTTGGGGCGAGTGGAAATGCAAAGCTTATTTTCAAATGCTTCAAAGTAATGGCTTTAAAATGGATTTAATACGTATTTCTGTTTGTTTTATCAAGTTTCATTGATATATTTGCAGTATTCCTGCTGTATAAATTTATGTTTGTTACTCCACTTTCAACGAATGTTGTTCAAAGCAAATTATCTTCATTTACGAAGACATTTAAGTTCCAGTTGTATATCAATTCTAATGACTCATTTTTTTAAAATTGGAGCAGTTAAAAAGTGTCTTTTATGCAGCCATGTAACACAAAAACACTTTTCATGTTAAGTACGTACTTGAATTGGTTTGTAAGTTTGCACATGTCAGTCCTATCTTATCTCATTTTAAGAAAAGGTTCTTGATCAGCAGTTCATGTGTCGGATAGGATTTTTTGTCTTCATTAACTTTAAATGGCGCATGATAAACAAAATGTTTCCGATCTACCTTTTTAGAAAACATCTTATTCATATTTCTGTTATCAATATGATTCATCAATATGATTGTATGTAAATTCTTTACTTTCTGTATTTTTTTTTTCAATTGTACGCAAGGTGTCATACCATTATTTCATTAGCATCAGAACTAAATTTATATTTTTTAAGACAACAAATATGGAAGTATTTTTGCAAATCTTTCAATTGCTTTTGATTCCATTGAAAAAATACCAATCCGTGTCACATCAAGGCGTCATTTATTTCCACGTGCTGTGTACAGTTAAGCAAGAAAAAACATATATAGGTTGCATATCGCCCCCACGTGCATAAGAAATATAGGTACTTGGTTGAGAAACAGGCGCTTGATAGTTAAATTGCTCCAGCGATCAATGAACAGTATGTTTTGGTAATTATCCACTTGCGACGACGTTTGCTTGACCATAGAGACAAAAAACAAACCCCTCAAAGAAAAGAAAATTTCTTAAAATGGATGCCATGACTTTTCAATTTCAGATTTTGGCAAAAAAATATATATGTCTCATTCGATCGGCAAAATGTCAATCTGGGTCGCATCTAGGCGTCATTCACAACCATGTGCCGTACAAATGAGCTAGGAATCAAGTAGAAAAAAATCACTTCAAGGCTTCATATCGCCACCCCTTGCATTGAAAATATGCATGGTTGAGAAATACGCGCCAAAATATTACCACTGATCAGTATGCTATGCCATGGTTACAATCCTCTCACGACGTATTTTCGCGACGCCTCAACCATGGAGACGAAAAACAAACCGCCAAAAGGGAAAAAATTCTCGAGAAAATGGATGTCATGACTTTAATTTGTTTCGAAAAACTACAAATTTTGTATGGGAGCACCCCCTCCCTTAAGTCGGATGGAGTTTTAAATATTATAGAAACCATCTCCGGTCCCAAAAACCCTCAAATGCCAAGTTTCACGATGATCGGTTCAATAGTTTCCGAGTCTATAGGGAACAGACAGACAGACAAACATTCATTTTTATATATATAGATTAGAATTATAAGTTTGATTTGATTTGATTTGAAATAAAATGTCGAAAGTCCAAACTAAGCTATCGGCATTCGGGTGTCCAAATTCGGAAGTTTGAAGTTGAAAGTCCAAACTCATATTGAATTGAAAGTTGAAAGTCCAAAATTGAGTTGAATTTCGATAGTCGAAGGTCAAGATTCGAATATCTGAAATCGATCTGAAGTCGAAAGTCAAAAGTTGAATGTCGAAGTTCAAAATTCGATAATTAAAAATCGGAAGTTTAAAGATCAAAGTCGAGAATCAAATACCGAATGTCCAAAATCGAAAATCAGAAGTTTAAAGTTGATAGTCGAAAAACTCATTTCAAGAGTTCGAATGTTCAAAGTTTAAAATAGTAAAAAAAAAAAGGTTCAAAGGCTTCGACAGGAAGTCGAATGGAAGTAAGGATGAAATCTGAAAACCGAAAGTTGAAAGTTTTAAAGTCGAATGTCGAAAGAAGAAAGTCAAAAGTCCAGAGAGTTGGAAAGTCGAATGTTAAAGTCGACTAAATGAAAGTCAATAGTCGAGAGTAGAAATTGGGAAATCGAAAGTTGAAAGTCCAAAATCAGAAGTCGAATGTCGAAAGTCGAATGTCGAAAGTCGAACACCGAAGGTAGGTGGATAAGGTTGCCAGATTTTTTTCAGTTGGTAACTGGGCTATTTTACCTAATTACCTGGCAAAATACGGGCTTTTGATTTCGAAATTGTTGACCAAAACCTGGGCAATATCCAGTCAAATTTGGTCAAAACTGAGGAATTACTCATCAAAAATAAAAAAAAAAAACTTTAAAAACAAATTTTCTTTTCTCAAACTTTATTAACAGATTTCTGGTTGTATTTTGGACTTTCAAAAAACCTTTCATGATTATTGTTATGAAACTTGCTTAAAAAAGTTAGTTTTGGACGCATAAATAAAAAAATTTATAACACAATTTGATTTTTAAGTTTTATTTGAGAATGAGAATGAGTATAAACCTGGGCAAAATCCGGGGTTATCCAATGAATTCCGGGCAAACGGGCCGGACCGGACTTTTCCCGAAATTTTTAGGTAAATATCCGGACAAACCAATAAATAACAATAAAATTGGGTAATCTGGAAACCTTAAAGGAGGATGAACCGAAGGATGAAATCCAAAATCATCAACAAAAATTCGAAAGTTTTAAAGCCTTATGTCAAAAGTAGAAAGTCTAATGTCGAAAAATGGAAGTAGAATATTGAATGTCGAAAGTCGAAAGTTTTTAATTAGAATGTGGAAAGTTGAAACTTTAAAGTCGAAGGTCGAATGTCCCAAGATTGAAGTCGGATAAAGAAAGTCAAATTTGATAGTCCATAGACTCAATTCGAATGTCTTAAGTCGGAAATTTAAAGAAATCAGTCGAAAGTTGAAATTTCAAAATCAAAAAATCTGAAGCTGTGCGTCCAATATCGAAAGAAGAATGATAAACTGAAGAATGAAATAAAAAAAACCAACAGGCGAAAGTCGAAAGTTTAAACAGGCTTGCGAATGGCATTCAAATGAATTTCAAACTCGTAACAATTACATGACATTTCCCGTAACATTTCTAAGAGACTTCAATGACGTTGACGGTCATCCATAAAAATACTAGGTACACAAATGAAAAAAGTCATTGAGTTTTACAATGACATTCGCCAACTAAAATTTAATGGAATTTTAATCCTCAATTACATTTCTACCATGCGAATGTCATTGGTCCGGTTGGTTCTTCGAATGCCGGAATGAAATTTGTGGGTTTTAGCAGGTGCGAATGATGCGAGTTCGCTAGTACAAGTTACAAGTGTTAGTACCGGTATAAATTAGTTTAACTCCGATTGAAACTAGTCAAGTGAAAGGGTTAAACTTGTAGGTGACAAAAATTAATGTCGCGAGTTCGCTAGTATAAGTTACAAGTGTAAGTACTGGTAAAAAAATGTTTAGCTCCGATTTCAACTTTTCACTAGTCAAGTGAAAGGGTTTGACTAGTAGGTGACGAAAATTAGGAGCGCGAGTTCGCTAGTCAAACCCTTTCACAAGAGAGGTTGCAAGTTTTGATCGGAGCTTAACTAATTTTTACTGGTATCAACAATAGTAGCTTGTACTAGTGAACTCGTTAGACTTATTTTCGGCACCTACAAGTCAAACCATTTCACTAGAGGAATCGTAAGCTAAGTTGCTGAAAAAAATCTGTGTTTTGTGCGGAAAAACATTCTGACTTTCTGTGATTTGACTTGAACGTTCTGTGATGGTTTTCTGTGATGGAAATAGTATTCAATTCATTGAAAAATCATGAAAAATTGGGTATTTTTGATATTTTACTTGAGAAAAATCAATTAAAACAATTTTATCATGATTTTCCCAAAACAAAGTGAAAACCTTAAATTAAAGTTAACAAAAAAATTGTATTTGAAATATGCACAAAATTTAAAAAAATCCATGAAATCTGTGGATATTTTCAAATTCTGATGAAAATTTTCTCAAAATTCTGTGAAATTTTCAATTTTTCTGTGACTTCCACAATCTTGGTCGCAAGTTAAAATCTGAGCTTTTCTGATTTCTTCCGGAACTAACACTAGTAGCTTGCACTAGCGAACTCACGACACTTTTTTTCGTCATCTACAAGTCAAACCCTTTCTTTTGACTGATCGCAATTTTTGTCATCTACAAGTCGAACCATTTCATTAGAGGGTCGCAAGTTGAAATCGGGACTATACTAATTTCGAGTGGAACTTACACTAGTAGCTATTTACTAGCGAACTTGCGACACTAATTTGTGTCTTCTACAAGTCAAACCTTTTCACTAGAGGGATCGCAAGTTAAAATAGGAAATTTTCTTATTTCTACCGGTACTAACATTAGTAGCTTTTACTAGAGAACTCACGACCCTGATTTTCGTCACCAAGTTGGAATCGGAGCTAAACTAGCTTAACCAGTACTAACACTAATAGCTGGTACTAGCGAACTTGCGACCCTAATTTTCGTCACCTACAAGTCAAACCGTTTCACAAGAGGGATCGCAAGTTGAAATCGGAGCTTAAATAATTTCTACCAGCACTAACACTAGTAGCTTATACTAGCGAACTCGTGACACTAATTTTCGTCACCTACAAGTCAAACCCTTTCACTGGAGGGGTCACAAATTGAAATCGGAGCTAAACTAATTTCTACCGATACTATTTCTAGTATCTTGTACTAGGAAACTCGCGATGCTAATTTTTGTCACCTACAAGTCACACACGAAATTCAAATTCATAAAATTTCAATAATAGTTACGATAGAGATTTCGTGACATTAAAAATGTCGAGGTCGCCGTAACATTTCCAAAAAAAATGTCATTCTAGCAATTACCGACTATCCTCTGACGTCAGACCATTCTTTTTTTCATAACCTTCAAGCTAGTTGCGACATTCTTCCCGCCTGTCATTCGACTTTTTTTCGAGTAACATGTTTTGGAACGACATTCGCAAAAAGAAACGAAGACATAACAAACGACATTTGTAGCAATTACCTTCTCTGAGTTTAAAAGTCGAAAGTCGAAAGGTGAAAATTAAATGTCGAAAGTCAAAACTCGAAAGTTGAAAGTTATACTTAGAAGGCAGAATGGCGATATTCGAAGGTTGTAAAATTAAAATCGATGGATGATAGCAGAAGATCGGAAGTCCAAAGACAAAGGATGAAAGTCAGAAGTCAAATTTCGAAAGTGGATTAAAAGTTGAAAGTTGAAATTTAAAAATGAAATGTCGAAAATCGATAGTTGAAGAATAAAAGATCAAAAGTTGAAAGTTCAAAGGTTGAATGTTGAATATCGAATGTCGAAATTCGAAAGTTGGAAGTCAAAAATTGTGAATAGAAGTCTTAAAATCGAAAGTTTTGAATCAGTAATACAGTTTAGAAATTGTTTTTGATATTCGACTGAGTTGAAATTTTGTAAAATTGGTTGATGAACGGCTTTTCAGTCAATTTTTAAATTCAAAACGATTGTTATTTATTACTGTCCAGACGTTTCGGCTATTTATTGTAGCCTTCTTCAGTGGAAAACTGTAATTTTATTGTGAATTTAGTAACATTGTCATTTTGTTAGTGTTGTTTTGCAAATTTCTACTCACTAATTGTCAGGTTCGTTTCTTGTCTAGTTTCTATTGTAGCTAAACACCAATGGTTGAATTTTCTGTGTGAAAACTGTAGAAATATGTTAGTTCACAAAATCGAATCTCTCCTATTTTTGAACTCACTGCTGCATCAGTAAGACCGCAACGCTTCACCATTTGACAGAGACTACGCGGCAGCGCTTTACTGATGGCGGATTTTATTTTGTGTATTGGTGTTATTGGTTTTATTTATGTCACTAACATTTGTTTTTATTTTGGATTTGGTGTTTTGAGTGTTCGTGAGACTTTGTAAAATGTTAGAGTATGTAGAGCTAAGATTGTTTACATCTGTCCTAAAGTTTAGTGTATTGGTGTTGGTGTAGATGTGGCACATTTCTAGTATCGGGAGAGAACTGGACCTTCGGCTTCTATCGATGATTTTTGGCGTTGTCTAAGTCTATTGTGTGTGATTCGTCGATGATGTGAGCAATGAGAGCAGTGCAATTGTCTCGCATGCTCTGCATCTCTGCATCGGTGCGGGTAATGCCTCTGTCGGATAGCTGCTCGTACTTTTTAACGTTAGACTTGTGTCCAACGAGCCGTGTTTTTAAGCTGTTTCGGCTCATTCCTATATATTGTTTGGAGCAGCTATGACACGGGATGGAGTAAACGATGTTCGGCGTTTCGGATGGGGCAATCGGATCTTTAACTCTTGGCAGGAATATTCCAAGAGGCTTAGGAATGCTGTTGGCGATTCTGATGTTGGCGTAATCATTTTTGATGAGTTTTGCGATGCTGTTCGACAGGTTTGGAATATAGGTGAGCGGAAAATGTTGGAGTTGAAGGCATTCGTCGTTGTGCTGGCTGGACGTGGTGATCGGTGATGTATGTTGTTCTGCTGTTGTTGAGTGATGATGGTTATTGTTTGCTGTCGGCTGGATGGATATTGCTGGTGATTCTACTGAAGTGACGGCTATTTGCGGTTGGATGAATGATGTTGGAGTGGTTGGAGGTGGATGCTGGTTGAGTTGTTTAGTTTTCTGGACTATGGTTGATTCACGGTTTATCAGGCGATTGATGAGATGTTTGGGGTAGTTGTTGAGTCGGAGCATTTTGTGAATGGTGGTGTGTTGTTTCGATGTTTGGTTTCTGGTGTCAAACATAATCACTCGTTTGATGAAATTTCGAGCGACGTTAAGTTTGACGTTGAGTGGATGGAAGGAGAAGTAGTTGAGCAGTCGGCCGGATGAAATTTCTTTACTGTACCACTCGGTGTTTAGGGTTCTATCTTCGTTCATAGAGACGACGGTATCGAGGAACGGGATGCAGTTGTTTTTGGACACTTCCATTGTGAATTGTAGTTTTGGATGGTATGAATTGAATGTGTGTAGAACGTAATCCAGTTGGTCTTTGGGGAGGGCTAGTAACAGATCATCTACGTATTTAATCAGCACAGGTATCTGGAAATTGATTTTTCTCGTACAATTTCTCAGAAGACCTTCCATCACTAAGTCGCATAGAATTGGTGAGGAAGGGCTACCCATAGCAGTTCCTTCTTTTTGCCGGTAGAACTTGTTACCGAAACAGAAATAGCAGCTCTCCAAGCAGAGCTCTATTATTTCGATGAACAGATCTAGGCTTATGTTCGTTGCTTTTCCAATAGTGTCCCAGTTCATGATGATGTCGTGTGTTATGAGACGTTTGGGGGTGTTTGTAAACAGTGACACTACGTCAAAGGACACCAGTATGTAATCAGGCGGTAGTTTGATTTGTTGAAGAACTTTTACTAGCTGGAAGGAGTCTTTGATGTTGTATTGGCTTTTGAACGATGACTGTAGGATTTGAGAAACATATTTTGCCAGTTTGTATGTTGGAGCGGTGATGTTTGGGACGACCGGGCGTAGTGGCAGATCAGGTTTATGAGCTTTCGGCTGGCCGTAGATGCAGGGGCGGATTGGGTTCTTGGATTCAAGAAATGTTGCTGTTTTTTTATCAATGAGTTTGAGCATGAGTAGTCTATTGATGATGTTGTTGGTTTGCTTGGCGATTTTGTTGGTCGGATCTTTATTTAAAATTTCGTAGGTGGGATCGTTGAGTAAATGAAGCATCTTGTTATTGTAATCTTCTCTTTCCATTACAACCATTCTTTTTCCTTTGTCTGATTGTAATATTAGGATATCCTTATTATCAGAGATGAATTTTTTTGTGGTTTTGATTGCATTTTTGTAGAAAGAGATAGCCGGGTTCTTGAAACCTGTCATACGCGTACTGTACAGGTAATTTTGAATTTTATTGACGATTACGCAGCGATTTTTGTCTTGGATTGTTTTATCAGATTTGGTGTTGAGTATTGCTTCTATTTCGGCTATCATATGAAACATCGGAGCTTTAATGTTGTCGCTAATAGGGAGCGCAAATTTGGGGCCTAGGCTGATCAGAGTTTGGACTTCCGGTGGTATGGGTTTTCCGCTTTTGTTGAGTATGGCACCACAGTTCAAAGTGGGTGTTTCTGTATCTGGCGTATTATTACGAGTAAGACGTCTGTAGATTTTGAACTGGGTCTTTTGGGTTTCTTTAGTTTGGATTTTCAGAAATTTAATATGTTGTGTTTCGATAAACTTTTGGACCAGATCATAGCTTGTAGCGGAAGTCATTTGTAATTGGTGATGTTTTAATTGATGTTGCAGCTGTTTTATCCGATAGAAAGTATGTTTTATCTCTATGTTCAGCACTGCTTTTTTGAAATGTTCTGTCGTTTTTTGTAGTTTGTTTTGAAATGGGCTATTGATTTCCAAAAGAGGGTAGATGCATTTTAGTGAGCAGTCTATATGCGCCGGAATGATTCCTCTTTTTCTACAGCTGATGAGAAAAACTTTCCTTACAGTCATTTTACATAGCTTTGTGTCAAAGCTGTGTAAAATGACTGTAAGGAAAGTTTTTCTCATCAGCTGTAGAAAAAGAGGAATCATTCCGGCGCATATAGACTGCTCACTAAAATGCATCTACCCTCTTTTGGAAATCAATAGCCCATTTCAAAACAAACTACAAAAAACGACAGAACATTTCAAAAAAGCAGTGCTGAACATAGAGATAAAACATACTTTCTATCGGATAAAACAGCTGCAACATCAATTAAAACATCACCAATTACAAATGACTTCCGCTACAAGCTATGATCTGGTCCAAAAGTTTATCGAAACACAACATATTAAATTTCTGAAAATCCAAACTAAAGAAACCCAAAAGACCCAGTTCAAAATCTACAGACGTCTTACTCGTAATAATACGCCAGATACAGAAACACCCACTTTGAACTGTGGTGCCATACTCAACAAAAGCGGAAAACCCATACCACCGGAAGTCCAAACTCTGATCAGCCTAGGCCCCAAATTTGCGCTCCTTATTAGCGACAACATTAAAGCTCCGATGTTTCATATGATAGCCGAAATAGAAGCAATACTCAACACCAAATCTGATAAAACAATCCAAGACAAAAATCGCTGCGTAATCGTCAATAAAATTCAAAATTACCTGTACAGTACGCGTATGACAGGTTTCAAGAACCCGGCTATCTCTTTCTACAAAAATGCAATCAAAACCACAAAAAAATTCATCTCTGATAATAAGGATATCCTAATATTACAATCAGACAAAGGAAAAAGAATGGTTGTAATGGAAAGAGAAGATTACAATAACAAGATGCTTCATTTACTCAACGATCCCACCTACGAAATTTTAAATAAAGATCCGACCAACAAAATCGCCAAGCAAACCAACAACATCATCAATAGACTACTCATGCTCAAACTCATTGATAAAAAAACAGCAACATTTCTTGAATCCAAGAACCCAATCCGCCCCTGCATCTACGGCCAGCCGAAAGCTCATAAACCTGATCTGCCACTACGCCCGGTCGTCCCAAACATCACCGCTCCAACATACAAACTGGCAAAATATGTTTCTCAAATCCTACAGTCATCGTTCAAAAGCCAATACAACATCAAAGACTCCTTCCAGCTAGTAAAAGTTCTTCAACAAATCAAACTACCGCCTGATTACATACTGGTGTCCTTTGACGTAGTGTCACTGTTTACAAACACCCCCAAACGTCTCATAACACACGACATCATCATGAACTGGGACACTATTGGAAAAGCAACGAACATAAGCCTAGATCTGTTCATCGAAATAATAGAGCTCTGCTTGGAGAGCTGCTATTTCTGTTTCGGTAACAAGTTCTACCGGCAAAAAGAAGGAACTGCTATGGGTAGCCCTTCCTCACCAATTCTATGCGACTTAGTGATGGAAGGTCTTCTGAGAAATTGTACGAGAAAAATCAATTTCCAGATACCTGTGCTGATTAAATACGTAGATGATCTGTTACTAGCCCTCCCCAAAGACCAACTGGATTACGTTCTACACACATTCAATTCATACCATCCAAAACTACAATTCACAATTGGAAGTGTCCAAAAACAACTGCATCCCGTTCCTCGATACCGTCGTCTCTATGAACGAAGATAGAACCCTAAACACCGAGTGGTACAGTAAAGAAATTTCATCCGGCCGACTGCTCAACTACTTCTCCTTCCATCCACTCAACGTCAAACTTAACGTCGCTCGAAATTTCATCAAACGAGTGATTATGTTTGACACCAGAAACCAAACATCGAAACAACACACCACCATTCACAAAATGCTCCGACTCAACAACTACCCCAAACATCTCATCAATCGCCTGATAAACCGTGAATCAACCATAGTCCAGAAAACTAAACAACTCAACCAGCATCCACCTCCAACCACTCCAACATCATTCATCCAACCGCAAATAGCCGTCACTTCAGTAGAATCACCAGCAATATCCATCCAGCCGACAGCAAACAATAACCATCATCACTCAACAACAGCAGAACAACATACATCACCGATCACCACGTCCAGCCAGCACAACGACGAATGCCTTCAACTCCAACATTTTCCGCTCACCTATATTCCAAACCTGTCGAACAGCATCGCAAAACTCATCAAAAATGATTACGCCAACATCAGAATCGCCAACAGCATTCCTAAGCCTCTTGGAATATTCCTGCCAAGAGTTAAAGATCCGATTGCCCCATCCGAAACGCCGAACATCGTTTACTCCATCCCGTGTCATAGCTGCTCCAAACAATATATAGGAATGAGCCGAAACAGCTTAAAAACACGGCTCGTTGGACACAAGTCTAACGTTAAAAAGTACGAGCAGCTATCCGACAGAGGCATTACCCGCACCGATGCAGAGATGCAGAGCATGCGAGACAATTGCACTGCTCTCATTGCTCACATCATCGACGAATCACACACAATAGACTTAGACAACGCCAAAATCATCGATAGAAGCCGAAGGTCCAGTTCTCTCCCGATACTAGAAATGTGCCACATCTACACCAACACCAATACACTAAACTTTAGGACAGATGTAAACAATCTTAGCTCTACATACTCTAACATTTTACAAAGTCTCACGAACACTCAAAACACCAAATCCAAAATAAAAACAAATGTTAGTGACATAAATAAAACCAATAACACCAATACACAAAATAAAATCCGCCATCAGTAAAGCGCTGCCGCGTAGTCTCTGTCAAATGGTGAAGCGTTGCGGTCTTACTGATGCAGCAGTGAGTTCAAAAATAGGAGAGATTCGATTTTGTGAACTAACATATTTCTACAGTTTTCACACAGAAAATTCAACCATTGGTGTTTAGCTACAATAGAAACTAGACAAGAAACGAACCTGACAATTAGTGAGTAGAAATTTGCAAAACAACACTAACAAAATGACAATGTTACTAAATTCACAATAAAATTACAGTTTTCCACTGAAGAAGGCTACAATAAATAGCCGAAACGTCTGGACAGTAATAAATAACAATCGTTTTGAATTTAAAAATTGACTGAAAAGCCGTTCATCAACCAATTTTACAGTTTAGAAATTTTAAATTTTAAAATCTGCTGTCGAACGTCAACAGTTGAAAACTCAAAGTTCATAGAAGACAGCCAATTTTCAAAATTCAAAACCGAAATCGATCGATGAAGTTTCAAAACTAATCTCGAAACTCTAAAGTAGAATGTCGAATTAAAATCAAAAGTCGAGAGTTGAATGTCGAACAACAATGTCAGTTTGAGAATATATGGAAATAAAATTCTTATATTTTCATATATTTTCCTTAATTTAAAAAAAGCAGGACTCCGTATTCAGATCTCAGAATTTGGTTTATGTTACGATATTTTTAATAATATCCCAAATGAGTTTTCAAATTAATTATCGATAACACTATCAATTATTTCATTGGATTATTTTGATTATCATTTATGTACCTGTTTTTGTTTATCAAAATAACACAACAATTTGCATCACATCAAATAATCAAGTAGCAAACACCCAATTTACAGAGAACTCCAATTGTAGCTTTAAATGTGGACAATAAAATGATAGCTATTTAAAAGAACAACAAAAAAACGAAAAAAGAAAACTATTACAACATACACATACACACACGTATCAATTCCAAGTCAATGAATATATACAGTTGAAGAAAAAAAACAAAAGATAAAAAAACCAAGAATTAAATGAAACAAAATACAGCCCAAAACTGTTATAGCGCAGTCCAAAATGATAGATACGAACACTAGGGTTAAAACACTATAATATTGATGCTGAACTTTGGCCGACTTGACAACAAAACGTTCAAATACATATGAGTAAAATTTAAATAGGCTCGAATAACTGTCACTGGTTTAGGCTGAATTTGCTAATTTTTCTTTTGGTTTTAATGAACAATTTCCGTACCATTCCTGCCAGAAGAGGTTGGATCATAAACCGAATATCGAATCGAAGAGAGCATATTAAAAGAAATTTTATTAAATATATCAAAAAATTTATGGCGCGGTAGCGAAAAAGACTAAATTTAAATAAAGAGAAGAAAATACAATGAAGAGAACCCCCTATAGCTGGAAATCCGTTTGCCTGTTTTGATTCGCAGAAAAAAAAACTGTTTCAAATTAAACAATGAAATTATCAAATTCAATCGACAATTTCCCCGTAGGATAAATTGATTTTACGCTTGAATCTTAATCTTTCCAAGCTCCAAGGCGAGATGCGACGACGGCCGATGTCGCCGATCGAGCTTGATAGAAAAAAAGATACTTATATAAATGAGAAAAAATGTCACAAGAAAAAAAGAAAATTATTAAAATTTACAAAAAAATAAAGTGGTTATTTTTTTCAAGATGACATCCATGAAAAATAATAAATTAAAAAGTCAAAAGTTTAGAAACTTACTTATTCCGATGATTCCGGAACTGGTTCCGGTTCGGGGAGATCTGGATCTACGATTGTTGGAGCAAGTTCCGAAGATTCATTTCGAGCCGCTTGTTCCAACTGTTCGGTGAGATATTTCTGAAGCGTCGCCATTGTGGTCATGTCGTTTTTCAACTTCCTGCTAGTTTCACGCTCCTGTTCCAGCTGATCGGTGAGCAATTTAATGTTTTCTTCGAACTAGAAAGCAATCGATTGAAAATGGTTGCAGATTAATAATAGTAAAATCTGTTAATTTTATTTACCTTTTTCGAAAAATCGTCCAGTCCACATGGCGAAACACTTTGCTCCATCTTCGACGACACAACCTGAGCTGAAAATTCAACAATTTCAAGTATAATTAACAAATATTTAAGCTTTGAACACAAATGCATGCATGCATTTTTCTTTTCGCCATTTTGCCCCTTCTCTTTTTCGTCCTTTTCATCTTTCGCCTTTTTGCTCTTTGTTTTTTTAGCCCTTTTATCATTTTGCCTTTTTGGTCAAGCTGCCCTTCTTTTTTAACGAGATTTTCATCCTTTGGAATGATTCATCCCAAAAATCTGCCCTTCTACCATTTTTATTCTATTTTTTTTTTTAAATCGAAATCATAAAACTTGCTATTATTTAATTCTGGATTATGGATTAAAGATTTCGTTTTACAAAATAAATTTGTTTCGACTCACCTTCCAAGTCCAGTATCTTGCGTTTCAATGAACAATTTTCATCTGTCAAGGTTGCCAACATATTTCGGGAACTAATCAAAGCCGACGCCGCTTCTTCTGTCAAACGATCTGAAGCTTTGGCCATGTTTGTCAATGTTTTCTGATCAGTTTCCAAGTTTTCCAAAGTGCTGAAGGAAAATAATATTTAAAAAACTCAAATTCTAATCGTTACTCAAACAGCAATCTTACTTATGCAAATTATCCATGGCCTTCCAAATGCGGTCGATCTTTTCGGCCGGCTGATCCCAGTTATTCTGAAGAACTTTGATCTGTTCTTGCAGTTTGTTGTTGTCCCGACTCAATTCGATTATCTTAGCCTGAGATGCTTCCAGTTTTTCATTGAACCGTTCCCGTTCGTTTGTCTTAAAAAAGTTAATCAACGATTAGCTTCATAACAAATTTAATTATTAAAAGAAATCATACCATCGCTTCCAGATGGACGTTCTGCCGGGCGGCGTTTTCCATGAATCCGGTCCGAATGGCGTCCTTCTGGTTCAAAGCGTCCATCGTGATTTTCAGCTGATCTCTCAAATCGGAAACCTCACGTTGATAGTTCTTTGCGTCCTGCTCGGCGATCGTCTTCAACCGGGTGGACTCATCCAGATCCGTTTTGAGCGTAGAAACTTCGTTCTAAATTTTAAACAAATTTAATCAATAATAAAAACACCAAAAGGTAATCAAATAGAAACTAACTCTTTTCGACTGCAGCTCACAAATGCACTTTACCAATCGATCGCGGATATTTTCGAGATCGAATTCACTTTTGGAAAACGAAAACTCTTGGTTGTCCATTGCGAAACTTTTTTGATTATATTATAACTAAACAAATGATAA
The DNA here is from genome assembly GCF_029784155.1 of Uranotaenia lowii. Classification (NCBI taxonomy): domain Eukaryota; kingdom Metazoa; phylum Arthropoda; class Insecta; order Diptera; family Culicidae; genus Uranotaenia; species Uranotaenia lowii. The sequence continues at coordinate 64,089,490 of NC_073692.1, read as the reverse complement.
CCGTCAGCGGAAACACGTGGTCTAACTTGTAGTAGTGAGGCCTACTATGCTAGTGCTTGGGGACCGAAAATTGGATTGTCACTCTCTTTACAACCAGCGCATTGAGAAAAAAAATTGCGCTCTCTCGCATTATTTCAGCCGGAGGACTGAGATAAAGGGAGAAGATACGTCAATGACACAAGTTGTGCAGCCAATGATTGAAATTGTGGTAATTTGTGGAAATTAGAGAGGAAAAATGCAAAGGTTTGATTCAAAATGAGAGAAACCAGTGCTCAGAGAGAGATAAAATGTGCGAATTGTTACAATTTGTGAAGCAATTGTGGAATTTTTATCATTATCATTCTAAATGCAATTCTTTCTCTAATGCAAACCCTCGATTTCAACAGATGCGCAGCGTGACCTGATTGCAAGCCGTACGAATCTGTAGATTTGGCGGAAAACGGAAAACATGCCGATTTTTGTGGCTTGATATGACCTTTTTTAAATGTCAGGAAGAATTTTCGTTAATCCTTAGAACACCGTAGTAATTTTCGAAAATCCGAGAAATCCTTAAGTACTTAGAATCCTAAAAATGCCCAAAATCCGTAGATCTACGGTAGAATCTGTAGATCTGGCCACGGTGTAAGTACGATTAAGGTACCGGAAAACATCCTATTTGTGAAGTTTTCAACGCTTAAGTCAGCTTCAGAGATGAATGGCTTTAAGAAATGTAAATTCAATTGAATAGATTAAAAAAAGGGTTGAATCAGCATTGAACTTTATGCGTACGATCATTCTATACGTGATGTACATACATACCGCTGCAAGCTTTGTATGGAGATTTCAAATTCTTAAATTTGTACACCTCCCATAGCTTTTTTGGTTGTTTTTTGTTGCCAAAGATAGCTATAAAATATATGAAAGCGATCCACCCAGTCCTGAATTAGCGCAACGAGTTTTAATTTTGTATGCAAAAACTAAATTTTTCATTCCAAAATTTCCAGAGATGTACTGAAAGTTTCAAAAATTATAACTTTGAATGTAAAATATTCCTTGGTTCTTGCAGTACAATTCATGTGAACAAAGCACAAACCTAACTGGTACCCTAGAAAAGATATTAAATGTTATACAAAATTTTTGTTTTCAAATTTTTTTTTTTAATTTTAGCTTTCAAAGCTGTGTAACCGTAGAATGAGAATTGGCGGTTTGCAGCTCGTAACAACACTCAGAGGGACCTGCGATCAAAATGATGATGTTAAGGATCCAAGGGTCAAAACGCGTAGTGTTTTTGAAAAACATTGAAAAAAATATCAAAAAATCAGTGTGAAATATGATTTTATGAAGAAGAAATTGGAAAATATGGTAAGAAAAAGCTAATTTCGTAATCATGTAATATTTTTAATATCATGTTTATGGTTCAATTTCAGCCAATTTCAGTTCTCCGAAAAAACATCCTGCGTCATTCAACAACACGTAAAATAATCGATTCTGTTGTCAAGGTGCGGCTTCAAAACTAACAGAGGTTATCATAACGCCAAGCAACGGATGAAATACCGATAGGAAAATAATGAGATTATAAACGTAACGCCAAAACGAAATTCACAAGCAATCTTACTGGAATCAATAGATTAGTGGAAAGACGTTCTACCTGCTAATCTGCAACATTTGGTTGAGGGACCCGAGATCAATTTTTTTTTTGGGATTTTAAACCAGTTGGTTTATTCATCCCCAGCAACCCGAGATCAAGTTTCCGGATTAATTCAACTTTTTGGATGCTGTTGAACTCGATAAAACAGGCAAGACTTGCCAACAAATTTGACGAATGTTTCAACAGCAGCTGAAAAAACATATGGGAGCACAAAGTCATTTTTTGCAGCGAGGGAAGGGGATGATAAAAAATATTGCGAAAAACAATTGAATTGAATAAATTGCACGAAACCTTGTATGCAACAAAAATGCATACTGTATCATGCACAAAACCTATAAATGAAGTAATTTTTTCGAAAAATTTAATAAAAATAAGAATACAAAAGGTGAAACAATTCCTATTTTCCAATATTTGTATTTTTTTGGTGTTGTAATCTTCTGGATATATGAATATTTTTTCGAAATTTAAATGGCATACTTCAAACTTTATTTATTCCCCCATTCGGGTTTTTTAGAAATTTAGAAGGGGACGAGGGAGTTGACAATAATAGAAATTGATATTTGTTCCAGCCTAAGTCAGGGGCGGTCCTAGAGTTGGCTCTTGGGGGGGTGATTTTCCTATTTTCAAAAATCAGTCATTATAAAGGAACGTTAACATCTGGTGAAAAAACGATCATTTAAGTGAACGAAAAGAGAGGGAGGGGTTGCGGGGGGGGGGGGGGGGAGGGGGATTGTCAGTTGCAAATGAGTCTACAATATAAGCTGCACACTGCTCCTCCTTCCCACATGAATTTCACTGAACAACATGTATTTAAAAAAGGATGAAACAAGAGATGAAAAATGAAAACTTTATCAAAGTTTCTCTTCATACTCATTTCAGTATCCTTCTACACAACTTTCACATCCTTTTATAAAAAATCCAGCGAATCTATGATATTCTCTGCGAAAAAATTTTGATATTTTTTTTATTTGAAAATGTAGAAAAAAAAATTTCAAGCTATCCTAATTTTTTCCTGAGCTTCTAAATATTTGCGCTCTGATCTATATATATAAACATGAATTTCTGTCTGTCTGTCTGTCTGTCTGTCTGTCTGTCTGTCTGTCTGTCTGTCTGTTCCCTATAGACTCGGAAACTACTGAACCGATTCGCGTGAAACTTGGCAGGTGGGGGTATTGGAGGCCGGGGAAGGTTCCTATTATGGATTGAGACCCCTCCCTCTCTCATGAAGGGGGGGAGGGGCCTCCCAAACAAAAGACAATTTTTTGCATAACTCGAGAACCAATCAAGTAAATGGTTACAAATTTGGCATGGGTGGGTACATGGGTGCGAGGAATGTTTCTAAGAATATTTGGTACCCCTCCCTCCTTCCAGTTGGGAGATAGAAAGGGGGGAGGGGGCCTACCTTACATTTTTTTACAGAACTGGAGTGCTAATCAAGCTAATGGAACAAAATTTGGCATGGGAGGATAGTGGAATACGAAAAATGGTTCTTTGATTATTTCAAACCCCTCCCTCCTTCCATAGGAGATACAGGAAGAAGGGGGGGGTGCTTTCACCAATTTTTATTGCATAGCTTGAAAACTATTCGAGCAAATGAAACCAAATTTGGCTAGGAAGGGTATATGGGTACGATAAATAGTTCTATGAATATTTGGTACCCCTCCCTCCTTCCAATGAGAATATAGAAAGTGGGGAGATAGCTTCTTTGAAACTTTCCGCATAACTGGATAAATAATCAAGCAAATGGCAACCAATTTGGCGTGAGAAGGTATTAAATTACGATAAATGTTTCTATGATATTTTGAAAACCCTTCGTTCTTTAAGTCTGAAAATCTTAAGGACGGAGGGTCCTCCCATATCATTTGTACATCCCTCAGGAACTTAGTAAGCATATGGAACGAAATTTGGCTTGCGAGGGTATTTGAGCACGGGGAAGGTTTCTGTGAATATTTGGTACTACTGCCTCCTTCCAGTGGGGTGATATGAAGGAGAGGGAAGAGGGGGACTCCTTTGCAATTTTTCGCATTATTTGAGAACTAATCAAGCAAATGGAAACAACTTTGGCATGGGAAAGCATTTGGATACGTAAAATGGATATTAGCTTATTTGAGACTTCTTTCTCCTTCAATTGCGAATGCAGATAGGGAAGACGGAAGCTCATATATGTATGATTGTTTTGCATGAACCGAAAACTTATCTAACAAATGGAACCAAGTATGACATGGGAACAATCATTCAATTTAGCAACTGGGGAAGACTTTGGCATAGGAGTGTATTTGAATACACGGAATGTTCAATCTTTATCCCCTTCTTCCAGGTAGGGGATAGGTAGGAAGAGCGGCTCCGATACAAATTTTATAGCATAACTCGACAACTAATAAATCAAACGAATCCAAATTTGGCATGAGAGCGTATTCGAGCACAAGATATGTTTTTTTTTCGGTAGTTTAGCATCACTACCACAAATCAGTGGAACGATATAGAGGGAAAAAGGGGCATTGATACAATTTGTTTAATATTTCGATAACTTATCGAGAATATAGAACTAAATTATCATGGAAGCAAATTGGAGTACGAGCAATGTTTCTTCGATGGTTTGCGAACCCCTTCTCTTGCCAGAGGGGAGATATACAAAGGGGAGAGGGTCACCCATTGTTTGAATAACTCGAGAACTTATCGAGAATGGAGTCATATATAACGTAGGATCGTATTTGTATACAAGAATTGTTTTTCTGATGTTATGATACCCACCTTCCTTCAACTAGGGATATAGGAATGGGGGTAATTTGTATGATAATTCGAGAACGAATAGGTAAAATAAATGTCCCATGATGTTATTTTATTACTAAAAATGTTTATATGATAGTTTGAGATAGTTTCATATTTATATGAATAGTCTTCCCAAAATCAATCATTTTCACCGAGTCATGCTTGACTACATTCAGAGCCAAAAAATCAAAGCAGTCAAATTTTCCTTCTTTAACCAAATCATACAAACAATCATGCATGACAACGACGCTTTCGTATTTGAAACACTTTTGCGATACATGATGAGGTAAAAAAGGACGCAGACTATCAGCAACGAACGTCTCTATGCTGATTTCTTTCCCTTGACGACGTTCAACCTTTAGGATCATAACTGATATGTATCCGTTCTGAGCGATCTATGTAGGCTATCAGATGATTTTTTATTTTTCGCTTTGCCTAGAAGGACAAAAACATGACTAGGTAACCGCAATGAACTGTCCAGCATGTGCTACAGCTTTTTTGAACATGTAGTCCTGGTATTTAGTCAGATTTTTCCTTTTGAAACATTAATGATCGTCTATCAATAACGAGCATTATCAACAATGATGCGAGGATAAGACGTTCGGGAATGATTGAGGGAGCGACGTTCAAAATGTATCACCAAGTATGTCGATCACCGTCGATAAGCCACGTGACGAATAGCAACGGTAGCCTCCGATGGGGCATGGTATATCTTCTTGTATCAAGTTAGTGTTGATTTTCGACATATGTTCAATGGGTACTTTTACCACGTGCGTATCACAGCACTCGGAGGAAGCATCATTCTAGCTAGAAACCATTCCTGATTGCTTTTCTTGAGCGATTTTCCAACCATTGTATATGAAAAAATATTTTGGCATAAGGTATAAACTTATGAAGCAAAGAATTCTAGAGTCATAAAAAGGATTAAAACACTGATTTTAAAAAAAATAATCAATATTTGAAAATAAATAAAATTGCAAATTCATTTTTAAAAAACATTTAAATGATTTTGAAATTGAACTTAAAATTTTGTGCAAATAAATAACAAGTTAAACAAGTCTCAAAAAATTTTGGAAGGTGTAGCAAAGCACACCGGGTCAGCTAGTATTTTATAATTTTTCGGAAGTATTTTACTTTTCACCGATAAAACCGATAAACTAGTTTACAAACATAACTATCGGGCATCAAATTCTTTATTGGGATATTTTACTGAATCGTGATTTGGAAATTTAGTATTATTATTTTCAAATTTGGGAACACAAAATTTAAAATCAATACTTTAAATATAAATTAAGTAGAAAATACGATTATTAAAATTAGTTTCTTAAAATGAATGTTCTGGAACCTAATTTAATTTCATTAACTCTATAATTTAAAGTTATCTTTAAAAAATTTCAATTTTAATCGTACTAAAACAAATAAATTATAAAAAAGTATAAGTCTTTTTTATTGTTCATTTTGGTACCTACACATAACATAAAAATGAATTATAATAAAAAAAAATTAAATGAAGGGTTAATTCGGAAAGTTAATACTTTTCTTTAGTAAAGAGTCTCAATTATTTACAATTGAAATAGCCAAGCTTTCAGATTCAGAATATCAAACTTTAAGCTAAATTTTAACTTAAAATTTCAATATTATTGTGTAGATGAGCTGAAAGCAGTATCGGTGACATAATTGCTGTAGATCTTGAAATCCAGGAGTGTTGGTTCAAAATCACTGAAAGATCTTCTGACTGCCTTGCCTTGTTATCGAAAAATTAGTGAAATGATGCGGGGATAGTTTTAATTCACAAAGGAAAAATTAAAACCGAGATAAACTGATCTTGAAAGATTTTTGCGTCCCAAACTCGATTTTTTTTTCAGATTTTTTGTCTTCCTTCTTTTTTTCTGGCATTTAGAAACTTTAAAACTAAGCAGTTTAGAGTGAAATCGATCAATGATTATTGATGAAGTAACTAACCTACATGAACAACAAAAAATATGTAAAATCTTTTCATTATCCTTTATTCATTCAACGATACAGATTAGAAGGAAGAATGCCAAAAAGTGTCTAATTCCCGCGAGAAAAAAAAACACAATACAGATTTCGTCTAGATAATCTTCGTATTTTACAAAATGGGGAAACAAACTTACTTCTATGATTTTTTCTCATGGTAAATTACTCACAGTCTTTATCAAAATTGATCATTAATCTTAAACCTTTTTTATCTTTTTGATATTTTACACTTTTGCTAAAAAGTGCACAAATTTTTTCAATGAACCTTGTGTTTTCAAAATTTATACCGGAAACAAGAATGTGAAAATGTGAATTTTGTTTCCTTGTGTTATACCTAGTTTTGAATGCAGATTTTGGGTTCTGGAGATGAATTTGAATCTCTATCGCCTACACCAATTACTTCATATTGAAACAGCTTTTATAAATGCTTATGGAAGCTTTTTGCTACTCAAAACTTCATCAAAAATGAATTTAATGCGGCATCAACACTTGTTGTTTAAAACGAATCAATTTGTTTAGTGAAATATTGGTGACTAAAAGACAAAAATATGGATTGGAAAGTTAGACGGTCAATTGAAGTCATACGTTTCTTAAACGCCTACTGGAAAACTGATCACTCCGATGTATATTTTGCCTAAAATTTAAATTTCTTACAATAAAGGCAATTTAACACTTGGAAGCCAAAGTTTTTTTTACTTCTTAGAGCGACCAATATCTGTTAATCCATTTAACATGGTAGAATTTCTAAAAATAAAAAAAAAATTGAAAATCACATGATTCCGTACGATTATAGGTAAATTATTTTTTTCATTGTTTGCTTCTAAATCTGAGCAATTAATAAAGAAACTGCATATTGAAGGCAATAAATGTATGACGACAGCAGAACAAATATTTCAAGTATTTCAGTGTTATAACCATATTCACCCCCCTATGTGACTTTATCCATTTTGCCATTTCATTAAAAATCAAAACAAAATCGAGAATTTAGAAGCTTTGATGCAAATATCAAATATTTTACGATTTTCTCGTGTTAATTTAAGCATATGGGGGAAATTAGTGACAATTTAAAAAAAAAAGTTGTCCTTACATTTCATTAACAGCAAATTCAAAATCAACACTCAAAAACACACTTTTGTTGAGTTACTTATCAACAAAAGTTATTTGGTATAATTTAGTCCAGTGAATCGCAAGTTACAGCTGCTTGAGTATGGTGGACCGACTTTTTTCAATATTGAGCTTTTGTGATAAATTAATTTTTTTGTTGATTACACCCCCACGGAGTGGAAAATTTTGAAAAAATAAATGCACACCTACTAAGAAAAGTTCCAACTTTTTATACAAATTCGAGGTTTTGTGGGTATTTTATAACGGTTTTTTACCGCTTGAGGGAGGGGGGGGGTGACCACTCCGATTACCCCCCCCCCCCCCCCTCCATAGGACCGCGCCTGGCCTAAGTATATCTTCGAAAATGTTTGCTGCTGGAAAGGGTTTCAGATAAAAAGTCGAATTGTCTTGTATTTACTTTACACTACAGTAATATCCGTCATTTTCGAATTCGTTAGTACGACATTCTACGAAAATATTTTTTGTTTTCCTAAAAAGTTTCAAGTAATGCGCCTTAAAAATTTAGCTACAGTTTGCTGCCTACATGGATGGAAAAACTGCTCAGATACTCAGATAGGCTTATCCAATGAAAGATTGTGCAATTCTATCCTTCTGCTCCCCAAGCTGTACGGGGAGAGATGAATTGCACTGTAATCAAGAGTGAGCTTCACCAGCGTTACCACATATAGGGGAGAATGAGGATACTTGATCCCTGGGGATACTTGATTCCTTAGCTATATCTCGAAACTGGAATGTCTTACAAAAATCAAATGTTCTAGAAAAATGTGCCAAAATGAGCAAAATAACAATGCTTGTAGTTTAAAATTTTTTAACAAAATAATTGTTTGAGTAATTGAACTTTGTTTGAAAAATTTCACAAAATGTAACTTGAAGATCTTTTTTCATCACTTTAAAATGTTCCTTACATGGGAAAATAATGAAAAAAATATTTATTCCAATGTATCAATCGTTCGAGCGTAAAATGAACTTCGTAATGCCATATTATCAAAGCAATGGAAAACTCTCAACTTTTTTTAGGAAAAGTTTTCTAAAATGTTGATTATGGGTACAATTGATCCCCTAAAGTTGGGTACAATTGATCCCCCTTCCAATCGGCATATTCTTCTTCTGAATTGATCGTTATGATTGCTGATTACGAAATTACTAATATTTATCCATAAACTAATATTTATCAAACAATTGTCTGAAGAAAAGAGCAAAAATAATTAATTTTCTCTTAATTATAAAAATTTGCGCCTTTAAGTATGCAATGTTATTAACGTTGAGACAAAGTAATAGAGTTTTCTTCTTATGTCTGCTATAAATTGTGAAATGAGAACAAACATGACCAAAATAGTCAATTAACATTCTATCTTGGGGTTTTGTTTGATTTTTATACAAGGATAAGGGCTTCCTGAATAAAATATCAAGTCTCCTTCAATAGGGGATCAAGTCTCCCCTAAGTTCAGAAAAATCGCATTTTTTTTACTCCGCGGAAATGCTTCTAGTTCATCAACGGGTTCAAGTATCGTTTTAATTTTTGGAGCATAGAAACTTGGAGTTACAAGCTGTCAGAAAATGTCAAAGACGGCGAGTTGCTAAATTTTTCCAAAAAGATATGGTGAAAATAAGAAAAGGGGATCAAGTATCCTCACTCTCCCCTACAGATTTTTCTATAATCATAAAGATTATTTTCAAATTTTTGGAACCATGAATCTCTATATACAGATTACAGATTTTTGGAATTCCTACAGATTTTCAACCCCCCGCAGCTTTCCACTGTTTACTATTAGGTGAGAATTATCTTCTCTTTTTTTCATCATATCTTTTCCAACTATCCGTCTTTTGCATTTCCTGATAGGGTGTAATTTCAAGTTTATATGCTTAAAAAATAAAAGAGAAACATGAACCCGTAGATGAGCTAGAAGCATTTTCGTGGGACGAAAAAAATGATGATATTTTTTAAGTTTAAGGAGACTTGATCCTTTGTTCAAGGTGCCTTGACCCTTGGCAGAAATAGAAAAAAAACCTCAAGATAAAAGGTCCATTGACTATTTTTGGACACATGGGTTTTAAGTTTAGTTTATCAGTTTTAGACAAAAAGAATTCTAAAAGTTTGTATACTACCTAATAGTCATTGCATACTTAAAGGCGCAATTTTCTAATTTTCAGAAAAAAGCACTTTTTTAGCCCTTTTTACCAGCAATCGTACTAAGCAATGATCGAGATATATTCAAAAGAAAAATAATATTTTGAACTCGAGGGAATTAAACCCATAACATACATTTTATAAAACTTTCAATTAAAAACCATGTGATGTTAATATTGCTATTCTACTCTAACGATTGGAAAAAATATTTTTATTGTAAATTTTTCATGTGGGAAACATTTTAAAGTAATGGAAAAAGATCTTCTAGTCTCATTTTGTTAAATTTTTCGAACAAAGTTCAATAACACAAGAAATTTAATTTTTAAAGTTTTTTTTAGATAAGAGCTTTGTTGTGTTGTTCTATTTGGCACAGTTTTCTAGAACATTTGATCTTTGTAAGACATTCCGGTTTTGAGATATAGCTAAGGAATCAAGTATCCCCAGGGATCAAGTATCCTCATGTTCACCCCTAAAGATTATGCTCGCGGTGAACAAAGTCTTTAACTTTTCAAGACCGCCGAGCGTATGAAAACATATTTTTAAACAATCTATCATCCCACAAGCATACCTATTGGGCCGTTCAAATATTACGTAATGCAATTTTCGGTAATTTTCAACCCCTCCACCCCCCCTACGTAACACATTCGTCTCAGATTTTCTATCCTAAATCCATAAAACGTAACAAGCTCTTACATCCCCCCCCCCCCCCTAAACGCGTTACGTAATATTTGAATGGCCCCTATGATGCAGAATTGTCAAAATAAAATCGTTTTCTACTGGCAAGCTTCGAGCTTTAAAATGAGGCCTGTTCGATGAAAATCTTGGCCATCCATGCTTCAGAAAGCTTATCCAAAACACCTTACTCCAAGGAATGGTTTCTACTTTTTGTAAAAAAAAAAAATGCTTGTAAAAGTCAAGTAAGAAACTTTCTAACAACACGAACTAAAGATGCAATTCTCGAATGCAAACCATTGAATGAATTTGGGGAAAAACCAAAAAACCAAAGAAGTATGAAATCAAAATTTTGCTTGATGAAAAATCAAGATAAAAGTGATAAATGTTTGAACAAAAAATTCATGTTTCAATGAGTTTATCATTCATTCCGACCTTTGGATGCAGAATGCTTTGAGAATATATCCAGATTAAATAGATTTTTAAGCTTGAAAATAGAGATTTTTATACCTTAGACGCGGTACTCTTTCGTTTTGATATTGCTGGCAGCAATTTGTGTAGTTGCGGCCAGGAATACCAAGGTCCATCTTGTTGCCAGAACGACTTTTATAGACTCGGGCCCGAGGAAAACCACCTAACGTTCCAGTGAGAGACGTGCTAGTTGTGCTAGATTTGGACTACATGACCGAAATCTACATCTTTCTAAAAGCTATCGATCTCCGTCAATAACCCTGTTTTATTTTCATATTTCCCTTTCTGTCTTCTTTTTTCCTTTGAAAAAGTGCTAAACTAAGAAAATAATTGTCAAAAACTCAAAACGACTGCTCCTCAAAACTTAAACGTATGAGCCGTTTCAAAAAAAGGATTGTAAAAAAAATACAGATTTTTATGTGGCAACGCTGGCATTCACATCCGCTGATGAAGATAGTTCCCTTCCCCGAAAAACCTTCCTTCAAGATTTTAGACTTTCATCAGACAGTTTTTTTTAAGTTTCCACCAGTGATGCGAATGTCATCCAAAGGACAGTCGGGATCGTGACAGTCGCATATCATTTTCCAATGACATTAGAAAAGATTTCAATGACATTGACGATCATTCAAAAAAATGTTAAACGACTGGAGAAAATGTTATTCAGTTTTGCAATGACAGTCGCTCAGAAAAATGTCTTCGAATTATTCCTCTCGATAACATTTTTGACTTGTGATAGTCGAAGATTCTGTTGGTCCTCTGACTGCAACCTGTATACACATCTCAGGTGGCGATGGAAGTCCCGTGCTAAGTGTCAGTAAAAGTTTTTTTTTGTAAACATTGTATCCAAGACAATTCGTGACGTCAGTTGCATTTTCAAACAAACAACCATCATCGCTGTACCAGCTAAAACTAGAGAAAAATAATCATTGCCAACTGCTGTTTACGATTCTCGCCTAGGATACATAAACATCCTGGCAAGTGACGTAGGCTTTGTTTACCTTTTTACTTTTTGAATAACGAGTTCTGTAATAGTGTGCGTGTTTGTTCATCATCTCTTTGTACCACACTGTCGGAATGACATTTTTGAATTTTAGATTGTGTGACTGTCATGGAAAAATTAAAAAAATGTCATAATTTTGACAGTCATGAAGTTCATTGGCCACGGTCAAACTGGCCGGTTCCGGAATCCAAAAAATCAAATTGATCAGATTTTAACTTGTGAAACATAAATAAAACGCTCTTGTACATGATGAGAATTGATATAAGAAGTGGTTCGAGGCCATCTGGTGCTGGCCACGGCCAATCTGCCCGTTTCCGGAATCCGGAAAATAAAAATGATCAGATTTCAACTTGCAACACATCAAAAGAAAGCTCTTGACCTGAACATGATGAGAATTGATAGAAGTGGTTCGGGTCAACTAGTTCTGACCGGTTCCGGAATCCGAAAAATCAAAATTATCAGATTCTAACTTGCGACACATCAATTGAAAGCTCTTGACATGTACATGATGAGAATTGATAGCAGAAGTGGTTTGGGGCCATCTGGTCCTGGCCACGGTCAATCTGGCCGATTCTGGATTACGAAAAATTACGTGGAAAACTTAGATTGGGTTAGAGGTTTGCCAGCCGGCCAGATTGTCCTATCCACATCCAAAACCCTCCTTTATAAAACTAGCAAGGAACCGTTTTAGCTGTAATAACATATCATGGAGATTCCAATGAATGTTACGATTATGATTCTGTGACAAAATGTTGAATGTCGCCGTAACAATTGCCAATATGAATGTCATCGAAGCAACGACCGACTTTCATCTGCTTTGCTTAACATTTTTTTCCCAGTCTCGATGCAAGTTGTGACATTCATCCCAGTTATCATCCCATAGCGACCAAAAAAAGGTCATAACACTCATTAACTAAAAAGCTCGACATCCATACTTTTTCAGACATGTTTCCAAAATCTTCCAGACTTTTCTAAAAAACAGTTGGCATCTGTGAAGGCCCATTGTGTAGAAGAGGAATGAGCAAACGCAGTTTTTTGTTGGTTTCGTTTGTCGTTTACGAGAAAAGGCGCTGCTCTCCGAATCAGAGGTGCCAGGGGTGTCCTGATTTTTCAGGATTTGTCTTGATTTTTGAGAGACCTTCCTGGTTTTCGAAAACTCTTAAATTGCCCTGACTCTTCATTTTTAGTCTTCAAAATGTCCTGAATTATCTTGATTTTCAAAACAAATATATGTATCTAAATTATATTTGAATTTGTAGTTAAATGCTGAGAACATGAAACGAATCTGTAATAAAGCAGTTTAATCTCCTAATCCGATGGTAATCTTCGGTTCAGACAATATTTAAACGGTGTTTTTCAATATAATCTGCAAGCCAGCCAAGACGTTGATCTCTTCTGTTAAATAAATTAAGTCGTCTACAGTAGTTAATTCAACTTCATTTATGCAACCTAAGAAGAGCTGCAAGTTTTTTCAACCAATCTAGTAATGTCCTTTAAAATCGGCGTTCCTCCTTTGTCGTATAATCATTAATCGACCGAATCCAATTGTATCGTTATGGATGATATCGCATTAAATTATTTTCCAAAACACAAAGTTTTTAGAGTTACACATTAAAATTTATTTCAATTAATTAAAAAAGCCATAAAACTAAGGTTAGACGAGCAACGGCTCTTTAATATACTTTAATATATCGGCTGTGTGGTGGCGGCTTATAGAATACTACCACTGGGATACTGGTCCACGTCGTAAAAGGCGACTTATCCAGTACTTCCCATATGCGTTAGTCATTCTTCAAATGCGACTATCACATTGGGAGGGGGGGAAACTTGGCTTGGGATTTTGAAGTTCTAAGCCAAGTTTTCTTCAGGGAGGATTCACCAATTGTGCTTATTGCTATCAATGCGCATGCACGAGTTGAATTCTCCTAAATTTTGTAAACACCCGCTTCAGGGTGGTTCTGTGCCTGTGGGCCCCAAAGTGGGGGTAGGAGGGTGTATAATAATCCTACCTTAAGCAGAACGTTGTTAAGGTCTGCACTATAGCCAGGCACTGGTGCAAAGGGCCGTATTTTTCCTGGCAACTCGTGGGATTCAGATTATACACACGATTTTTAAATTTTCATCCTGTATGGGATACCCCGCTTCATGCGTCGATATGAAGGTGCAGGGGTTCTTGTGTGTGATGGAAATATGTGTGGAATTCTTTGATAGAAATGCTTTCTATTAAGGTTGCACAGATAAATCTGCAGCACAAAAGAACCGCTACACTTAACTTATGTCGTTTAATCCTTAATGGAACTGCATCAATCGCCTTGGTGCAAGAACCCTATTTCCGAAATGGAACTTTTTACTTAGGGAATTTGCTCAAACCAAACTTTACTGTGTTCAGTGTAATTGGAATGACTAATGCCCGAATAATGCCTCGTGCATGTATATTGATAAACAATTCTTTAAATGCAACACTTATACCCAATCTAACAACAAGAGATATTTGCGTCGTTCAGGTTTCGCTGCCTGATAGAAAATACGTCTACTGTTCAGCATACTCACCATATGAACAATCATCCCCTACGGATGATTTAAAAAATGTCATTTCATTCTGTGAATCACAAAATACACCTCTTGTAATAGGCTGTGATGCCAATGCTCATCATTTTGTATGGGGTAGCTCAGATATCAATCTGAGAGGCTTAAATTTAATGGAATATTTAAGCAGCACTGATTTAGAAATTCTAAATGTAGGAAATAAACCAACTTTTGTTAGGTGTGACAGAGAAGAGGTGATTGACATCACACTTTGTTCTAGAACAATTTCTCAGGAAATTTCAAATTGGCATGTGCCTAACGAAGAATCGATTTCTGACCACAGGTTTATCTATTTTGAACACTCAGGTGAGTTTTTAGAAACTATTACATTCAGAAACCCAAGAACAACTAATTGGGACCTATATTTGGAGCATCTTGCTACTAAATTTCATGGATATACAACTGAAATTACTACTCCTTCTGAGTTGGATGAAGTGGTTGCCAAAACCACCGAAATTATTTTAAATTCCTATGAAGAAGCGTGTCCCTTACGAACGTTGAAATTCAACAAAAACAGTACACCATGGTGGAACTCAAATCTCAGTAAATTACGAAAAAACTGCAGACGCTCTTGGAACCGAAGGCGCACGGAAGGTTTTGATGCTTTCAAGTTGGCTCGCAGAGCTTACCGGAAAGCAACA
Source organism: Uranotaenia lowii (assembly GCF_029784155.1). NCBI lineage: Eukaryota > Metazoa > Arthropoda > Insecta > Diptera > Culicidae > Uranotaenia > Uranotaenia lowii. The sequence goes on along the minus strand of NC_073692.1, from coordinate 64,074,473 downwards.
AGAGCTGCCGAACGCTCAAGTTGGCAGAGCTACTGCACAAACATTTCAAGCTTGCACGAAGCAAGTAGGTTAAATAAAGTCTTAGCCAAATCAAAAGATTATCAGGTTTCATACCTTAAAACCCCTAGTGGTGATTATACATCAAACGACGAAGAAACATTAAGTTGTCTATTCAATACTCACTTTCCAGGATGTGTTGATCAAGATTCATCGATAGAGCCTGAGTTCTTTTCTGGAAGTCTAGATTCCTTGCATTTTGCTCGGAAAATAGTTACTACAGATTCGATCAAATGGGCAATCGATGGTTTTGCTCAATACAAATCTCCTGGAAGTGACGGTTTATTTCCAGTTTTGCTTCAAAAAGGTTTCGATCATTTCAAACACATATTAAGAAAAATAATGATAAACAGTTTTGCTCATGGATATATTCCTAAACTTTGGCGGCAGATAGCCGTGAAATTCATCCCTAAAGGGGGACGATCATCATACGACGAAGCCAAAAGCTTTCGTCCTATTAGTCTAAGTTCATTTCTATTAAAAGCACTTGAACGTTTAATTGATCATCATATCAGGCAAGAATGCCTTGTCCAACATCCGCTTAATGCGACACAACATGCATATCAAACAGGAAAATCAACATTAACTCTTCTGCACAACGTAGTACACAATATTGAAAATAGTTTTTCACAGAAAGGATCATGTCTAGGAGCATTTCTAGACATAGAAGGAGCATTTGATAATGTCTCGTCTAAATCAATAATGGATGCGGCACTACTCCATGGAGTGCCTAGTGTTATAACTAACTGGATTAGCGCAATGCTAAGTAACAGGAATCTTCATTCGTCTTTAAGACAGGCTTCAATAACAAAAGTTAGCACACGTGGTTGCCCACAGGGAGGTGTACTATCACCTCTTTTGTGGAACCTAGTTGCAGACGGCTTGTTGAGAAAACTCAATGACCGTGGAATACCAACCTATGGATTCGCAGATGATTATCTTCTGCTGGTAAGAGGTTTGTGCATAAGCACATTATTTGATATAATGCAACAAGCTCTGCGCTCTGTTGAACGATGGTGTTCTCATGTAGAACTGTCAGTTAATCCTCTAAAAACTAATATTGTTTTATTTACTAAAAAACGTATCACCCGCGGGGTGCGCCCTCTGCTGTTTTATGGTTCCGAAATCACCGTGTCTGATCAAGTTAAATATTTGGGTATCATTCTTGACTCCAACTTAAACTGGTCTGATCACATCGAATTCAGAATCAAAAAAGCATGCATGGCCTTCGGACAATGCCGACGTGCAATCGAAAAAAACTGGGGACTCAAACCTAAACATATTCACTGGATTTATTCCACAATAGTAAGACCAATTCTGGCCTATGGGTGTCTAGTGTGGTGGCAGAAAGGAGAAGTTGCAACAGTTCGGACTAAACTAAATCACCTTCAAAGAATGTGTCTTTTGGGGATGTCCGGATCGTTCACTACAACTCCTACTGCAGCACTAGAGGCTCTGTTTTCTATCAAACCTCTACACTTGTTCCTAAAACAGGAAGCCTTCTCATGTGCTTTTCGTCTACAGGCAGTTGGTTTCTGGCTGTCAGGAAATATCGAAAGATCATCGAGTCATACAAATGTGTGGCCTGAATTAGTTAGATTAAACAAGTTTAATCTAGCGCCAAACGATTTAACACTCTCGAGTAGTTTTCCCTACATGGGGTTTAAAGTCAAATTTCCTTCTCCTCAAGAATGGTTATCAGGTTTCGTAGAGGACCAAATGTCCTCTCATATTGTATTCTATACTGACGGTTCATTATCAAACGGCCGTGCAGGTGCAGGAATTTACTGTCACGAGTTGAACATAGAATATGCTCAACCTCTAGGAAAATATTGTACAGTCTTTCAGGCTGAGCTATATGCTATTATGTATGGAGTGCAAATTGCACTTCAAAAGAAGATTATGTTCAGAACAATTTATTTCTGTTCAGATAGCCAAGCAGCTATCAAATCACTCAGTGCTTCCAGTTCTAGATCAAAACTGGTAATCGCATGCCGGAAAGCAATCGAAGAACTTGCTGAAGGCAATGGATTAAACCTTCTATGGGTACCCGGACATAAGGGAATTTTTGGAAACGAATGCGCCGACGAACTCGCTAGAGCTGGGTCGGAAAAGGAATTTTACGGACCAGAGCCGGCTGTCCCAATATCATCATGTTGGTTCAGAAACCAAATTCAAACTTGGTCCTCTAACCAGCATGAACGATACTGGGAAGAGTTGGACACTTGTCGTCAAACTAAATTATTTTTAGAAAAACCATCTCCAATCATATCGAGTTACTTATTAACTTTAATTAAATCTCATTGCAGCATCTTGATCAGAGCACTCTCCGGTCATTGTAAACTCAACTATCACATGCACAACATTCAGCGTGCTGAATCTCCAGTATGTGGTAGTTGTGAATCAGATGTGGAAGATCCCTTCCATCTTATATGTAACTGCCCCTCATTTGCCAGACTACGTTTTCGTACTCTGGGATCTTACGCTTTAAGCGAATCTGAGTTTAAGAAATTAAACTTAAAAAACATTCTATCATTCCTTACCGAATGTAGAAAAGAGCTTTAATGCTAATAATCCCTAGTGGAAAGGCTTTATGCCATCTTAAATAGATTGAATTTATTTCTTCCTTTTATAGGTTTTTCAGGTTTCTCAGGTAAATGATGAAATCTTGGATAAAAAAAAAAGGCTAGGCACAATTTTCCCGTATGTTTGGATAACGTGCCGCTATTAAGCCTACCCCCATTCTGATACCTGATACCTGAATGTCCTTTAAAATCGGCGTTCCTCCTTTGTCGTATAATCATTAATCGACCGAATCCAATTGTATCGTTATGGATGATATCGCATTAAATTATTTTCCAAAACACAAAGTTTTTAGAGTTACACATTAAAATTTATTTCAATTAATTAAAAAAGCCATAAAACTAAGGTTAGACGAGCAACGGCTCTTTAATATACTTCATCACTTATTCACTATCACCTCCCTCTTCAGTCAAACATCAGTATCCTTTTTGCACATTTCTTTATCGTTGAAAAACAAATCCTCCTTGTAAGTCAACATCACACTCGAGCACAGAATATTGTCTCTTTTCCCGGTGTGTTTGGGGGTACTTAACACAACTCGCGGGGGCGTTTTCGATCCTCCACCTCCCCCACCCCCATTCGAAGGCTTTGTGCGCTTCCCACCAATCAGCGATCTACAGGGAGTTCCAGGTTTGCTTAGCGAACTACAGCTATCGACACTTTGTGCTGGTAAAACTATCCGGATCTTGCTGCTGGTATCGATCTGTCCCACCGCCAGTCCCCGTTCCCTTTGATGTCTCCGTAACGACGAAGTGGCCACAAAGGTAGACTGCGGGAAATAATCCGGGGGCCGCTGGTAATCCTCGTTGGTCACGATGACGTCAGATGCAAACATGGTCTTCAGCCGTTTGGGAAAAACTTTCGGCTTGATCTGATTATAGCCCTGGTATACGGTTAGCAGTTTTTCGATTTTGTAGGAAAACCTTTGCGACTCGGAGGCGAAAAATTTCTGGCTTTTTTCCTTGGCAATTTGTATGACCCGAGTTGGTGTTCCCATGGCCCGTTGTCCCTTACAAGGATGTGTCTACGAGCACGTATCAGATTGTTACTGAAGGTCTGCGGCGAAAAACAATTTGCTTATATACGGATATGAAATGGCCACCTGTTGCTTCTGGAGAAGGATTAGAATTAGATAATTACCTTAGAAGTGCAGCAATGTGGCAGCTGTCGCTCCCTACGACGTTCTTTCGTTGGCACAATTACTTAATAGTTCCATTGGTTCCAGTTTCGTCCTGGAACACATTTTAGGTTATGTCTTAATCTAAATATTCTGGATATCTTTACCCAAAAGGTCCAAACAATAAGTAGATAATGTTATTAAAGCTTGAATCTAATTGATGAAAATCATTTTATTTAAAAATTTTTGAGACATCCTAAGCCAGGTATAATCGAGCTGTGGGCACAAAAAGAGTTCCAAAATAAACGTTTGGGTTGGGTAACGTTCTAGTCGCTGCTCGATAACTTACACCTGATCGGTAATAGGATAGCACATTTTCACGCTTTTCTTGGTCTTCATTTAGTTTAAGCTCAATAAGGACCGGCTTGGGGCGGCTGGCGGCGTAACTGTCTCGCAAATTATGTAAAAAAAAAGATGCAAGCATGCTTCCGAGTGATGTCATTTGCTGACACAAACGTGAGGGTGAAGGATTTTGTTTTTGCTTTTTCTCCCATACCATTGTCCATTATAGGTACACGTCCGCAGTAATTAGATTAGGGTTGTAAAATTTATGAATGAATTTTGGATCTGGTTAGACAACTACACTACAGTTATATTGAACATCAAAGTTTTCACCTGTAATGATTGAAGTTGTTTGTTGCCAACTACCCGAAAATCTTAAGATATGTATGTAAGTATGGGCCCGAAGAAGTTGGCCAGACCGTTTGATGGCCCGGATTTGGGACACAGAATAGCTACCGGAGGAGTGGAAGGAGGGGGTAATATGCCCAATCTACAAGAACAGCGAAAAATTGGACTGTGAGAACTATCGAGCGATTACTATTCTCAATGCCGCCTAAAAAGTCCTACTCCACCGCCTAACGCCAAAAGTAAAAAGATTCGTGGGTTTTTTGGAGGGATGGTCTACGGTGGACCAGATCTTCACACTAAGGCAAATCCTCCAAAAATACTGTAAACACCAAGTGCCTACGCACCATAAATTCATCGAATTTAAAGCCGCATACGACACTATCGACCGTGACGAGCTATGGAAAATCATGGACGAGAACGTCTTTTCCGGGAAGCTGACCAGACTGATCAAGACGACCTCGCACGATGTGTAACCTGTACATGACGCTCATTAGACCGGTTTTTCTCTATGGGCACGAGACATGGATATTGCTCGAGGAGGATCTGCGCACACTCGGAGTAGCGACGAGTGTTAAGAGCCATCTTTGGCGGCGTGCAGGAGAACAGAGTGTGGAGGCGAAGGATGAACCACGAGCTTGCGCGACTCTACGGCGAACCCAGTATCCAGAAGGTGGTTGAGGCTGGATGGATACGCTGGGTAGGACATGAAGTTGCGAGAATGCCGGACAACTGGCCTACAACACAAGTGTTCGCGATGAATCCGGTAGGAACGAGACCATCAGGGGCGCCACGAGCAAAGTGGTTAGCCAATGATCTTATACGCAGCTAATTGGCTAACAAGACACAATTTGTCATCTTAGGTGAGGCAAAGAGCTCTCTAGAAAGCTTGGAAGTTGGTGTCCCGAAAGGCAGCAATATAGGACCTTTACTGTTTTTACTATGATACAGCCCTATTTTATCCTGAAAACTGTCCTAATGCTGTTATAACCATCATGGAAGAACATGGAAGAAACTTCTTCATAAATATTTTTCAGCTAATCTCCTGACCTTCAATCTTGCTAAAACGAAATACACGATCAATCTCCCAGGAAAAAAACTTAATTGCGTTCTCAATCTATCCTATTCAGCTATACACGGAAAATAATAAAAAGTTAAAATTCACCAAGTAGCGAGGTAAATTTTACATTTTTTTCATTTACCTAGCAAAAAGGTGAATAGTACCATTTTTCTTTTCACCTAGAAAAAAGGTTAACTTTACTTTTTTGGATTCACTGAGCAAAAAGGCACATTCTACCAGTTTCCCATTCACTGTCTAGAAGGGCTCTTTTTGGTATTCTGGCTATTCACCAAATGAAATGAAACAATTATTTTATTTACATAGTATTCCGTCTTACGACATAACTTGACGAACATAATTCCTAAAATTCACTCGGTTCATAGCAACCGTTCTCCAATTTCTCGGGCACCCCACGATCGCCAGATCACGCTCCACTTGGTCTAACCACCTCGCTCGTTGCGCCCCCGCTCGTCTTGTTCCTACCGGATTCGTAGCGAACACCTGTTTTGCAGGACAGTCATCCGGCATTCTCGCAACATGTCCCGCCCAGCGTATCCGGCCAGCTTTCACCACCTTCTGGATACTGGGTTCGCCGTAGAGTCGCGCGAGCTCGTGGTTCATCCTTCGCCTCCACACTCTGTTCTCCTGTACGCCGCCAAAGATGGTTCTTAACACTCGTTGCTGAAATACTCCGAGTGTACGCAGGTCCTCCTCGAGCAATATCCATGTCTCGTGCCCGTAGAGAACAACCGGTCTAATAAGCGTCATATACAGGTTACACTTCGTGCTAAGTCTTCTTGACCGCAGTTGCTTGTGGAGTCCATAGTAGGCACGACTTCCGCTGATAATTCGCCTCCGGGTCTCACGGCTGGTGTCATTGTCTGCGGTCACCAGTGAGCCGAGATAGACAAAGTCTTCGACTATCTCCAGCTCGTCGCCGTCGATCGTGACCTTGTTATTAATGGACAAGCGGGTTCGGTCGGTCTCGGATCCGCAGGCCAGCATGTACTTCGTCTTGGACGTATTAATCATCAACCCAATCCTTCCTGCTTTGCGTTTCAGTTTGCGGTAGATCTCCCCCACCGCCGCAGATGATCTGCCGACTATATCAATGTCATCGGCAAAGCAGATAAGTTGACTGGATCTGTTGAAAACCGTGCCCCGCATTTCGCCCACCGCTCGTCGAATAACACCTTCAAGCGCCACGTTGAACATCATGCAGGATAGACCATCACCTTGTCGAAGCCCCCTGCGAGATTCGAATGAACTCGACAATTCACCCAAAATCCGTACACAGCACTGCGTTCCATCCATCGTCGCCTTGATCAGTCTGATCAGCTTCCCGAAAAAGCCGTTCTCGTCCATGATTTTCCATAGCTCGTTACGGTCGATCGTGTCGTATGCGGCTTTGAAGTCGATGAATAGATGGTGCGTAGGGACTTGGTGTTCCCGGCATTTTTGGAGGATTTGCCGTAATGTAAATATCTGGTCAGTCGTTGACCGTCCCTCCATGAAGCCGGCCTGATGACTTCCCACGAATCTGTTTGCTTGTTGCGTTAGGCGGCGGAGTAGGATTCGGGACAACACTTTGTAGGCGGCGTTGAGGACAGTGATCGCTCGGTAGTTCTCATAGTCCAATTTGTCGCCCTTCTTGTAGATGGGGCATATTACTCCCTCCTTCCACTCCTCCGGTAGCTGTTCTATGTCCCAGATCCGGATTATCAACCGGTGTAGGCAATCGGCCAACCTGTCCGGGCCCATTTTGATGAGTTCAGCTGCGATGCCATCCTTCCCAGCCGACTTGTTTCTATTCAGCTGGCGAATGGCTTCCTTAACTTCACTCATCGTTGGGAGTGGCTCCTTTTCGTCGTTGGCTACGCCGGCGATGTACCTTTCCCCACCGTCTTGATCTCCTACATGTGCGCCGTTCAGGTGTTCATCGAAGTGCTGCTTCCACCTTTTGATCACCTCACGATTGTCCGTCAGGATACCCCCGTCCTTATCCCGGCACATTTCGGCTTGCGGCACGAAGCCTTTGCGGGATGCGTTGAGTTTCTGATAGAACTTTCGTGTTTCTTGGGAACGATGCAGCTGCTCCAGCTCCTCGAGCTCCTCCTCCTCCAGGCGGCGCTTTTTCTCCTGGAAAAGTCAGACTCGCTGCCTCTTCCGCTGTCGGTGATTTTCCACATTTCGACGGGTGCCCCTCTGCAATACTGCCGCCCGCGCGGCATTCTCTTCGTTAATCACCCTCCTACACTCCTCGTCGAACCAGTCGTTCCGTCGAGTTCGCTCCACATAACCGATGACGTTCTCCGCAGCATTATTGATGGCTGTCTTTATGGTATCCCAACAGTCCTCGAGAGGGGCTTCGTCAAGCTCGCCCTCTGCCGGCAGCGCTGCTTCGACCGATTGCGCGTAGTCTGCTGCGACCTCAGGTTGCTTCAGTCGCGCGATATTTAACCGAGGCGGGCGCCGGTTTCGCGTGTTGTTCACTACGGAGAGTTTTGGGCGCATCTTCACCATCACTAGATAATGGTCCGACTCGATGTTGGCGCCCCGACAGGATCTGACGTCGATGATGTCCGAGAAGTGCCGGCTGTCAATCAAAACGTGGTCGATCTGTGATTGAGTTTGGTACGGTGATCTCCAGGTGTACTTGTGTGGAAGGCGGTGCTGGAAAAAGGTACTACGTACAGCCATTCGTTTGGAGGCGGCGAAATCAATAAGTCTGAGGCCGTTTTCGTTGGTCAGCTGGTGTGCACTGAACCTTCCAATTGTCGGTTTAAATTCCTCCTCCTGGCCGACCTGAGCATTGAAATCCCCGATGACGATCTTGATATCATGTTTTGGGCAACGGTCGTATTCACGCTCCAGCTGCGCGTAAAATTCGTCTTTGTCGCCACCGGTACTTCCGAGGTGAGGGCTGTGCACGTTGATGATGCTGATGTTGAAGAACCGGCCCTTGATTCTCAACCGGCATATTCGTGAGTTGATCGGCCACCACCCGATCACGCGCTTTTGCATCTTTCCCATCACTATAAAAGCTGTTCTAAGCTCGTGTGTGTTGCCGCAGCTCTGGTAGATGGCACGACCATCTGGATACGTTCGTACCGTGGAGCCCTTCCAGCATACCTCCTGCAGCGCTACGATGTCGAATTTTCGTCTCTTCAATTCGTTGGAGAGCACGTGGGTACTGCCCACAAAATTTAGAGATCGGCAGTTCCATGTTCCAAGTTTCCCATCGCTAGTCCCTTTTCGTCGCGTGGGTCTTTGCCGATTTCCATCCGAAATTTGTTGTTCGTTGTTCGTTGCTTATGTTTTTTGTAGTCACAGGCTCGCAAGGCCCGCAGCTGACCCCACTATCTCGCAGGAGGACCGTCGTGATGTTGCTGTTTTGGGTCCCGAACACCACCAGGACGCTGTTGCACTCCGCACGCCGCCCCTAACATGGAGAACAGACGCGTACGAAGCCCCCTGACTCAGTCTGCATGCGACCAAAGCATCCACCGGGGTTGGGTACCCGATCTCCGCTAAGGTTGCTCGCACCCCAGCTAGCACCACGGGGAGGTAGAGAATCGGAGTTGCAGACAAGAGGTGATATGACCACTACCCGAAGGTTGGGTGTATGGGGTCTCGAGTTGCACATTGTATACCGTTCACTAGCCATGAAATGAAACAAAGGCACAAAATCATTCAAGATTTGATTTTTATTTTTCCTTACCTATGTGATTAATGTTTTAGGAATCTATGTTTCAATAACGTTTTTCTCCGTTTCTGTCTTGAATGTTCTGTTTTGTCTGATGAAATTATCGGATGCAAAATCATTTCGGACATCAGCGCTGCCTTTTTCGTGTTCTTCCGCGCCTCCATGGCCGCTGAATCCTCCTACAATTAGCATATTCCGTCCCTTCTCCATTTGACTCATCCGTCCAGTTGGGGGATAATATCGGAATGATGATGAAAACACTAAGTAGCGCAGTAGGCCAATCTGTAATATTGAAGGTTACCAACTTCAACTATCTACATGGAAAATAATAAAAGGTAAAATTTACCGATTTAGCAAGGTAACGCTCGTGGAAGTCGAAAAGGTAACTTCTTCCTTTTCGAGGTGAAACTCACTTCAGAGTGAGGTAAAGTATACCTGAATCGAGATGGGGAAAAAGGTTTAGCCTCGTGCCCTTTATGTAAAAATCGGAATAGAATGGCTCGGAAGAACGTGAAGCCTAAATACCCCTATCCTGGCGAAGAAAGGACTTGCATCAACAATAAAGTCTATTTATCTGAAATGAATATCAATTTTTGAATAATTTTTTTTTTCGTTTTAATTATATCGAAGAAACCAACCAAACCAACTAGCATAAACCTTTTGAATCAGTGAATGGGAAATCGGTTTTATTTACTATTTTGCTTGGTGAATGCGAAAAATGTAAAATTTACCTTTTTCCTAGGTAAATATTAAAAAAGGTTACCTTTTTTCTAGGTAAATATAAAAAAGGTTACATTTTTTCTAGGTAAATGGAAAAAGCTTAAATTTACCGAGAAAGATGGATGGATAAAAAATCACCTTGGTTCTCGCTAAATTTTACCTTTTTTATTTTCCGTGTAGGAATAATTGTGTAGTTTACTGGTAAACAAACTCCATGAGTTCCGCCTAACCAAAATGGCCAAAGTGGCTGAATCGAGAATTTTAAATACGGTAACATCTTCTATATAAACACACTTTGGACGAAACTCTGTCATGGTTCGGCCAAATTGATCAAATACAAAAAAATTCATCCCTGAGCGGTGTTTAATGGAGGGTGCAAGCTTTCGTTCCACGTCATATTTAACTTAAATTTTATATTGCTTTTGTACAATCCCGTTTATACTAATTAATACCTAGTATCCTTTCCCGTTTACAAACCCTTCAAAATCGTTGTCTGAAATCCACATTCAATTTTCCTTTTCTCTATCCAACCAATTTAATTTATTCTGATCGTTCTCACAATATATCACCTCTATCCATACTTTATTTGTGATCTACAAACTATAACTTATGTTTTTGGTAACTTACACTCTTTAAACAATAATCAAAGCTTAGGATTCAATGCGGGTTTGTGATATCACAATACTGGTCAAACTCACCATTTGATGCGCAGTACAAGTTCAACTAGTTTTGACCAACGTCGAATTTCCTTCATTGGTCCAACAAAATTCAGCAGCCTTCCTGAAGAAATTGAAAACAATTCCAACAGTATATTTTTAAGACCAAACTTATGCGGTACTACAAAGATAACCCAAACCGATGATCAACCACTACTTACTTTATTCCTTTTTTAAGTTTCTTTGCAAAAAAAATTTAAATTATGTAGTTTTAGTCGTATTCTTGGTTTATTTTTTTTATTTATACATAATTCTATTAAATGTTAAACGAAATATTCCACCACTGAGATTTATTTCAAACAAATCGGTATCGATTTTTGAATACGGCGAATGCGCCAACTGTTAACAAATCCAGATAATCTCATAAATGCGCTAAACTCTTCATTTACATCCGAAAATTTGATCTTCTTTTAATTTTTCTTATTTTAGTGAAGTTAAATTTAATTTTTTAAATAAGGCGAATAGTTTTTTTATGAGTGTGTAATCCCACAGTTCATTCGCCCATTTCCCTTCAAAATTTCGACGCGAACAAAAAGGCCAATAGTTATTTCGAGATAGAAAAAGGGCATTGAAGTTTTTGAAATTCGGTATCGATTTTTGAATACGGCGAATGCGCCAAGACCTTGTTTTGAGAAAAACGCATCCAAGTTTCAGAAAATAAAATCAATTTCCTATTTAGCTGCGTACAATCATTTTCCTAAATAAGTCGCTAAAATGCTTTCAAATTGATTTAATTTCATCACCCGATCGATAAATATAGCTTTTCCGTGCTAATTACTTCAAAAAATTCATAAATGGGCCCTTTTACCACAGACTGGTGCTTTCATTTTGTTCATTCGCCAAATTGGAGCGCCCTTTTGAATTGCAGAATGACTGTTCGCCTTTTGGATCACTCATTAAAAAAGCAATATTCAAGCAAATTTAGGCTTGAAAGCGGGTCCAAATGATCACATTAAAACATTAGCACATTTAACGGTCTTATAAATACTGAATTGTGCATCTCCTCGTCCTGGAAAACAAATTTCAAAAACTTCAATGCCCTTTTTCTATCTCTAAATAACTATTGGCCTTTTTGTTCGCGACGAAATTTTGAGGGGAAATGGGCGAATGAACTGTGGAATTCCGCACTCATAAAAAAAACTATTCGCCTTATTAAAAAAATTAAACTTAACTTCACTAAAATAACAAAAATTCAAAAAAGATCATATTTTCGGATGTAAAATAGTTTAACGCATTTATGTGATTATCTGGATTTGTTTACAGTTGGCGCATTCGCCGTATTCAAAAATCGATTTGTTTTCCAGGACGAGGAGAGCTCTCAAACAAACAGCTCTCCTGATGATACTAAAAAGTATTTAGAAGCAAACGGGTTGTTGAATGTGAAAGAACAACTTTTTTTTGTATATGTATAGTTATAGTGCTATTTTTATTGTCATTTAATGATCAATTTTTGATATTTAAAAAATAAGGACGTTTTCCTAGAGTAAGCCTTTATTGGACAAGTGGATAGGAATCGTATCAAGTGATTAACTTTGAAAAAAAAAATGAAAATGGAAATAGTGGGAGGGTCTAGGGAAATGTGTGAAGGTAAAGTTTCATTTGTATTTTGAAGCTCAAACTATTTAGTAATTATTATAATTTTTGCCCCTAGATGTATGCAACATCATTGTTTTTTTTTAATATAAATGTTTTTAAAAGAAACGTAAAGGTAAAGGTAAAATTGATAAATAATAATTTGTAAACAATTATGAAGTTGTTTTGTATCCTTCATGATCAAAAAAAACTCTTTAAAACTGTCAAAATTAAGACTAATCAATGTAACCCCAATGCATCAATTCCTGAATAGCGACGAAATCGATTTTTTAATCAAATTTAAAGTAGTCCAAAAAATTTCTGCAACCATGTTTTATGTTCAAACAAGTCCAGTACTGGTTTTAAAAATATGAAACATGCCACATTCCCCTTACAGGAAAAATAATCGAAAAGTATTGAAAAAAGTTATCAATATTACCCCGGATTACGGTATTAAGTTATTCCTTGTTTTGCTGCCAGACATGCTGAGAACAGTTAGCGTCCGTTATCAGGAGTCTCAAATCGAATGAATGTACAGTTTTTAGAAGTTCTATGTTTCACGTGATTTACAGAAATCTCAAATTGGTAAACGACGTGTGTTCATATCCTAAACTGATGTTAGATGATGTTTAATGTCAATTGCTTGATCTTGATATGGTAAATAATTTCTTGTATTTTGAAATTTAATAGTTTTCTCATCAAATTGTAGAACTTATTTTATAAATACATCGGAAATTTAGCATTGAATTCTTCCTAAACTAAGCGCCATTGCCGGTTCTAAAAATATCTGCAACATGCTTTCGTCACAAAATTTTTATCGTTCATCGGAGGAGTTCAAAACAACTCGAGCAGCAAACAAAACGCAAATGCTGCCAATTTTCAAGTGACGAATAATAACTCAACAGCATAAATCCGCACCATGACAGTAATTGGGTTAACCGTTTATAACGGCCACTTCGCGGTGCTGTCGATTGGGATGTGAATACCAATCAGCTTGCCTTATCTCTTATCGCTAATAATCTTTGAAGCTGGTTGATGCAGCATCGATTCGAGGAAAAAATAATTCCTTGGAAAAAGGATTCGGAGCTCTCCATTATATAAACTTGCGTTTTTCCGGAAACAGCAACCAGTTCAATTCAAGAAGTCAATTGATAAAGTTATCAGTTACGGTAACTTTTGTTTTCTAAGATTTGGTTCAAATAGTGTAAGAAATAAAAAAATGGCTCGACTTACGCTATCAATTTTGGCATCGTTGATAATCTACTTCGCATACCATGCGTTGGCTAGTGAAGCATTGGCTACAGTCGGTTCTAAAACGTCCATCAATGGCGAGGTGGATAATCCTCTGGGTGACGAAGGACTCAGTAAACTTCAGACCGCTTGGCTAAGGAGTGTCTACAATCGAAGGCCAGCAGCATCTCCCTATGCAATGCTAAGAAAAGGTGGTTCCTCTCGAAATCCCACCGGTTATCTTGCAGATGTGAATCTATTCGACGGCGATGACATCGAAAAACGCTTCGACGACTACGGCCATATGCGATTTGGCAAACGTGGCGGCGAAGGCGATCAGTTTGACGATTACGGCCACATGCGATTCGGAAGACGACGGTAAATTTGATTCGATCCGATTCGATGGCAGCGATGGCAGGGACCCGGGAGACAAAAACAAAACGTGACATCCTCTCAACAACATATTTGTGGCGGCTGGTGACTTCTCTTCGTTTAGTTGGTAAAACGCAATGACAAAAAACAAACCGATGTGAATAAATCTATCGAAATGTGCTGAACCAAGTTGGGTTTGTGTCGGTGGAATGTACTTTGGAGGAAAGAAATCCATTAGATTTGAAATAGTGAGTTTGAACACTTCAACATGTATTTAACAAATCCGAGAGTCGGTGTATACCGAATACTAACTTTTTAACAGGTTTATTCCGATTCTTGAGAAGAAGATCTTAAAGAAAAAATAAATAAAAAATTGCCAACTTAAGAAAGCTTAGAGAGCATTTGCATCAGGGCATCGAAGAAAAATATTATTTAAATTAGTAGAATGAGCTCATCGCTATGGTATCTATGTATGAAATGTTACAACAATATTATTATTCTAAGTTCATGGTTACGATGAGCAAACGACGAAATTTCGTCTACATTCTATTTGAAATTTGAAGATAGAAAAAGTAGCTTACCAACCTCTAAACCTTTGTCATCAGTACGTCTCGGTGGCCGAGTTGTTATCGTGGTGACACGGTAGTCGCATGGATATTGCCTCAGGCGATCCATGGTTCGATTCCCATCTTGGTACTGGGTGTTAAATTTTTTCTTTTTCACATGTTCGTAGATGATGGAAAGAATTAGTGAAACATGAGCTATCAAAGAACGAAAGAACGTAAGCCGTAAATATCATGAATTTTTCGAAAAAGATACAACGGCTCACTGGCAGGACTTGAACCTGCAATCTCCGCTTCAGTACCACGGCGCGTTAGCCAATTTCACCACGGTGAACGTGATGAAACCGGCGAACACGAGCAATCGAGCTCTGCCGATCAACTGCTGGACCTTCTATCGAAAACACAATGTATATCCCGTATGTGATCTTTCCCGCTATTGATCTCTCTTGTTTCTCTAACCCCACCCATCGACTCGGGATTTTAGCCGAGCGAGCACATGGTCGATTGCTTCGGGTTTGCCGCAACTTACGGTCAGACAGATGAAGAAACAATCAGTGCTGCTGAAGGTTCCGAGCAAGGTTATTAAATTTACTAGGTTTTCTGACTTTTGCAGTAAGTAGGCGAAGACTGCGCGGTGAAGTGGTGAAGGGCTCGTTATCTTTGTTTAAAAATATTTGAAAAAAAAATTCGGTCGTATTTCTTAAGGGATTATTGTGTCTTTCTGCGCAGTTAAAAGCTTCCTAAATAAGCGGTCGGTCATCAAACGCGGTGGAAAAAATTGTGTACCTGAAGTTTCCTAAAACAGGGAACAATTCAGGGCGTGGACAATATTCTTTGACCATGGGGAAGGATGGATACCAAAGTCCAATCAAGGTATCTGTTAAGAGCACTTCGAGCCAAATTGTTTTTGTTCGTTTCAATTTGGGCAGAATGTTCTTGATTTGATAATGGCAGAGACGTTCCAAAAGGTTAATTTAGTTCTCATTATTCAGTCGGTTTACGTACGCAATCGAAATGTTTCATTCAATTTCAGCTGTTCCAAGTCTCTGCGTACCGCAACCTTTGCGATCCGAGACAGTCTTTGCAGGTTCAATGGACAATTTCCTCAAAGGTAAGTGAATCGATTCACAACAGATTTCCGATAGGTTTCTGCAATCTTAACAGTTTTTTTAAATTTTAGCTGGATCTGGTCTCCAAGCACCAGAGTCTCTACGAACTGAGACTGTTTCTGCAGAAAAAAATCGCATCCTGATTTAGGATGCAAAATATCCAAGATGAACGCAGCCCTCGGTATAGATTCCATGCTTTAGCAAACTTGTCGGTTTCAGGTCATGGGGAAAGCCATGAAAAACATTTTTGATCTGTGTCACAGAACTTCGAGCTTAGCTTTCAAAAAAAATATTGGGAAAGAACTAAGAAAAACAATTCTCGAAAAATATCCGAAAAATATTCAACACCAAACCGTATTGTTAAAAAATATCAAAAACTCAGTTTTAAATAATAAGGATATTTTATTTTCAATAAAATCCCATCTAGATATTGCTCATTTTTATTTTAGTTTTAAATTATAATGTTGATAGCACAGACAAACAGACGGGACACTCGGTTTTCGTTTTTCGCAAATCTGTTCCGAAGGTAGGCAATGTCGCCACAAGAGTGCACTAGAATCACTAAGAAGCAAATCTAAGTTTTTCATCATGGTAGCTGTGTAATAATGGTAATAATATTTTTATCACCATGGTTATTTTAAAATGTTCATTTCAGTTTGTTTTCATCCAGCGAAAATTTGATTCCCACTTTGGTAGAAGTTAAAGTGATTAAAGTTAAAGTCACAACGTTTTAAAAATTAAATGCAACGAACAGCTAAAATAATCGGATCAAAGGCTAATTCTTTCGGTATGTAAAATCCCTAATTTCGTACAGGACCGACCTTCTAACAGCTGGTGCATTTGTATTTTAGGAGTTATTTCCATAGAAGTTGTTCGGATGACTTGCTCGTATCGCGGCCGATGCGTAAATTCTGGGTTGACTAACAGTGCCTGTTCCTGAGCTATTGCGTCGCCGAAGACGATTAGTATCCGCCGACAACGGTTGCCCGGACCGAGGGTATATGCCTCCTAA
Source organism: Uranotaenia lowii (assembly GCF_029784155.1). Lineage (NCBI taxonomy): Eukaryota > Metazoa > Arthropoda > Insecta > Diptera > Culicidae > Uranotaenia > Uranotaenia lowii. The sequence goes on along the minus strand of NC_073692.1, from coordinate 64,057,969 downwards.
GTTAGCGGCGGCCCGGTCGGAAAAATTTACGTTCATACGGAAAGGTTCAAATCCGGCATCACATGACCTGAATCGTACAAAAATACCGGATTGATAAGGAGTTTCACATTTTCAAAAAGAGAAAAAAAGGCGAATCCCGAAAAAACCCTCCAGTGGCCCCTTCCATCAATGATTGTTCATGTTAACGAAAAGAAGAAGAAATGTTTGTGGAAGTGAATTCATTGAGAATGAGCCGAAATTTATTAAGATCTATAAGATGTTTGAAACCAAGTTTAACCTTTAAAATGACTCTTGAAGGATTGTAGTGAAAGACTGAAAAAATTATTTCTGACGAAAACATGAGTACCTACTTGAGAAATTTAAATCCTGTAAAAATAAAATGTATAAATTTTCTTTAAAAAATAACAGATAAATTTTCTATGAAAAACAAATAAAACTTCGATAAGCTTTTTTATAATTCTACTGAGCCCTTACAATAAAATGACATACATGAAATCCAAAACAGCTTTTTCTAGAACAATATTGGTATTTCAAACACAATATTACTTCACAATTCAATCCGAAGCTGTTCCGTTTGATAAATTTTCATCGGTTTCGGCTGGAGGAATGTTTGATAGTCGACTCGAACCATCTTAAAACCAATCTATCAGTGGGATTCTGTTACACTCAAGGACGACAAAACTGTTATTTCCATTACATAATCAATGAATACATGACTCTGAAAAAAAGTGATTTATTTTAAATACGCTTCGGCAGTGATTAAATTAACCCGTCTCAAGAAACTCTGGCTGTGAGGGATGAAGCTCGGATTTACTGTGCTGCTGCCGTTCATGAAGTTTCTAATATGCTCGGTTTCAACCAGAGCACTAACTTCAGCCAGAATGTTCATGAATATTAGTAAAGATCGCACTCTTTCTTGAATACAGTTGTTTCTTGTTCCCTGATCTTCAATGATATGGAACATCTCGATCACACGCGAAAAATAATATAAAGGAAAAATTGACAAAATCCCAACACAAATGAAAAACTTGTTTGTTTACACTTTTTCTTAACATCACAATATCTTAGACTACCTCGATCCTTTTATTTCAGACAAAACTGATTGGTAGGCAATACCGACACCAGATGGCAATGTAATCTCTTGCGAAAATTTGAATGATTTTTGTTCTAAGTGTCCTGTCTGTTTATCTGTGTTGATAGTATATGATATATTTGAAAGAAAATATTCAAGACGTACCTAGAAACAGGTTTATACATGATGGTTTTATTTATCAAACAAACAAATTAAACTGAAACATTTTTGATTGGTTTTCCCTACAGTTTTTAAAACTCTATAATGATTTAAGTCTATTTTTGTATAGTTTAAATAGCAGAAAATAAAACACAGTGTATTTTCAACTGATTCTTAATTATTTAAAAAAAAAACTCTTACTGCAATTATCATCAACTCACAAGCTTATATGAATGTCTCCTTTTTTCTTTGAATTTCCGTTTTTACTGATTTCTATTACACTTAATATGTCAGCTTCAAAGCATCCGGCTTTTTATTTTTTCTTCTGACTCGGAACATGCATAGAAATTCATTATTGATTGGTTTTTCGCTTAGTCACTAAGGCCATCAACTTACACCGTATTCGTAGGTTTCCTGTGGCAATTTAGCAATTTAACAATTTCCAGTCAGCGTTCATCAGTTAAAAATTCCCGTTGGGACCTGGGATTCACCAGCGAGTCCTTGGGAATAGTTACCCACGCAATTTCCATATGTTTTTTTTTAACTTTTCTGAATTTGTATCTGAAAACCTAAAACGGTGGAATGATAATGTTTCATTTAATTAAAAATATTAAAAAAACAAACATACTCTCGCACCACACATGTTACTGATTCCATCAATATTTCCGATAATTTGCTCGCTCTTCGAGTCTATGAGCAGTGTACGATGGCGTTCTGCTTCGACTGCTGACTGAGAGTTCAACCAACATCAAACTGATGTTCTTCTGTTGCCATTTCTTCACATCGAGAGCCACAAACTTAGCCACCAATTGCACTCCCCCGGAAGCTGCTTCGGAACTAACTGCCGGGCGACTATCAGCTAGTAATACTGTTTAAGGTCACCAATCGCTTCACTTACCGACAGCGAAAACGAGTGAAGGGATGTGAATATGAAACAACGAAATCAGATTTCAAATAATTATTTGTAAACAAACGCAACGTGTCCATGGTAACCAATTTGGAAAACCAGCATGGCTGATTCGGAAATTAGGCTGATAAGTACACCTACTAAATATATACCCGCCTTGGTTCCGAGCAGACCAGTTACACAGAAAGGTGTTGCTCTGTTGAAATCAATGCTGATGTTATGAAATCGCTTGGTACATCTTTGTACGTGGTGTTAAATGTTAATCTTAAGTTGTCCATGTTTATTCAGTCTGTAATCCTAAATCGGCTAAGAAGTTGTACACCTTTCCACGAGAATTGGTCGATTTTGCACCGATCTTTGGAAGATCAATCTCACTATGAGAACTTTCCAGTTTGCAATCCGCTTCATCTGTGTCCAACTTCGACAGAAGGCGTAGACAGACGTCGGCATCCTTTAAAATTTGAAGGTCTCGGTGAAGATAAAGGGTGATACGGTCCAAATTTGGTCAAGGGAAAACGCGTGTAAATCGGTAAAATAGTTTATTTAAAAAATCAACTTAAATTTTTTTTTTCAAGTTTTATTAGTATAAAAATCAGGAAAAATATTCAGTTAGGCTTTCGCTTTTCCAAATCCAAATTGCCGGGCCTTACGCTTAACCCCTGCCATCAGATTTTGTACAGCCACCTTGTCCACCTTCTTCGCCACAGAAAGCCAGTTTGCCTTGATCTGCTGCTCGTCCTTAGCAGGTTTTTTGGTCTTCTTTAGGTTTCGCTTGACAATAGCCCAGTATTTTTCAATTGGGCGGAGCTCTGGCGTGTTGGGAGGGTTCTTGTCCTTGGGAACCACCTGCACGTTGTTGGCGGCGTACCACTCCATGGCCATTTTACCGTAATGGCAAGATGCCAAATCCGGCCAAAACAGTACGGAACAACCGTGTTTCTTCAGGAAAGGCAGCAGACGTTTATTCAAACACTCTTTCACGTAAATTGCTTGGTTGACAGTCCCGGAAGCTATGAATATGCTGTCTTTCAAGCCACAGGTACAGATTCCTTCTTGGGCTCGCGGATCCGGTTCTTGTTCGGCTTCCGAATCCGGTTCTTTACGGCTGCCTCCAGTTTCCAATTATGTTCGAAATCGTCAGTTCTCCTCAGCACAGCTATCATCGGTTTGAGCACCAATCATTCGGTCGCTACGCTCTCACGATCCCAGTGCCACTGAGCTCCCATGTCCCGATTCCTCAGCAGCTTCGTGCCTACGACCTTGGCACTTCCGGCTGTATTGAGTTCGAGCTCCTCGGTACCCGCTCTGGCTTGTTTGCCACACCGTCTGGGCACCCTGTGCTGCGTGCCAAAAGAACCAAACGAAGAAGCTTGAATAACTACACAGCAAAAAAAGGGTTGCGATATTACAGCTAAAACGTGCACATAACTTGACTCGCAAAACATCTCTAATATTACATTATTTTGATGTAGGTTGTGAACTACATCTAAACGATGTAAAACAAATTACATCAAAAGACAGTAGACAAATTCGAGCACGGTGATATAGTTTAGAGTTTCTAATGTACCCGAATGTTCTGATATTTGCTGGAACTGAGCTGGAACTTTGAAAATCCTGTCAATATATTCCACTTGAATTTCTGACAATTTGCGATGAAATGATAGCTGTATGAACTTTCTTTCATTGCTGGGAATTTTTCATCGACAACGGAGCAATATCGCCAAGGCACCGTAGCAGTAAGATTTGAACCAGTTTGAGGTTCCATATCCTTAGGAAGAAACAGCCAGAGTGTGTTTTCCATCCATAACATTACTTCCTGAAAGAATGTATTGGAAATGAGCACATTGAGGATAAACAGATCGGCAAAAAATACTCACCATTTCACCCGGATGGTTTCAAACCTGACTATATTTTCATTCACGCCGGTGTCCTTGAGCGAAATTGTCCTAGAAAGTTAAAATAAAATGAAACCTTGTTCGATGGTTTTGCTTATTTTTTCTGAGAAGATTGATAATACTCACCAGAGAAACAAATCGTCCTGAGCCTCGCAATTTTCCATCGACTTTTTAATTTGTATACCAAATCAAATGTCAATTTGGATGAACAATGACTACTCGATACGATATTACTATGATTAGTGATATTACACTCCTGGTTATGGACTTACATGCATGGTGCACATAGAAAAGATGTAATATTAAAACGATTATCCAAAAAATGCATCGGTTGGTTTACATCTTCATAAATTACGGTCAGTTTGTATGTGATTTGACAGTTGCTTCAGTCCTTTGGTCACTGACGCGACGCACCATTGTGGTGGCTCAAACGGAAAACGGTATCCCCAAAATGAAATGTCAACGCGACGCTCACGCGACGCGACGTCCGACGGGCTATTGTGCGGCTGCCTTTAATTTTTGCTAGCGTGCCTACACGGAAAATAAAAAAAAGGTAAAATTTACCTTTTTGCGAGGTGAATTTTTTCCACCCCTCTTTCGAGGTAAATTTTACCTTTTTTTCATTCACCTAGCAAAAAGGTAAATTTTACCTTTTTTCAATTCACCTAGCAAAAAGGTAGATTTTACCATTTTCTCATTCACCAAGCAAAATAGTAAATAATACCGTTTTCCCATTCACTGATTTAAAAGGTAAATGCTTGTTTGTTTGATTGGTTTCTTCAATAATAATTAATTTAAAAAAAACACAATTCATGAAAAAATTGGTATTTATTTGAAATAAATAGGGAGTTACCTAATATTTATTTTTGAAATATATCACCGTGTTCTTTAAAAATTGTTGAGGCAAGTCCTTTGTTCGCCAAGCTTGTCAGGTCCGGCTTGTCCGGAATAATATCTGAAGGCTGACGGGAAAACAACACGAAGCTCTGTGGGCCGATCTGAAACAAAAGCAAAGTATTATGAAGAGAACCAGCACAACTAAATGAAATCTAAGAAAACACTTACCATTTTGTTCCGATTTTTACATATTGTGCACGAAGCAGAACTTGTTCCTCAACGGCAAAACAGCTTAACCTCAATAAACGGATTCGTCAAATAGTTACTTTTTTTCGAGATGATTTGTACCGTTTTGTTGAGCTCAATCCAGGTCAACTTCACCTCGCTACGAGGTAAGTTTTACCTTATTTGGATTTACCTTTCTTTCTAGGTGAATTATACTTTTTCATTCAGCTCAATTCAGGTGAACTTCACCTCGCTACGAGGTGAAATTTACCTTTTTTGGATTCACATTTTTTCTCGGTGAATTGTACCTTTTTTCATTCTTCGTTTCAGGTATATTTTACCTCGCTGTGAGGTGAGTTTCACCTCGAATAGGTAGAAGTTACCTTTTTGGCTTTTGCGAGCATTCACCTTTGCTGTCTCGGTAAATTTTACCTTTTTATTATTTTCCGTGTATAAGAAGAGTGACGCCAACTGTGAAAATTGGAATAGCGATCACGGTGTACAATATAATAAGGTGATATCTTCCCGATAATGTCGTCATTACTATCAATCTAGTGATCCTCGGTGTATGCAGCATTATCTTACGCGCGCAAAACTTTTTGCCTGGCACGCTATAGGCAGATAGTAATGACGTCACTTGTTTACATTCAAACGAGTTGTTTACTCGAGTTAGTAGCTTACCTTATATATTTATACCGTGAATAGCGATGAGCTGTCAGTATCATTCCAAACGAACAAATGACTTGTCAAATTCAGCCTTTGGTGCACGGAGGAAAGTTTGTATCGACTTTTTCTTAGTTTTCAATCTAATTTGAAATTCTTTTATCTTTTATTTTATAAGTATTCCGAATTGGTTTGGGCAGTATCAAATAAACCAAGTTTTAAATTAGAATGTTACGCTTTGTTTGTATTTATTCCCACTTGTTACATGCAATTCCATAGCCCATTGATGATTGCTAATGACAGCTGATGATTGTAAACATGGCACAAATGCAAGGGACTGAAGCAACTGCTAAATCACATATAACCAGTACGGTCCAGCTTTTAAGAACCAGAACATCAGTTCCCCTTGAATTTCAATTGCATTTTGGTACCACAACGTCAGTGTTGTTTTAAAATATCAGTTAGAAAATTTTCTTCTCTTTCAGCCCCTTGTACGAATGTTTACTTCATCACACGATAAATCGTAAGTACTCAAATCAGGTTAGTGGTAACACAGCCGTGTTGCCTAATATTTCGAGTGGTTAGCTCAGAGTATCACATACAATTGAGTGCGAAATTAGCGATCGCTTATGAAAAAAATATATTTTAAAGACCTCACAGATTTTTTTTTTTTTTTTTTGTTTCGATTTTAGTCGCTTTACCATTTTTATGGCATTCGCGACTTTATCAACGTTGCAGTTGGCGGATCGTTATTGAAAAACTCATCCGGTACAACTGTGTTCGATGTTTACTCTTGGACTCGAACTCGCGGACATCAGCTCAGGAGACAACAGACTTGCCAACTGAGCTATATCACAAGCCCAGACCTCACAGACGAATTTAACCTTTGTAATGTAACCTTTTAAAAAATTATTAGTTGTTTCACTCCACGAAAATGCTATGGTGAACACTGTTGTACCGGATAAGCTTTTCTACGACTGACCGCCAACTGCAACATTAAAATATGGGATGATTCATCCTAAAGGAAGAAAATCCCGTATAAAATATAAACAAAAATTGGCAACGTTAATAAAAACAGGGATATGAGGGATAAAAATTATAGAATTTCGGAATATCAAATGTTAAACTCCAATCATATTATTCAAACGTTTTATTGATTCCAAAAATAAATTTTCAACTGATTGAACTTGCTCGTTCACAAGTTAACAATCTTTTTCACAAAATATTTCTTCAAATTTTTTTTATCCTAAGTATGATTCGAACAAATTATACAAACTTTTCCGACTTTCTTCATATCCAATTGTTTTTGTTTCTTCGACTAGAGTTAAAATGCATTTCGAATTATGATTGATATTCAAATTTCCGTAATGTGTGACAAATCAATTTGCATAAGCCGTATCCTAGAAGTGAGATTTATGAGGGAAAAGAAAAGATAAATTAAGCGATATGAAATTTTACAATATCGAGGGAAAATATCTTTGTCCAAATCGCTAAGCAGAGGCCAAACTTTAACAAATTTTCATCCTAATGAACCATGTATTCATTTACACAGATCGTTTGTAATAAATAATTATTTCGCCTTATAAAGTAATATCACCAGTATCATTAATAGCGTAATAACTAGCAAGCAGCAAAACGTCGTGAAAACTAATCGTTCTTTTTGCGCGACTTGGAGCTTGAGCTCATTGTGTCCGTTTCGTCGTCCCCTTCCTCGTTCTTGGGCCGGGTCCACTTGATCATGGTTTCCGGCGACCGGTACAGGAATATCAGCTTCGCGAACAGGTCCTCCTCCAGGGTGAACTCGAGCGACTCCCGCACCAGATAGATGTCCAGACATAACTGTAGCACCCGATCGACGTACGGAAGATCCTCGAACATGATCTTGGAACTCGCTCCGGAAAAGATGCTGGACCTTAGCATTCGCCACAGCAAGAGGATGAAAGAGGAGTAGATTCCGATGATTCTGAAATTTGAAATAGGGTTTTAGTTCTTGTATGAATTTCTGGGTTTGAAATTTCGGAACTAACCCGCCAGCGGCAATCGAGCTGATGGTACTGGGAAAAATTTTATCATTGAACATGTACATCACCAGGTGGGATAAACAGTCGGCATATGGCATGTTGGCGAATGTGGCATACGTGGGATCACTGCAGTTTTCCTTGACCTCCCACCAGAACAGGGGAATCGTGTTGTTTGAGTGTGTTTGGAACAACCGTAATGTAAGGTTCCGGTAGTTTCGTTCGCTCTCATCGGCTGTAAAAAATAAAGTTATATTAGTTAATCATATTTTAGAGCTTAGCTTTAAAACTTACTATCAGCAGTTGGTATCAACTGATGGATCGGTTTAACGTTGCCACTGTTTTTAACTTTTAAAAATTTTGGCATCATGTACGGCAACGAGACCGATATGTTGGTGTCACTGGACAGCATTTGTACCAAAACCGGGCGGGCTGGATCGTTCGGTCCAAGTTCGTAGGCTTTTTCCTCGGACACCGTACCAGGATTTTCTTTGGAATGTGACTTTCGACTAATGGTGTAACGGAAACGACACGTTAGCGTTGACGTTGTGTTAAGGTCGTTCAATAGTCGGGCCCTATCGGGCGGTGAAATGTTCCAGATGGATGTAGAGTTAGCCCCAAGTTTTACAGCCGCTACATCGACTTGTTCGTAGTTGGACAACAAAGTTAGAGCACTCTTATCCTTGGCGTAGGGAACCATAAATTTGGCCCACTGTTCAGCGTTCAGTCCGTGAATGTTGCTATCTTGGGCAGACATTACGTAAACCGGCTCGTAAGGTCCTATTCGAAGCGAAACCGATACGTCGTAGGGTAGATTCGGTTCTCCAACAGCGTTACTAAATGCAAATAGGGCCAGGGGAAACCAAATAAGCAAAATCACGCCTAACATCAGTCCTCCACCCATTAAATATTTAACAAGAGCACCTTTCTTCTGTCCACGAGGGGCCGGAAGATCTTCCTCTAGCTGCCGCATACATTTCAGCTGATAAACGTTCGTAAATATGTCTTCCATTTTGAGCCAATCGAACAGCGTCATAGATGTATCGGTCCATATCCAATCCATCAAAGTACGCAATTCAAACAAGAATGGAATGGACATGAATATCTTGAAACCGGTGAAATTGATCATGGTAAATCCTTTGGTGACAAAATTCCCCAAAATCCGTGCCGGATAGCCGCAACGAATCTGATAAGCCGAAAACAGAAGATAGAAACATTTGATCAAATAGTAATAAATCGGTGGATTCGTGGCGTTGAAGCTCCTCTCCGTGGTCCAGGGCAGCACGAAGAACATCCAGATATGCAACCCGATGATCAGGAAGAATTGGAACAAAATCTTTCCGATCATGTACTTTCGCAGGTACAGTGCCCGATCGACCACTATCAGGAAGAACTGGATTATTAGCATAAGTAGAAAAGTCATTGGCACTTTATTTTCCTCGAAGTATGACAGGACGCCTCCGTCTCCTTCTTGCGTCTAGAAGAGAAAAAAAAATATTTGAATAATGTTGAAACCAAAAATTGACTATATACCAATTTTTTCAAAAGTTTTGCGGTTTAAAAAGTGAGAATTCTTCGTATAAACGTATGTGAAGTTACATTTATTTTCGTTTTTGTTCGTGAGGTACTTGGAAATGATATGTCAAAGGTTTTATTTTTAGTTTTTTTTTAAATGAAAGTCGTCATGAAATGTGCACTTATTGTATTTTTTAAAGTGAAACAAACGAACATTCATGAGCAGGGAAAGAAATCTGCCTTCAATCAGTATGGAATAACTTAAAAAACAAAGAGTTTTTTGCTTTTTTTTCTATTTCCAATTTTCCAGATTTTCAATGAAATGGTATATTCGTAAAAAAAAGTTAGTGTTTTAGCAATCTTTTAGAGAAGTCTTTTTGAGTAGCAAAATAAAATGAATTGTAAACCATGAGATTATCTTATTTCCTATCGCTTCGCAAAACTTATTCAAAAACCAAATAAAACTTTCACCTACCCCGAATGCGGAAAATCCGAAAAGAATCACGAAGAAGTTGATGAAATCGCACAGGAACAAATACCCATACACATCGGCCGTCTTGCGCGATTGTCGATCCAGCAGCTGATCGAAGAATGCCTTCACCGAGGAGGCATACTTCTGGAACGAATGTTTGACGATCTGCGGGAAATAATCGCCCGGATCCTCCGAATGATGCGTCACACAAACTAAGGCACTTCCGTTCTCGGTATCGTCTTGCAGTGGCGTTTGATCCGCCCCTTCCTCTACCTTAACCATATTTAGCTCGGTTCCATCGTCCCGCCGAATAACGACTGCATCTTGCCTAGAAGATAGATGGATTGAAGGTGAAAGAAATAATTTTTTGGTTAATCAATTGAAAATGAGGTTCATCGCTTCCGATGCGTTGAAGTCTTTTGATAAAACTACCCTGGGATGTGCCGTATTTGGGCATTTTGGTATCGGTAGGTGGAGAAAAAATCTAATCTTGAGGGTATGTCCAGGTTCAGTTGTTGGAATTGAGAAGATCGGGCCCTCAGTATCGAGACATGTCTTGACAGAAAGTGCAAAAGGGTAGACCGGCGAGATCTTGATGCGGGAATGGGTGGAATGTCCTCTGGGCCGGTGCAGATGGGAGAAGGAATTTCGTTAGTGGGATAAAGATGAGTAATGAGACAAATGCCTATCCAGTTTGCATTTAATCAATCCAAAAATATTCAAAAAAAAAATTTTCTTTGAAAAAAAAACACATAATTAACCAAACTTATGTTATGATTTTTTAAATTACCTATGTGACATTTTTGGCTTATTAGTGATTTTGGTTCACTACGGTCTACAAAGTTTATAACGGCTATCGTATAAAACTACTTTGAACTCCAAAGTATATTCTATGCTGCGTCAGACCAGCGATAAAATCAGTGTTTTAATATGTTTTGTTAAATTTAAAAAAAAAACACAGTCTTCAAATATGCTTCAAAACTATACTGCCGCTATTCGCAAGACTGTCTTACATGCATTTTCGTCTGTTTTCAATTTATCTCAAAAATCGTTCAAATACAGTTAGTTCTACAATTTAGACTAAAAACTTTCATGCCTTTGTTCTCAACATATAAATATGAAAAAAAAAAATACCAAGTCATCTCTGTCCCATATGAAATATACCCGCAATGCTGTCCCATATGTCTATTTTTACAGAATGCCTTAAAATCGCTCCTCTAATTTACGTTACTTTTACAAATATTCATACAATGTGTGCGACAAAATAAGCATTCATTGAAATTACGAAAGTTAGACTACATAAAACAGTACAGTAAAGTCAAAAATAACAGTTTCCATAATTTTTACAAGCTACTTTAGCCGAATGTGTAGTCATATTGAATTGATTTTTCTCATTAAATATTTGCAGGCAAGATGCTTTGCTGTTTCTGATTCAACATTAATATAATTTATAGGTATTTATAATCATTCTTAAAAGATAATCGACCGAAAAACTATCCAAAAGATAGGTACAGATTAAACAACCATGGAACGTTGTTATTCATTTTATTTTAGACATACTCAATTCTTACGATAAACTTTATACGTTATCTTTATCTAAATATGTCATAAACATCATTACAAACTTATTTTCATCAGTATACAACCAGTAAAGTGAATATTATAGCGAAGATAGAGAGAATCAAAAGATCAAAAGACAAAAGAAAAGCCAAATATAGGCAGCTTTGCGGGTACATTTAATATGCATGCAAAATATGTCCCATCATTATTTTCTCCTCTGCATCAACAAATTCCAAAGCAAAAAAAAACATTGGACGAAATTCTACAACAATTATCTTAATATCTGTGAAGAAAGGAATAGAAAACCGAGAAATCCACGAAAGTTTATAAAAATCTTTAAAGCCGTTTTTCTCGTTTCGTTGTTTTTGCATATGGGACAGACTTGCCGGCAGCGGCAGTATAGGTATGTAATAAAATTAGACAGTATTTTATTTTATATTTTGACTTCGTAATTTTTTAACAAGCAAAAATGATGCGGATTGATTGCGTCGAGTAATTTTAGAGAGAAAGGGCCCTATTACAAAAGACGAGTCAAGAGTAATTTAACTCGAGTGAGCCATTTTGGTATTACAGTAGTCGAATCGAGTAGCTCGACTGAGTCGACTGCTTGAAAATTCGTGACTCAGCTGTCAAGATTCACCGAGCCAAGTTTGTTTTGATTCGGTTTTATTTACAGGAACTTAAACCAACCCCCTGTCGTGTAGGGTATTTTTCATGATAAAAACAGCAAACATTGACGAAGTTTTTCAGAAACGACAGGAAAATCAGGGGAAAGCCTGATATCTGGCATGAGTAAGCTTGCCAGATTGCCCGGTTTTATCCGGGTTTGCCCGGATATTTGATGCAAAATTTCGAGAAAGTCCGGTCCGGCCCGGTTGCCCGAATATCGTGAAAAAGTCCGGATATTTTCACAATTTTCACAAAGAAACCAAAAAAACTCAAAGTTTTTGAGTAAGGTTCAGCAAAATAGATTAACGGTATGGACATTTTCAACGGTTGTTTCAAATAATTTCGCTGATTTATTTTTATAAACCTTTAAATATTTAAGTGTTCCAAAAAGATTTTGGAAGTCTGTAATTACATTAATAAAATATTAATTTCATTTTTTTTTTGTATTTTTTCTTTGCTTTTATATATAATAACACCAAAATTTTGCCCGGTTATTGCCCGGTTTTTGGATTTGAAGAATTGAAATTCATGCCCGGATTTTGCTCGGTTTTTTTTGAAAAAATGCCCGGAATTGCTAGGCCCGGATGGGAGTGGAAAAAATTCTGGCAGCCTTAGGCATGAGGAAGCATTTCAAAGACGGTTTGAAATTTTTTTAATTTGACAGCCGCCATTCGAACACTCAAATTAACTCGATCAGTTTCACTCGACTACCGTAATAAGACATTTCGCTCGATTCGACAGTGACGAGTCGAGTCGAGTTACCTGACTCGTTTGATGTAATAGGGCCTTAAGAAAATGGCAAAAAAAAACACTCATGTAAATTTGGATAGTTTCGCTTCAAATTCATTTATTGTAATAAATATAGCTTAAATACACATCGTAACCAATAAAAATTAAAAAAAAAAATACATCGTCTATACAAACGTCTGATTGTGGTATATGTAGCATGTAGTTTTAAGATATTTTTTACAGTGTAGATACAGATACCGTTCATAATTGTATAGAAATTGAAAGCACGGGCACTGTCACTTCGACTTTGAACTTCCATAACTTTTTATTATGATGAAATTTTTTTTTCAATTTTTTTGTTTTAAATAGATCAACTGTCACACTATTATGTATATCACAAAATTTGAGCTTTCTGGAGTAGTAATTCTACGAAAATCGGGCTTTTTGGACTTTACTCATTCATACTGCAAGATCTCTTAAACTACGCTACATTTTTTATTGAAATTTTGCATGTCGTCGAGGTTTTTGAAAAGTTTAATCGATGGGATCGAAAGTTACGCAAGATACAATATTTCAAGCATGAACCTAGAAATGCGATTTCTATACATAGCAAAAATTGTCGAAAAGTACACGGAATCTTAAACACGAGTCATTTATTTTTTCTTGAGTGTGATTACAAAAAGATGTAATTTTAAACTCCTTTCGATTTAATATTAGTCTTTTTTCCAAAATTGAATAGAGATAAACTGTTTTGATTTAATTTTACATTGCGTAATGCAAAAATCAACCGGTCAATGAAATTTATACACAAACAGTGTAAAATTATATCTGGTTGATTTAAAATTGATTGAAGTTATGAACACTTGTTTTAGGCATTGTTAGATTATCTAAACTTATCTTTAATGTTACAAAATACCAATACCAAATCCCACCGTCAAAATCACCGAAAAGGCATCAAAATAAACCGAAAAGGCATAAATTTACCAAGTTCTAAAATCTGTTAATATGAGGTTGTAAGACAAGCTTCCTTGTTCCTTTGTGAGTACAAAAATTCGCCAATTAAGAGTAATGTTTGGAGGACCACCAATCGTATCTAGCGCAGTGTTTAGATTTCACTAAAAATATTGCCAACATTAAGAATTTTCACGAAACAGGAATCTTTACAGTATTCATTATTATCTCATATTCATTTGGGAAATTATGAACAGATATAAGAACAAAACAGAACGATTTTTGTTCATAATAACCTCAGTTGACCCTATCATTTTCCGCAGAACTTTTTAACCAAGTTTAAAAAAAAAATTAAAAACTTTTTTTTTTATTGAAAAAGTCACCAATTGGAAAAAAAAAGAATTAAATTCCTGAATGGTTATTAATATTGTTTTTATGTAATTCAGTGCTAAAACTTTACTTTTAGACACTGAAAACAGTATCGAAAAGCGATAATTTTTTATACATACTGTTTTTGCCTGTAAAAGTACAGTCCACGAACCACTTGACCAGAAATATTCAATAATTTGGCATAGTCGTAAACATGTGGTTATTTGTTAAGATGCACAAAAAAATATTTCCATAAAAAAAATACTCAAAGTTTTCATTATTGAATCTGGGAAGGTTAGATTTGTTATGTAGAAAAATGTGATTTCAATAAAAAAAAGTTACCGAAAATTGTTCAACATATATTTTTATTTTGAGTCAGTTTCTTGGGTTGAAATGATTAAAAATAACTGTTCCGATTAATGATTGAGCTAGATAAAACGTTTTGTAAATTTTGCTCGAAATTGAAAACAACCTCTGTATAATGGAAAAGAAATATTATAAATTTCTGCAAGCACATGTTAAGCTGAGTTTGCTAAGCCAAACTAACTTTAAGGATTTATGTAAAAACCAAGTTGAAAAGTGGACGAATAGGGTTTTGAAAATATAAGAGACTCAACGTTGTTCACAAAATTTTTAGTTACTATAAGCTAAGCTATAAAATGCAGATTACAATAAAAACATGATATGTACATGTTTTCAAATCTGTAAAGCCATTGTTTCAAAAATTGATTTTGCCGTCATGAATTCGAATTATTTGTATGATTCTGTCAAATCTAGCTTTGGTGATATTGAGTTTTGAAATTTAAAAATTAGGGTCATTCAGGGGAATATGCATCTGCTTGGAAAAATGACCGATCAGGCGAAATACATAAGCTGTTCACCCGAATGCATTGCAAAATGTTCTTCGTATTTCTATCTGCTACAAACGCTTCTCAAAGCAACCTTTAAAATCATTGGATGTAAAACGCCGTAGCGTAGGAAAGCGATGCTTCAAAACATTGGATCAAAACGACTCGAAAACAACATAATTTTCACAGTGAAAATAAATTATATCTCATTAAATTCGAAAAAAAAAGTGAAAAAAAATATTTTTTTTCCATTTTTTCCTACACATGAAAACATGAAAATGAATAATTTTGAAATTTTTGTCATTATGTTGAACTGTGTGCACGTTTTTTACTCAAACCCGATCAAAAGTTGTAATTATTATATGTCCTATTGATTAATTAGTACTAAGCAAAGAAGAAGATCGATGTATCATGTTGATAATCGGCATGTATTCATGGAAAACTGTAATCCGAAATCTAGAGTAAAACACGTGCTTTTGTTAACATCTTACCGAACGGCACCTTGAGAGGAGGGCGATTTGTCCAAAATTCGATGGGAGCTTTTTGATCGGATATTCAAAGTTCAATGAATTTTGACTTTTTCATAAAACAACAATTTAGAGCAGTTTTTCATCTATTGATAGTTTAAATATATTCTTTGAACAACCAAAAAAAATAAACAAGGGTGAGGATGTTTTCAGCAATCACCTTAGCGTAGAAGCTTATTTCTTTTGCTCATTTAGTGATGAATAGCCACCATAAAATTTAATTTGATCGTTATTCAGATTTCATTGAGTATCTGGCAATTATTTTTATTTAAATTATAACATAACGATTTCCTGAACTCATTTGTTTAAGAAGACTTTTCATAATATTTCGCCAATATTCGAAATCTGTCAAAATATAGTCGCTGGTTTTACCCCACAAGGTCATTTTGGGCAGAATTACCCTAGTATGTTTTGAGTAAACTCAATCATTGATAACTATTTAATAAACCTACAACCCTCTATAAAAAACAAAAACTGATTTCGAATCTACCTACTTGTCCTCCATTCGTTAGCGGATTAAGATATTACCTAGCTATTCTAGTTTCAAAGAAAAATATGCTTGAAAAGAAATCTCAAGTTATTTAAAAACCTATAGAAAAATGTAACTATTTGTAACATCATTGGAGAAACTGTATGAGCTTTCGGAACTAAAGATTAATATTCCATTTGCAACTATGTTGAAGACTGCGATTTTTTTGACTTATGCTTCGAAAAAAAAAATTAATTTTTGTTTAGAAAAAAATATTCCAAAATATCATTAAATTCTCATATTTCACCAGAATGTGATAAATAAACTTAAAGGACGCCTCATTTTTCTCAGAAGTTTCAATTCAACTACTCGCGGTCTTCGAAAAGTTGATCATTGATTTGAAACCTTCGATTTGACTATCTTATAAATATTCTATTTGTTGTTCGACCGGGAATAATTTTGAGGTTATGTATTGGCTTTTCGGTCTTATCAGGTCAATCATAAAACTTTTTATATGTGCTTCATCCAACGTTTCGAATTATATTAATTCTTTATCAAGGAACTAAAATTAAATACAGGAGCATAAAACATATTTTCTCATAATTAATATTGACATTAATTACTCACTCGGACATTCGTGTTATTGTCCAAAGCAAATGCACTCCTACAGCGTTCATCAATCGTCGGGATTCTGGCTATGAATTTTGAATTTCAAATCTCATTTCATGTCGGAAGTGAGGAGGAAAGCTTGCGTGTGACTTACGTGCCCAATATTCTGGTATCGGCCAGGGCGTCAGCGCCTACTCCGTCGTTTTGGAACACGTCCGTGGCAAAACTTCTATCACTCGACTCACTGTTTGTTATTATTGTTTGAGTTTT
Organism: Uranotaenia lowii; assembly: GCF_029784155.1. Classification (NCBI taxonomy): domain Eukaryota; kingdom Metazoa; phylum Arthropoda; class Insecta; order Diptera; family Culicidae; genus Uranotaenia; species Uranotaenia lowii. Next base: position 64,041,205 of record NC_073692.1, on the reverse strand, counting down.
CGTAGCGTTTTCTTTACCGCCAGAACCTGGCGTCCATGAGTGCTTGCGAGTGTTTGCGAGAGAGTGAAACACTCCGCCGTACGAGAGCGACACAGACGGGAGAGCAATCTCGTACGGCGGAGTGTTTCACTCTCTCGCAAACACTCGCAAGCACTCATGGACGCCGGGTTCTGGCGGTAAAGAAAACGCTACGAAAACTCAAACAATAATAACAAACAGTGAGTCGAGTGATAGAAGTTTTGCCACGGACGTGTTCCAAAACGACGGAGTAGGCGCCGACGCCCTGGCCGATACCAGAATATTGGGCACGTAAGTCACACGCAAGCTTTCCTCCTCACTTCCGACATGAAATGAGATTTGAAATTCAAAATTCATAGCCAGAATCCCGACGATTGATGAACGCTGTAGGAGTGCATCTGCTTTGGACAATAACACGAATGTTCGAGTGAGTAATTAATGTTAATATTAATTATGAGAAAATATGTTTTATGCTCCTGTATTTAATTTTAGTTCCTTGATAAAGAATTAATATAATTCGAAACGTTGGATGAAGCACATATAAAAAGTTTTATAATTGACCTGATAAGACCTATAAATATTCTAAAATATTGCCAAATAAATTTCTCAAGTTAGCCCTTCAATTTCAAAACGAGAGTAAGCAGAGAAAATAAACTATGACGAGTAATTGAAATAAGCGATGTCAAACTTTTAATTAAGCTACAAAAAACGTGCCGTGTGTAAAGATGATTGTCTAGTTTTAAACTCTTGAATCTAACACTATTACTGGAAAATTGTACCTAATATTAGCACCTTTTTATATTTCTAAAGTTGCAACAAAAAGTTCTGGATTCAAAATTAAATTTTAATTTCCTTTTTTTATGATTGATAGTTTTTTAATGATTGTAATGATGTGCGAACTTGAACAAATTTTATGAGACTTTCTGAATTTCTCATCTCATTTTTCGAGGCAGTTTTGAACACTAGATTCCGGTCAAATTAGTGAGTTTTTTCCAACTTTGAGGTAATTGAAGAGAGATCAGAAAAGCTAGATGAATATTTGGAATCCGTGCCCCAAAGTTAGTCAAAATAAACCTCTATACTCTTTGCATCTAGGAATTGTGAATTTTGTTGCCTTGTGTAATCGAACTTTAAAAGTGTTAAAATGTAACGACTGTATCGCAAGATTTTTGTTGAAGAAAATACTCATGTTTATTTTGAATTCCACTCGCTAGGTATCAACGATATTCAGAGGTATTCAACAACTAACACCAAAGCTGCTGGCTGGTCTTAATTGGAAAGTAGGGTGGTCCAAAAATAAGGGTATGATCCGGAATCAAACCATGGAAGCTAAAATCATTCCTTGACCTGCCCGTAGACCCATGCCAAATATCAACTCATTTGATTATGTCTAAGGGGTCGTTCTACGGTTCTCAAGTTTGTTTGGAAACTCGACACCATTTGTTCTAGTGAATCTGCAAAATCTATTTTTTTTTATTTAACTTGCGGTACGCTAGTTATGGAACCTGTACTGCATCCAAAGAAGACATCTTGCGACATCGGAGAGAACTAAATTCTCACCACTCGGCTTGGAGATTTAGTGGCGCACATTGCGTTGTTTACTTTTGCTTTCCGCAATAAATATAAGTTTGTACGATTATCCGCTGGCGTTTCGATTGGTACTCCTTATTGGTGACCCCGACGATAGGAATTCAACGGAGGAATCGATACACCACACAGTGGGCAACATAACCTGAATTCTACACATAAAATCCACTGCCGAGGCGCCCAAAGCTCAACGATGACGGATAATCAGCGCCTGAAGGACGAAATCATCCGGCTGCAAGCAGAGCTCCAGGCAGCACAAGCATCTACTTCACAAGCGCCGCCAGTCAGCGCGATTAATCGAGTTGGAATCAAAATCGGCCCTTTCTGGAAACGCGATCCAGCTCTTTGGTTCGCCCAAGTGGAAGCTCAGTTCACTTTAGCTGGCATCATCCAGGAAGACACCCGGTATTTCCATGTTCTATCAGCAATTGATTCGGAGATACTTGCGTGCTGCTCGGATATAATCCGGGATCCGCCGGCAGTTGATAAATACACCACCGTCAAGGAAAGGATCCTTAAGGAGTACAGCGTCAGCGAGCAAAACCGAATACAGCAGCTCCTAAGAGGATGTGAATTAGGCGACCGCAAGCCATCTCAGCTACTACGGGAAATGCGAGATCTAGCCAGAAACTTCATTACGGACGAAAAAATTCTGAAGTCCCTATGGCTACAACAGCTTCCGGAAACAACACAAGCTGTGCTCAAAATTTCCGAGGAAACTCTGCAGCTGTCACAACTAGCTGAACAGGCGGATAAGCTTGCAGACATCGCGAAAACTCGTTATACATCTTCTGCAGCTATCGACGAAAGTAGGAGCAGCCAATCTGAGTTGTCAGAGCTACGTGAACAAATTTCGGCATTATCAATGGAAATTTCGGCTTTACGTCACGACCGCAGCAGATCTCGTACCAGAAATTTCAGCAACCAGCGAAACTCCCGAAGTAACTCCGGTGATCATCGCTATTGTTTTTATCATCGAAGGTTCGGTCCAAATGCTAGAAGCTGTCGCCAGCCCTGTCAGTTTCAATCAAAAAACTAGTACAGCTGCAACCGACGGTGGGCGAATGCAGCAGTTTTAATCAATCCCGCCTTATCATCCACGATCCAGCAACAAACTACAGATTTCTGGTCGACACTGGCGCAGATCTGTCCGTTCTGCCGTGCTCGCTAAGTCAAAAGGCAAAACCATCTACAGGCCTGAATTTGTACGCTGCCAACGGCTCCCGCATCTCAACGTACGGCACCGAAATCTACAAGCCAACTTTCGGGTTGCGTAGAGATTTTCCCTGGCGATTTACCATAGCTGACGTCACGTCACCTATTCTAGGCGCAGATTTTTTAAAGTTCTACGACCTGATGGTGGATTTACGAGGTGAGTGCTTAGTCGATAAAAAAACAAATTTAAAAGCACACGGACAAGTTAATTTAATTCTAGACGGAGTGTTCGGCCTGAAAACCTTTAACTGTAGCGATAATTTTGGCGGTTTATTAAGCGAGTTTTCCGACGTCACAAGACCACGTCTGCCTAATCAAGAAGTCCGACACAGCGTCAAACACACCATTCATGTTAAAGGCCCTCCATGTCATGCCAAATTTCGGAGACTTCCTTTGCATAAGCTGGAGGCGCTGCGTAAAGAACTAAAGCTCTTCATGGAACTAGGATACATTCGACCATCAAAAAGCCCGTATTCTAGTCCAGTACATCTAGCACAAAAGACCTTGCAGAATGGTATTGTGAAATTTAGATTAGTAGGTGATTATAAAAATCTAAATGACTCTACGTTAAGCGATCGGTACCCTCTGCCACATATTTATGACATTTGTCAAACTCTTCGCAGTAAAAACATATTCTCTGTTATCGACTTGGAGCGAGCATATTACCAGATCCCGATGCACGAAAACGATGTCGAGAAAACAGCAATAATCACGCCGCTAGGTCTTTATGAGTTTCTCGTGATGCCACCTGGGCTTAAGAATTCAGGTCAAACCTTTCAACGATTCATCAACAACATTTTCTTCGATTTGCCATTTGTAGTTGGATATCTGGATGACTTACTCATCGCGTCTTCATCCATGGAAGAGCACAAAGATCATCTGAGGCAAGTCTTTCAAAAGTTGAGGGAAAATGGACTTCAAATTAATGCTAACAAATGTCAACTTGGCAAGCAAGAGGTGCGATTTGTGGGACAGCTTATTACGAAAGAGGGCTGCAAAACCGTTCCAGAAAAAGTTTCTGCTGTCGCAGACTTCCCTAGACCGAACACCGTGCAAGAGCTGAGACGTTTTCTCGCTTTAACTAATTACTACCGTCGCTTTCTCCCGCATGCAGCCGAAACTCAATTACCCTTGCGAAAGCTGATACCGTCAAACAAGAAGAATGACAAGACACCGATTGCATGGACGGAAGAAGCTGAAAAAGCATTCCGCGAGTGTAAAAATTCCCTGATAGAAGCTACTGCCTTAGATTATTACGACTCGGAAGCCCAGCTTTCATTAATGGTAGATGCATCCGATTTGGCAGCAGGCGCAGTTTTGCAACAACTTTCTCATGATACATGGAAACCGCTTGGATATTTTTCTGTCAAATTCAGCGAACGAGAAAAACGATATTCGACTTACGATAGGGAATTACTGGCAATATACCTTGGTGTGAAGCATTTCAAGGATGAGATAGAAGGGCGCAATCTGATAATTTTCACCGACCATAAGCCACTTACGTTTGCTTTTAAACAGGATCCGAACAAGCCAACACCGCGTCAGCAGAGGCTTCTTAACTACGTCAGCGAATACACTACTGAAATCCTACATGTTGCCGGGGCTGACAATATTCCTGCAGACGTCTTTTCTAGAATCGAAGCAGTTTGTATACCACCGAACATCGATTATTGCGACTTCGCGATACAGCAAGAACAGGACCAACAATTACAAGCTTGGCAGAAGTCTAATCTTGATATTCGAAAATTACGAAATCCTCGATCAGGGATAGAGCTTCTTTGCCAATTTCAAGGCGGTAAGTCAAGAGTTTGTGTTCCTCAATCCTACCAAAAAATTATTTTCGATCTAATTCACGGAGTAGCCCATTCTGGAATCAAGGCAACACAAGTGCAGATTTTAAAAAATTACGTTTGGCCTGGAGTTAACAAAGATATCTCGAAATGGGTACGCGCTTGCGAAGAGTGTCAAAAGAACAAGGTTACTAGATATACCAAATCGAAACCAGCCAAAATACAACTTCCCGACGAAAGGTTCGAGCACGTCCACATAGACATCGTAGGTCCTTTGCCAATATCGAACGGAATGCGCTACATCCTTACCATGATCGATCGCTTCAGTAGATGGCCAGAAGCTGTAGCTATGCCCGATATAACAGCCGAAACCGTAGCTAGAGTATTTGTAGAAACCTGGGTGGCCAGATTTGGAACTCCTGAGATATTGACTTCGGATCAAGGAAGACAATTCGAATCACAGCTCATGAAAGAATTGTCCCTTCTATTAGGATTAGAACGAATACATACAACGCCGTACCATCCCCAAGCCAATGGCTTAATCGAATGCTGGCACAGACCTCTGAAAACAGGTCTCAAATCATACAAAGCAGCTTGGACAGATGCATTACCACTTGTTCTTCTTGGATTGAGAACAGCGATTCGCGGAGAATCATCTGCTTCGGAAATGCTGTACGGTACTACTCTTCGTATACCTGGTGCGATGATGGAAAAACGTACGATCTCAGGCAGATCCGATTCGTTTGTTGATAATCTTAGAGAAAAAATGAATTCTCTTATTCCACGTCCTGTTTCTAATAACGATACAAAGCGACACGTGTTTGTTCCTAAAGACTTGGACAGCTGCTCACACGTGTACTTAAGGACCGACCGAGTAAAAGCAGCTCTGGAACCTCCCTTCACAGGACCCTACGAAGTTGTCTCACGAAACGACAAGACAATCACCATCAACATCAAGAGCAAACCCTCTACGGTATCAGTCGACCGTGTCAAACCGGCATACTGTATGCGTGATTTGGAGCGCCTGGCTGATCGAATAACTAGAAGCGGACGTCACGTTCGGTTTCAGGTCAAGGATCTTTCTAGGAAGGGGGAGTGATGCGGTACGCTAGTTATGGAACCTGTACTGCATCCAAAGAAGACATCTTGCGACATCGGAGAGAACTAAATTCTCACCACTCGGCTTGGAGATTTAGTGGCGCACATTGCGTTGTTTACTTTTGCTTTCCGCAATAAATATAAGTTTGTACGATTATCCGCTGGCGTTTCGATTGGTACTCCTTAAACTTTTATCAACAGGCACGGATTGCTCTACAAATTTGGTTTTCTTAATCTAAACACACAAGGGTACAAGAGAGGTAGAGATAGTAATACCGGTAAAGCGATAGCGGAAACAAGTATCACCGTTCAATTTTTCCAATACCTAATATTGAAAAGAAATGTGTTGTAGAGCAATCGGTACATGTGCATAAACTTAGAGTCAATAAACAGAATTTTGCGGTTTCGCCAGACCCCTTAGTGTAAATCAAATGAGCTGAAATTTTGCATGGGCCTTCTTACAAGTAAAGGAACGATTTCAACATCTAAGGTATTGATTTTGGAACATTCTCTTATTTTTGGGTCACCCTGTTGGATAGTTATGTAACCGAAAATGCAATACTGGATAGGACATTTAAAAAAAACAAAAACAAAACCATAATACCGATGGACCTGAATGATTCAAAGTTTGTGAGATTGACCCTTTGGATGATTGCTGCACCCAACCGGGTAAGGAAATGAAATCTCTGAAATCTGTTAGTGGGATGTTACATTAAAAAAAAGCAATCCAACAAAAACATTTTCACTTACTCTTTGTTGATCTCTTCCGACTCCTTCAGCAGTTTCTTCACATTCTCATCCGCCGTGTCCAATCGATACAAACCCTCGGAAAGTTCTGTTTCGTCGACAAACTCGGACTTCCATAGTCCCAGGGATTTAAGAATGAATCGGTGACAGAACAGCACTAAAAGCAATGCTAAATCGTAGGTGGCGTAACCTTTCTTGTGCTCAATACCGATCAGCCGTGCCGGACTGAAGGGTTGATTCGGGGGAATCGGATTTTGATTCCACGGTAGCATTTCGAACTGACAGATGCACTTCAGTAGGACCACCGTTTGGGTATAAGCTATCAGCGTTACCCAGAAGTTTTTCGAAGGCCTAGGGAATGTTAGCGTCCCCCATAGAGTTACCATCAGAGGAAGTGGTAGCGAAAATAGACTAGCCGATTTAATCTGAAAAAAGAAATGGAAGGTTTAAAAAAGACCTAAGTTTAATACTTTAACAAATATTTTTTTAAAAGTCACCTGATTCAAAAACACCAAAAAATAGCAAATGAAATCCGTATGTGAGAGAATTGCGTACCAGGATGCTTGCAAAAACTCCACTATAACCGAATGTTCTTTGCTAACGAAATCTTCCTCGGAGTCGTCCTCTTCGAGCTGTTTGTCGATAGTCTCCACGGTTTCCGTTGATTTGCTAGGCGCAGAAATAAAACATAAATTATTGTAACGCGCAATAGAAATCATTCATAATTTATGTGTTAGAGAAGTGCCGCTAAAATATTTACAGTGCAGTCTACAACAATTTGGGTGCGTTGTTGTTGGACAAAAAGTATTTCTGTGATGGAATAGAGACAAAAATCAAATATCTTATTGCTGTCCGTTACCTGCCCAGCGTATCACTGGAGACAAACTTGTACGGAACTCCATCATCTAGGCCTCGCTCAATCGAGGGAGCCAGGATAAGAATTTCGGGAACATAACTTCTACTGGTTCTACAAAATGTGTTGTGAGTGTTCAATCAATGGGGAGGGATAAGCGGGAAGAAAAATACACTACATTCTTCGATTTTTTTTAAAAGATAACTATCGGACGAAAAATATTTTGAACATCATGCGTCATAGCTGTAGAACTAGAACAAGAACTAAAAAAGATGACAACGATATCGTAAGTTGTCTTGGTACACTTTAACAAAAAAAAAACTACCATTCTAACAGGTGATATTAACGAGTACTACGGTACAACATCCAGCTACAAGTAGGAAAACTTACTCTTGTTTAGCCTGACGCTCCTTGTGGGCCATTACTGCAAGAGCCGCACCCAAACCACTGACCTGATGAAGCCGGCTGAATGGAGTGCACAGAAAGTGAAACAGAGACTACGGTTAAGAAATATTTTATGTTAACTGATGCATCGTAAAACAATTTTTATAACAAACATATCACCCAACTCCAAACATTTGTTAAATAGTTGAAAAGGGATAACAACTTATTATAGATTCAAATGGTTCCTTTCATTGACAAATTTAAGGAAAAAACAGTTCTATTTCTGACAAATTCTAGTATTACCAGCAGGGGCGGTCCTAGAGTCGGCTCTTGGGGGGGGGGGGTGATTTTCCAACTTTCAAAAATCAGTCAATATAAAGGAACGTTAATATCTGGTGAAAAAAACAATCATTTGAGTGAGCGAAAGGAGAAGGGAGGGGTTGCGGGGGGGGGGGGGAGGGGGGGTTGTTATCCCTTTATAAAACAACCACCGAATCTATAAAAACCACTGCGAAAAAATGATTATATATTTTTTTTTAAATTTGTAGGTACATATATCTGGCATTTTAAAATTGTCACTTTAAGAGCTCTTTAAAAAAATTCACGATAAAACATGTAATTTTTTCAATGTCAATAATACACACGATGTTGAGAGATGAACACGTAGAAAAAAAATTCGAGTTATCTTCATTTTTTTTTCTGAGCTTCTAAATATTAGCACTCTGGTATTTTATAATTTATCAAAAGTATTTTACTTTTCACCGATAAGCCCGATAAACAAACTAACTAACATAACTAACGGGAATTGAATTCTTCATTGGGGTATTTTACTGAATCGTGATTTGGAAATTTAGTATTATAATTTTCAAATTTGGAAACACAATACATAAAATCAACACTTTAAATATAAATTAAGTAGAAATCATCATCAATTATCATTATCAAAATCAGTTTCTAAATTCTGGAACCGATTTTTATTTGATTTGCTCTTGAATTTAAAGTTTTCATTCAAAATTTTCAATTTTAATTGTATTACAAGAAATAAATTACAAAGAAAAGTGATTAATTTTCGTTCACCACATATTTACCTTTTTTTTAATAATTTTGAATTATAAAGAAAATTATGAAATGAAGGGTTAATTCTGAATGTTATTTCTCTTCTTTAGTGAACACTTGAACAGTCTCAATCATTTGCAATTGAAATAGCCAAGCTTTCAGATTAAGAATATCTAACCTTAAGCTAAATTTTAACTTAAAATTTAAATCACTAAAAAATCTTATGACTGTTTGGCATGATATAATGCCTTTTAACCGAAAAAATAGTGGAATGATAAGGGAATAGTTTTAATTCACAAAGGAAAAATTATAACCGTGGCAAACTGAATTTGGAAGTTTTTTGCGTCTCAAACTCGATTTTTTGTCTGTTTTTTCCCCTTCTTATTTTCTGGCGTTGAGTAATTTTAAAACTTAGCAGTTCAGAGTTAAATCGATCAATGATAATTAATGAAGTAACTAACCTGAACAACAAAAAATATGTTTAATCGTTTCATTATACTTTATTCTTTCAACGATGCAGGTCAGAGGGAAGAATGCAAAAAGTACCAAATTTTCGGAAAAAAACAATACAGATTTCGTCTAGATAATCTTCGTATTTTACAAAATGAGGAAAGATACTTATTATTATATAATTTTTTTCTCATGGTAAATAACTCACAGTCTTTATTAGAATTGATCATTAAGTTAATACCTTTTTTTCTAAATTTTTTTGGATATTTTACACTTTTGCTAAAAAGTGCACAAATTTCTCCAATGAGCCTTGTATTTTCAAAATTTATACCGGAAAAAAGAGCTAATAAAAGAATACAAATTTGCATTTAGAGCTCCTAAATAAGTTGAAATTAGTTTTCAAATTCTTTGCACTTCGGAAAATGTGAATTTTGTTTTCTTGTGTTATAGTTTTGAATGCAGATTTTGGATTCTAGAGATGAGTTTGAATCTCTATCTCCAACACCAATTCCTGAAACAGCTGATATAAATACTTTTTTGATCCTTTTTGGCACTAAAAACTCATAGGAAAAGCAAAAGTCATAAAACGTAATCTCTTTCTTCGATTTATGGCTGCTGAAATCTCTTGAGAGGATTTTTTAGAATTTAAACTTTTACTATGAATATTTTATATTCGATTTCTGTTTGGCAGTACTTGTATTTTTTCCACAGTCATCCATAATATGAATGTTTGATGTGATACATTTCAAACAGAATTAAATAAAATCAGATTTAAAATTTGAATTTTTGTTTTGAATTTCATAATATAGGTTATTAATTTTAAGTTTATAATTCATATTTGAATGGTGGATTAATTGAAGGTGAAAAACTCACGCGAAACAGAATCTTTACTGTGATTCAGAACCTGATTTTTTATTCTGCAATTGGAGGCAATAAATGTATGATAAAACCAGAACAAATATTTCAAGAATTTCAGTGCTATAACCATTTTCACCCCCCTATATGACTTTTCCAAATTTTTCATTTCCTTGAAATTCAAAATAAAATCAAGAACTCAGAAACTCTGAATTTGAAGCAAATACTAAAATTTGTTGCGATTTGCTCGTATATTTGAAGCATATGAGAGAAATTAGTGACAATCTTAAAAAAAAATTGTCCCTACATTTTATTAATAGCAAATTCCAAATCACCACTCAACAACACCCTTTTGTTGAGTAACTTATCAACAAAAGTTATTTGGTATAATTCAGTCCAGGGAATCCTAAGTTACAGCTGCTTGAGTTTGACCTTTTTCAATATTGAACCTTTTAAGTGATAAATTAACTTTTTTGTTGAATAAACACCCCCACGGAGTGGAAAATTTTTAAAATTGGAAAGCACATCTACGCAGAAAAGTTCCAACTTTTTATAGAAATTCGAGCTTTTGCGGGTATTCTGTAACGGATTTTTGCCGCTTGGGGGGGGTGATCACCCCGATCACCCCCCCCCCCCATAGGACCGCGCCTGATTACCAGTCTTGCTACCGTGTAAGTTTAACTTCGCTGGTATTTTGGTTTGAAAAACAGGAAAAAAAACAAACTTACAGAGGAAGCATTGAACACCTGGAAAAAAAATTACTCCTCTTTGCGGTGTTCTTTGGAAACTGAGAAATTTTGTTCCACAACATGTTCTCTTTAAATTTTATTTTGCGTTTATTCACTCTCATTTGAACTACCTTATTATGATATGGGGAAGAGCCTCTTTGTCCCACTTACAGAAACTTCAAACGCTCCAGAATAGATGCTTGAAAAACATCTTAAAGCTCCCTTTGTTATTCCCTACCCTTCAGCTATACTCTTTAAGAACGCATAACGTTCTTCCAATATCTGAACTCTGTGATTTGCAAACTGTTATATATGTCTATGATAATCTACACTCAATTGAAAATATTCAAAACCTCCATTTAACTACGGGGTTGCGAACTCATAACACTCGCCAGTCAGATTTCTTGCAACGAAGCCGATCAACAACATCATTAGGGCAAAAAAGAATTTCGTTTATTGGACCTACTAAATACAACACCTTACCAACTGAAATTAAAAATATAACCAATCGTTCCATGTTCAAAACCAAAGTGATACAGCTTTTGAAAGAAAAATTGAACCATTAAAACAGTCGATCATCAACCAGTCTTTGTTTTGCTTACTTTTTGTTCATTTGTAGCGTTATTTTCTAATAGTATTATTCTTTAAAAATTTTGTAGTTTGTAACTTTATTATATTAAATTATTGAACATAACTTGATAAAATAAGCAAAAAATAAATAGTGTAATAGTAAATATAGTATAATGAATCTCTTCAAAGGAAATTATTTTCCATTGAGATTCATATTGTAGTCAATTAAGTTAAATAATACATTTCCTCGCACGACATTCAAAAATTTTTGTGTTCTCAGCATGATTAAAATTTGCTCGCGTTAACTTTTATTATCATTGCTGCCAGACATGCTGAGAACAGTAGCGTCCATTACCAGGGGGCTCAATTGAGCCTTTTGGTGTGGGGGAGTGTGGTGGGCCGCTACAAAAAAAAAAAAATAAAGAGCTACACCCAAAATTCAACCTTTTTTCTCGTTTTCCATTCCCTTTCCCATCATAAGACTATGAAAATTAACCCCAATTTTCCATTTGGCTCCGGTAGTCCTACACTGATGAAGCGGTCGGATGGAAAAGATGAAGATACTCAAACAACAAAACGTTCGGATAAAGCTTAGTTCTTTTAGATATGGGACAGTAGACTGAGTCGATTTGGGGTCATTTTTGAATTTCTCAAACCCTGGGGTCTTGAAAGCTTCGTTTTGGTCCAAAACTCATCCATGATTTTTGCAGAATTTTTAATTAACGTTTACATGAGTAAATTTGAACTTTTAGGTTTGTATGGGAAAATTGAATATTTTGTACTGAAAAATCCACATCATTTTTGTTTCTTCTGTAGAACCGAGCCTGCTAATGGTTTTTGTGCCAATTTATAAATTTCTTACAGGAAATTTTCCGCTGAACAACTTTGTCGAATATCATAACTTCGTATCTTTTTAGACAAAAAAGTTATTAGCTCTTTAACAGGTGTATGTCTTTTTGGATTGATAAACCATGAATTCAATTGACACCACTGCTGGGTGCATAGCGAAGTATTGCAAGACCCCTATTCATGCCATACTTCGTGGGGCACAAGCAGTGGTGTCAATTGAATTCATGGTTTATCAATCCAAAAAGACATACACCTGTTAAACAGCTAATAACTTTTTTGTCTAAAAAGATACGAAGTTATGATATTCGACGAAGTTGTTCAGTGAAAAATTTTCTTGAAGGAATTTATAAATTGGCACAAAAACCATTAGCAGGCTCGGTTCCATAGAAGAAACAAAAATGATGTTGATTTTTCAGTACTAAATATTCAATTTTCCCATACAAACCTAAAAGTTCAAATTTACTCATGTAAACGTTGTAAAATGACCCCAAATGGACTCAGTCTAATGGGACAGTTTCGAATGCGTGTGTCTAAAAACCATTCGTTTGATCTAAATACTTTCTATGAAGTAAATGACGGTAATCTTATGGTAATTCATAAAAAAAATTAAGTTTTTTGTAAAAAAAAAAATTCAACCTTATTGGTACCTTCCATCGGCCGGCGCACACTTTTTTCAGTCATGACATTGATCAGTTTTTTCCACTTATACTTCGTCTAATCTTCTCATTTAACACTAGAAAGACCGCACCAGTCAAAATGACTGGTGGGACACTTTGTTTGTTGAATATCTTTTAAACACTACCCTCTAAAAATTCGCAAAAAATACGACTTTTCATAAATTTTGAATCTTTACAAAACTGTGTATTTTTTATTTTTCGAGCTCTTTTAATAAGCGAGAAAAATTTCGCCATGGACACTCGGACCGTGACCAGTCAAAATGACTGGTAAAATTCACAACCCTATAACTCAAACAAGATAAATTTTTTTTGCTTGCTTTTGGTTTTATTTGAAATCTACATTCAAGACAAAGAGCCTTAGTTGATTTATGGTGGGCAGGAGTGTGTCATTAGCTATGAAATTATTGATTTTCGATGCGAAGTCATGGAAATTTGTAGAAAAAGTTCTCGGATCGACCGCTGTGGGGCGCTTCAAGCACTTGACTCCCAATTTTTTTGGTCTGTTTTGTTGCTCAACTATAATCAAACTTTCTGTCAAAATTTGGCGAAATTTCATCAAGATTTGTAAAAGTTATGTTAGTTTTAAAACATGTCCATTCGAGTAATCGAGTAATTTTAGGTGATAAATATGTTTTATACTGAACTAGTATGAGTAAAATAATTATGAATTGTGTACTTATTTATTCAAATTTGAAGACCTTATGTCTATGAAACTGAACAGTTTAAATGATTTTTTTATATTTGATTATTCTTCATACGTTGGTTATCCACCATGGGTGCACGGATTCACCGCAGTTTCTGCTCAAGTATGTATTCACATGCATTCTTAGATTATTAGGTTCGACAAATTTCCAATTCAAGTTCCCTTACAGGTATTCCGGCACCCGTGTATAAAGCTGGCAACTGATTGAACATTCTTATTATAAAAGGAAACACGTCTTACCTGTCGGCAACTTACGGGGTTTGAACCCTAGAGATTTCTTGCCGATACCGGGAATCGAACCCAGTACACCTGGCATACCTAGACTAGACTCACGCCAGTCTATCTGATAGACCACATTGGCGCTAAGATTTTTCAACATGGGTGCCCGGAATGGCTGTAAATTCACCGTTGTTAATTATATAGAAATAAATAGTTTTCAACTTGCTTCAGAACACAAAATATTTTTGAGTTAGATATGATAGGCATTTGAAATGCAACATTAGTCAATCGAAAAACTTTTAAGGAAAAACAAATCAATGTATACATTTGACCATGTTGATTCATTATTTTTATTTCCACTGTTTTCCGTCGCACGACATAACTTGATGCATATAATTCCGAAAATTCACTCGATCCATGATAACCGTTTTCCAATTTCTTGGATGTTGATCAGATCTTATCAGATAAATATACGATGGCAAAAACCTGTTTTTTAATAATAAATAAATAAATTTATTATTTCAAGATATAATTGAAATATTTCTTTTCCAGGAATGAAAAAACGGAGCTGAAAATAAAAATCGTTATTTAAATAATTATGTCTCAACATGAAAGACATGATTTCGACTTTGGTTTAGTTAAGATTTGTAATAATGCTTTTTAAAAAATTGCAAAGTCCAATATTTGATTAAAACGCGGTGAATCCGTGCACCCATAGTGAAAAACCATGTATATAACACAAATTTTCATTCGAATCTTTAAAAGTCTTTATTCTTTTCCTTTAACATGCAAAAAAATTGATGTTGGATGAATGGCGGTGAATCCGTGCACCCATGGTGAATTGCTCTACTTATATAAAAAATATGCTTCAAAAACTACAATATCAGGTATAATTTATAGGCATCGGGTTGAAAAAACTTCAGAGCGATGGATGCTAGAAAACATCTACTAAAACAAAACTGAAGTGAAACCGTGCACCCATGGTCAATAACCATAGCCATCTAACATGTTTTTATTATTAGATTGATAATGTGTTTCAATTTTTTGATAATTATTTGACATATTCATTTTATGACATACACGTATTCGTCAACTATGCCAAACTGAGGTGATTCCGGGCACCCATGGTGAAAAAATATTTCAATTTTATAACAAAAATGTTATCGAATTAATAACAAAACAATTTCAAAAGAAAAAATTTAAAAATATTATGATAGAAAAAATTTCCCCTTTACCAGTCATTTTGACTGGTCACGGTCCGAATAGGTATATTCAATTTGCCGGTCCTTCTAGTGTTAAAAGAAACTAAGGGCAATTTAGTGCATACAGCTGTTTCGAAATTAACAACACTAGATTATTTTTTAGCCACTTTGAAGCGTTTTTAAAGGAATTTCTGCTGTCAAAATCTGACAACAATGAAGTGAAACCATCATCAGATTGAACTTAAAGTACAATCGGTTAGAATACATCGTAGGTTGCGAAGGGTACACACAAGATTACTCTATTTAGGCTGTTAAAAACAGCAAAAACCAAAGTTTTCGTTTTGAAATTTTTTTTTCACAATAACAGAATGTTGGCAAATCATTTTATTTTAAACAAAACAACCAGCAAATACACACAGCAAAAAAAAAGTAACATAGGCCGATGTAATTTCAGTTGATATGAGCCAAACAACGCATTATTCACGTTTTTTCGATGTAATAATTCACATCTTTCGGCTTTAATGCATTTACATAAAAAATAAAAAAATATTACATATGTTGGATGCATTTTATTACATTCAAACGATGTAAAGAATTTGAACACGCCGTCCTGTGTAATATAATATCATCCGTTGTAATATTACACACAAACTAGAAGGAAGGATTTCGCGGCCCAGATGGATTTGTTTAGCAGGTAAGTTACATAAAAATTAACAGAATCCCTTAGCAAATCTTCTACTGGAAGGTTTATTTGGATTTATTTTTATTTTCAGAGACCGAGAATCATTATATTTGGTTTCCTTCGGAATAAGATTCGTCCGGAGCTAAAAATCAATTTAAACTTATTAGGCAAACAGCAATTAAAATTAACAGAAATTCCTAACACTACTGGACGTTGATGAAGAAAATCTTATAATTGGTGATGGAAGTGGCAGTCCAGTGATCGTGAGTATAGGTATTTAATCAAATCATTTATTTTGTGGATAAAAATTACTATTATTTTCTCTCTTTTTTAGATTGCGGTTTTCAACAAAATTAATACGTTTTTGCTGAAAGCTCTTTTTTAACCGAAGGTTGTTGAACCATTTCCGTGGCGTTTGAGAACTATTTTGAAATTCTTTTCTTCTACTATTTCAAATTTCCGTTGTGCGCATCCTAAACTCTGGAATTTCTTCAAAAATTCATATTGAAGAAAATGAAACCCGATACAGGAACTTGTTCGAACGCAGCAATTGTGGGTAGCGCAGAACGACTAGTACGATCCCTTATTATAAAAATAAGTTAATAATGGATTTATTATCTTTATTTTTTGATAGATTTAGTTTTAAGTTTAGAAATAGTATTAATAAATATTTAAAAAAGATCATTAGAAGTTTCGTTGATTTTATTTTATATATTTATATAAGGAACGACCTTCGTTGGGGAAAGATATGAGAAGCTCTTTAGGGATTTTTAGGAGACTCTTTACCAACTGCTTCGAACCAAGCTAGGTTAGTGGTGCGAAACTTTTTGAGTCTTCTTTGAAAGCGTTTTATTTTTGCAATTCAAGCATAGATATATTTTTGATTTTTATATTTTTCTTAACTTAGTTACATGAGCGAAGTTATATAGAAGGTAAAAATTTTGAATTCAATTGCAAACTTAAACTCGCATATTTTTAGCCAAATTTGGAAGTTAAAGATACATATGATCATTTTGACAAAAGTTGACCATACATTTTTCAGGCTAAACATGAACATCTTTTTAATGATATAAATAAAAAAAATCCCAGAAATATGCTGTTGAAGCCAGACCAAATTAATGCATGAATGCTAAAAATTGTATTCCACGCCTTTGAAAACATAAATAAAGAACAAAAATGATCCTGCTGTACATTCTGAGCAAGTTTCAAAACCTTGAAAAATAAACCAGTATTGTATGCAACAAGTGCTTTATCAAATTTGTTTTTAAATTTTATTTAAGTTTATGTTTTGACACTGCAAAAATTTATTTTGCTCCAGGAGATGCGTTTCAATCAATATTATCATCTCTAAAAAATCTAATGATAAAGAAAAGCGTCAAAGCACGAATCCTTGATCAATCGAACTTTTAAAAAATCAGCGTTGTTTTCAATTTTAGTTTTAGTTTCATCAAATTTATTCACTTGCTGTTCAAAATTTTAAATAAATTGACATGAGAAAATCTTGACCAAATCATAAATTGCTTTAAAAAATCTCTTTGAACAAAAAAAAACCAAAAATACAAAGCTGCATTATATATTATCTCAATAAAATATCAACCAACATCACAACCATTTCATCAAAATAGTGAACCAATGCCTTTAAAAAATACAACCAGATAATTTAATATATTTGGTGGAAAATGCTCACGCTCAAAACCAATTAAAAACTAAAATTCGTTAATCAGAACTTGTAAAGAAATTCAGCATCAGGATTCAAAACTGAAAAGAAGTATTTCGAAATGGAGCCAGAGAGCCAGTAATAGGATATTTCACTATCAGGATTCGATTGCACGTGCTAATTCCACTTATACGATATATAAATTTGAATATTCATATTCATATTTCATATCTTTATTATTTTTCAATTGACAATGTGCTTGAAATTATGTTAGAAGCTTCGCACATTCTCAATGTTTGACGTTGTTTACTATGATACATATGTACATTTACTGATCTATTTTACATCCGTTTTACGTACCGTAATCCGGGGTAATATTGATCACTTTTTTCAATATTTTTCGATTATTTTTTCTGTTAAGAGGAATGTGGCATGTTTCATATTTTTAAAATCAGTACTGGACTCCAATGAACGCTAAACATGGTTGCAGAAATTTATAAGACCATTTTAAATTTGATTAAAAAATCGATTTCGTCTCTGTTTTCAATTTGATGCTTTGGGGTATCATTGATCAGTCTCTATTTTGACGGTTTTAACTAGTTTTCTTGATCATAAAGGATACAAAATACCTTCATAATATTTGCAAATGCTAGTTTTACAAATTTTATATTGCTTTTTAACGTTTTTTTTTTAATTTATAATTGAAAAAAATACTATTATGTTGCATACATTTAGGGGCAAAATTTAAAACAATCGCTAAATTGTTTGAGCTCTCAAATACAAATGAAATTTTACCTTAACACATTCCTCTAGGCCCTCCTACTATTACCATTTTAATTTTTTTCTTCAAAGTAATCCATTTGATAGGGTTTCTGTCCATTTGTTCAATACGGGCTTACTCTTGGAAAATGTCCTTATTTTTTAAATATCAAAAATTTATCACTAAAAGATTATTCAAATAGCACTATAACTATACATACACAAAGAAAAAAAATAGTTCTTTCACAATCAACAACCCGTTTGCTTCTAAACGCTTTCTGGTTTCATCAGGAGAGCTGTTTGTTTGCAAGCCTTGGAAAAAGTAGATAAATTTCAAATTTTGAAATTACACTTTTACTAACAGAAAAAATTTCAAATACAAAGCAAATTTTGTCTGTTTCATACTCAATTAATAGGCTTTCAAACGCAGAAAACAGTTTTCAAAAATTCATACTATAAACTGAGTTATTGATGATAATGTGCAAAAATTTATTGTTGGTCAAAGATGCCCCGGTGATCAAAGTTACCCCGTTTTACGGTACTATATTGTACAAAGAAAAGATGTAATATTAGGTCGCCTTTGAAACTCAAGTTATGTGCACGTTTTCGATGTAATATTGCAACACTTTTTTTGCTGTGCATACTTTAATATGCTCGGGACCTTACCAGAAGCAGACTTGGTATAGGATTCAAACGCTGGAATTTTTTAAAATAGGGTATTTCATAAGTTTTGTCATCCATCAGAAAGCATCTGTCCCATAGCCTCGTTACCGGCTTTACAGCTCACGAGCTCTGGAACTAGCAGAAAAATTGTTGTTTGAGGTAAGGTTTGAATGATTCATTACTGAGCAACACTTTTAGCTTATTGGAGAAATTTTTTTTGGACATTTCAGCGATCTACCCTTAGTTTTTTGCTTATTCAAAATTTAAAATGCTGGTGTGAGACTTGGCTTCCCTGATGACCTTTAACCGTAGTTGCCGATCATGTGCTTCACGCCAATGCTTTATTCGAACTTTTTGGACACTTTTGACAGTGTTTGCATACTTTTCCACTACTCACACGCAGTTGTTCTTGGAATAATCAACGGTTTTGTCAGCTATCACTTTGATAATGACGGATTTTGTAGAAAACTGTGCAAAATTATTTTCTCTTGCATCGTAAATATCTCAAAAACATGTAAATTTTAAATTTTGATAAAAATAGGTCGGATTTTTCACAGGCAGCAAAATGCTGTCAAAATTTTGAATGTCCGACTACCAGTGAACGAGCTGTTAGGAAAAAAAAGTGTCCCATTTATAAAAGAACTGAGCTTTAACATTCCTCGATCAGGTTTGATCAGCTCAATCTTGTATTGTAATACAACTTCTTTTCAGCTCAATTTTTAAGTAACTTAACAAACTTTCAAGTTGACCAAAAGTTTGCATAAATTGCTAAACAACTTCTAATCAGCTTAAAAACACTTTTGAAGCAGAACAAAAAAATCGGAAAAATTACTTTTTCGCTCCTTTATATGCCTTCTTCAGTCCGCTAATTTAGTTCAAATTAATCAACCATATTTGTGACTAACTCACATTTTTTACCAAGCCTCGAACCCAAGCTCACCGCTTTAAAATCGAGCTACATACTTGCTGCTCTAACATCTTATCATGAGTAGGCAACGATTTTACTTGATGTGATGATTTTCTTCAAAACGACTTTCCGGTTCTTAATCTCTACTTTATCCCAACTTTCAAGTTGTTAAAAAGTTCCCCCCGGATCTAAATGTGAACTTAATATTGTCGTTTCCCAAGTAATGACGTGTTTGTTTAGGCAAACATGCGTTGAAGTCCGAAACAAGCCTCTTAATCTACTTCAAAGTTCCTATATTGTGAAGTTGCTTTTGAACGCTCGTTGGAACTAATTAAAAACTTTCAAGTTTACAAAAGAGTACAATGAGATTTTTTAACGAACTTTTGAGCTGTACAAAAAAACTTGCAACCTTTTGATAGCTACTTGATGTTGAAAAAATTAGAAGTACGTAACAAGAAGATTGTTTTTCTTATACCAACTTTAAAGTTCTCAAAAAGTAGAAATAGTAACCAAAACAGTACTTTAAAGGTTTTTTGAGTTTTGCCAGAACTTGATAAAGGATGATTTTCAATGGACCTAGAAAAATCATTTTATAGCAAAAAATGTCCACAGAACTGGTGTACAGCTCTATGTGAAGTTCGGTACTTAAGTGATATCCGAACTTTTGGTTGCATGAGTCAAAAATGGTGTGGGTTTTAATCTCACAATCAGACGGATTTTTTTTTATTATTATCTTGTTTCTGGGATGAATAATCCAAAGGATGAAAATCCCATAAGATGTTTTTCTTGTGAATCAAAGCAATCGAAAGATTCCGGTAGTACCGTGGTTGAATTAAAAGGAATCTTTCGATTGCTTTGATTCAGTTGAATCATTCAACCAAGTAGGCTCATACCACAACAGAGTTTTTCTTGTGTCGCTTGAATGAAGTGGTCATGCATTGTTTTGTCAGAGAGCTTGAAACTTTATGCCAGTAGTGCTTTTCCAATCATACCATCTTTGGCGCAATGCACATATCAGCGCATTTTCGGCACATGCATGGTTAGCTCCAATAGGCATTTTCAACCCTTTCTTTGGGTGTAGTTCCAGATAATTATCATCGTAAATTTTCAATTTTTTTTCGGAACTTAACACTTTAGCCAGAATGTTTGATTGAAAATTATTTTTACCATAATTTTTGAAAATTTTGGATATTTTTGAAGGAATCTGCCTGAAATTTGCCACCAACCGTGGCCTAGAGGATAGCGTTTAAGTCTCCTAAGCCAGAAGTCATGAGATCGATTCTCGGTCACGGCATACATAGTACTCTTTCTGTGGGCTGCACAGTGGTCCAAAATGCGAAAAACGTGATCGTTGCTTATAACTTTTTTAGGTCACATTTTAGCATATCGGTGTCTTCGGAGAAGTTTGTCAGTAAAATCAGCACTATAATAAAAAACTATTATTTTTCTGATTAATCCCTCTACAAGTGAGATCAAATTTCTAACTTCTCTGTTATAGGTTTTAGCTCTTTGATGTCTTCGACAAACTTGTTAAAAATTAAATTTTCTACAACTTTGTCTCAGATGCCAAGTTTCTAAAATAATTATTATTATTGTATTATTAGTACAGGTTATTGTGTGTTCAATTGAAATAGATAACCTCTACAAGCTGGAGATGCTACTAATACAAATGCGCTTCCAAACCTTTGCTTCTGACAGCGCGCAGGGAAAAGCTAGAAGAAAACACACGTACCTAGTAGAATGCGATGTATGTGCTTTCATAGAAATCGTTGTTTTTAATGCAAACATGGAAAAGTAAAAATGAAGTATCTCGCTTGGATACTAGTGGATACTGACGATTGTACCTGCATCTTGTAGACGAAATCTTCGAATTTATTTTGCATCTGAAGCGGGCTGCCCGATGTTGCCCGGTGTTTGTAAAATAAGGCGTGAAAAAGCCCTATTTTCGGTAATTTTTTTAACATAGCTCTGCACTATCACATTTTACAAACTTGAAATGTTCAACAAAGTGGTGTATTTTAGTAAGACAAACAACTTTGTGGAACATTTTATTAAACTTAAAATTTACTGAAAAAAGTTATTATTAAAAAACTGATTTTTAGAGGTTAAGTTTCCTATTTGGCCGATATCTCGGATAATAATTATTTTCGAAACTTGGCATCTGAGACAAAGTTGTAGAAAATTTAATTTTTAACAAGTTTGTCGAAGACATCAAAGAGCTAAAACCTATAACAGAGAAGTTAGAAATTTGATAGAAAATAATAGTTTTTTATTATAGTGCTGATTTTACTGACAAACTTCTCCGAAGACACCGATATGCTAAAATGTGACCTAAAAAAGTTATAAGCAACGATCACGTTTTTCGCATTTTGGACCACTGTGGGCTGGTGGTGTTAGCATTAGTACGATGCTAGCCATAAAACCCTTGAAAGATGAACGCTTTAGTCTTAAGTAGAATTTAAAGAAATATGAAGTTTCACTGAGATCCTGTACAAGTGTGTGTTCGTTTTTTTTTTTTTTATTTAAACCAAAAAATGTAAAATTTGAAGTTCTTAGGAAAAATTATTAACGAAAACTTGAAAATTTTATTTAGCAAAGCAAATCTTTAAAAAATATTCTAGACCCCCGATCGATTTTTATCCTGGACTTATTGCATTGAATAGGGGAGAGTCTCCTCTATAATATGGCCAATTATCAAAGATGCCTGTTTTTCTTTCTTTTTAAAAGTAAAAAAAAAGAAACCGTGCTTAAAAAACTTGTTTCAAGGTATTATTGCGTTCGGAGGATCGAAATTTTATTAACTTTCATATATAAATTCTTGCTCAATCCAATTGTTTGGAATCAGATTAATTAATCATGTTTTTGCCGACAAATTTGCACGAAAATAGAGTATTTCCTGAGACAGATCGTGGTAGGGTTACTTTTTGTTTTTGTTTTGAAAAATTTAAACACCAACTGGTTGCCATTTTGACCTTTGCATAAGCACTGTTCAATGCTTTCTTTGAAAACTTCTTAAATTCAAATCATTAACATACCTTCATGTCTTAACTAGTAATGAATTTCGAATTAATTAAATAAAGAATTAATATTCTCCTCAGCAAGGTGCGCTTGCAAAATCACTACAACTGCATTACCAATTTTATTTCGTTACTATCTGGTCATTGAACATGCGGAATATTGTTATTATGTTTACCATACCACGAAATGCCGAGAAAATGTAAATATGAGAAATCAGCTGTTCGTTTGACGAGTGGGGAAATTCCTTATTTATGATTCGGCAGGGCATTTGCAGCTGTGGCAAAAAAAAAACGAAAGTTTTCGTTACAAATAAGAAAATGACGTTGGAACTATACCAAAAGAGTGTATCCAAAACGAATTTTGTCGTTCATACGATCCCACGACCATCCAGTAATGTTTTGGCCAGATTTGGCATGCTGTCGTTACAGCAAAGTCGTTCAAGAATGATATGCAGAGAAAGGGGTTCAGTTTGTTCCAAAAAAAACTTAACCCACTAAACTTCCTACAGTCCCGCCCTATTTAAAAAATACGGGGTAATCATGATCCTTAATCAGATGAAAACCTTGTGGAATAAAATACCTAAAACGATGAACTCTTGGTGTGCACCGCCTAATGGGCCATGTTACTGGAAAAATTCGAAAAATTCTTCCTTCGAAACCCTGTCGAATAATTTTATCCGTATTTTTTCTTAAGAGTATGAAGAAAACGCTACATTTGTATAAAACAAGATCTTGAATTCAATAGTAATTAACTGAAATACAGGCAATTGTTTTTGTTCAGATTCTATCTGAAGTAAGCTTTAAAGCCAAAATTCAAGATGTTCGAAACAAAAATTCCAGAACATAAACTTATTAAACGCATTTTGAATCAAATCAACAAAATGAATGTAAACTCAGGCAAAGCTCTTAGGAATGAAATCTTAAAATTTTTAAGCCTAATCCGTTGAAAGAGGTTGAGGACCTATGTCCTATGATTTATAAAGTAGCAAATTTACAATTTTATTTTTTTTGGCTTATGCACACACTGTTGCCAACTGTTCTCCATGAAAAAACATGGATTAAAGGGTTGAAAATGTACAAGTTGATCAACTATTAGAAACAAATAATAAGCTTTCAGCACAACGAATAGCATAAATTGCGAAGAAACTTTAGATTAGCTAAGCATCGAAATTCACGATAAATAATCGAGTAACCCATTCAAAATTGAAAGTAACATAATGAAAACAGAATAGAGAATGAAAAAAAAAATCTTTTTGGAAGCCATTCTAGATTCTAAAAAGTTACAATCATTGTGTGGTTTAGAATTAGGCATTCTTTTGCGAGGATGTTCTCTTTCTTTTTAGGCGGCTATTGCATGATTTTTTTTTGGATAATGTGCTTTTCTTCATGTTCGTTCCCATTTTATATTCATGAACTGGCGGATGCGGTTGACATGTCACAAAGAATGCTATTTGAGGAGCTTTTGTTACTTTTATGTTTCATAGAAGGCTATTAAAAGTCCTATTCGTAACTTTCATGTTGTATATTAGAGTAATGCGGTTGACTTGTAACATATCAAACAATTTAATTTATGGTCCATTTCGTAACTTTCATTTCCGCATTCGAGCAAATCCGGTGGCAATTCGCTTTGGAAGCTTTGTTCAGCAGATTTCAAACTTTGGAGGTTTGCATTTAAGTAGATATAAGACTTTTGGTTTCTTGGTTTAGCATTTAATTATGTACTAAAAAAAATTAACATAATAAAGCTAGCTTAAAGAAACCTCAAGCCTTGGAAAATTATCAGAATAAATCAAATACAGTTGATCAGCTACTTACATTCAAACGTTACATAAATCAAAAATAGAAATCGATCATTTAAAACACGCTATGTGAAACTACTACACAACTACATTCTCTACACCATATTTACTAAATTTTACCACAATGAGCTTCACAGCCACTTATAAATTTGATTTCGGGGTTAGTAAAATCGATAGCGTGCTCGGCAAAGAGATGATGCCATGAGAGAGTGCATTAGAGTTTACAAAACCATTTACCCTTGTTCCGGGATGTACTGCTCGATATGAGTTTCGGCTTGTGATGAAGTCTGTTCTTGACTACGTGTGGTGGTGGTGCTAGTGATGCCGCCAATTTGGGGCGAATAGGTCAGCGACGATTGGGATGATTGTTTGTGTAGTGGTAACGGATGTTGCGGCGACTGTTCTGGTTCATGAGCGTGTTCTGGTTGATGGGGCAAATGTCGTTTCGGCACCGGTGATGGCACCGATTGCTGTGCCTGTTGTTGTCCGGCCAAGGCAGCTACTACCGGATGAGGCAGTGAAGCTCTACTACTGTGAATCGAACTACGGGACAGGGCTATTCTACTGGGGATTGGGGTTCCAGCGCGGGACCTTAAACTAATTGTACTAGCACCAGAACGAGAACCTGAATGCACACTACGAGAACGACGGCAAGTTATACATTGAACAGCACAAGCGACATGAATTATTATTATAATTATTTACAAACAATTTCATTTAATACTTTAATGACACTATTAAGGTATCGCTAACGATTTAACTTACCTTCCCGATCGTAGAGAGCCTTGAATCGGTGTCCATACCATACTAGACCCGGTTCGCATCCCTGCTCCAAATCCAGGTGTTTCCTAAAGAAATAGAAGTTGGTCAAAAAAAGCATTCTCAAAATTTATGAGTAACTCATGCCTTCAAAATTTTCTTCTCTTTGGCCAACACTTTCATAACGTATCGGTAGCTGCGGGAAACCCGATGAAGACGCAGTGTAAGCGATCCAAGAGCTCCCGCCAAGAAAGCTGTCACCAGATTCAAACCGGAGAAGGATAGTTTGGATTTCTTGGGTTCCTCCTCCTCTTCCTGTTCTTCGGTTTCGTGCTCTTCTTCGTCGTCATCGCTGATCAGCCGAGCTTCCTCATCGGTGGAAGATTGTGCACGCGGTTGCTTCTTGCTGGTGCTAGGCTTCTGGCCATCCGCTTGGTCGGTGTCTTCCGCAGGTTTTCTTTTGTTACCTCCAGAATCCTGATTAAGATTCAAACATACTTAGTTGTAGTGGCTTTCCTGAAGTTAGAATTGGAGCAATGCGGTTTAATGTTTAAGCAACATATAATCAAAGCAAAAATGGAGTTCATTTTCGTTTTTGATGAGTTTTATATAGTAGGTAGTGCAATGCATCTGATCACCATAGATCGAAAGAGAAAAAAGACGTTCCAGCAGTGTGCACTAAGAAGCAAAGCTGTGCTTAACCGTACTATACCTAATACCACGTTCAACTTATTTGATACAAATTGATAGTTTTGCATGAGAATGGAAAATATACACTGTTGCAAATTTTATGAACCAGCACTGCAGGTTCAGATAAAAACCTTTTTCTTGCACGCACAAGGTCTGTTCGAAAATACAGTATCCGGGACGAACCTTCCTATTACCCCATTCTTCTCAACGTGTGCTGTAACAATCTTCCTTACCTAAAGACTGAAAAGCTCGTGCACATGCATGCATGTGCCGACTCAGGAGCTCAGATTTATTCTTCAATATTTGATAGTCAGGCGGAAATTCAAAAATCCACGTGAGACTTTCCAACAGACCATTTCAGTACGGAGATCTGCTAGTTGCCTGCTTTAATTTAGAGGTCCAAATTTCTTGCTTACAATTTGACTATTACATTTATTGATTCGGCTAAAGAGTTTCTTAAATTGTAAACATGAAGGCCGACCTGCTGGACGAACCGACACGAAACCTTCCTGCCCACGTTCAGAATCGAAATTTTGGTTTGCGTTTGAATAAACACCTTTTTTTGCCATTATGGAATCGATGCGTTTTTTTTTTCAACTCAGCTCACAGCTAGGTCCTCTAGGTCCCTTCGATCAATTTTACCGCATTAATAATGGTCAAACAGGTAAATTTTAATTCTAACCGTGCCCAAAAATTTGTTGTCTATACTTTTCTTGATTAAAAGCTATCTAAATAACACAGTGACAGGTAGTCACAAAATTATCTTCATGTTTACATTACATTCCTAGCTACCTTTACTGAACACTGCCTATTACATTTGCCACTCCGCTATGGTACTTCATGGAAGTCACCTCGGACCGCTTCTGTTTATTATATTCATAAATGACTGCAACGCCGAAGAGCTGAAGTTTATTCGAAAGGTGTAAAATATCATACTGCCTACAATTAAAAGCTGACGTCGCTAGGCTAGAATTTTGGTGTCGCTTTAACGGAATAAAGGCGAACGCACAATTTTCCCGTGTGTTTGGATAACGTTCCGCTTTTAAGCCTACCTTTATTCTGATACCTGTCTAGTCGTCGTTAACTACTCAGAGCAAACTATGCTACTTTCTCGAATCAGTTCAAGATAGTTTGGTAAAGTACAATCTACGAAGTTTTTTGGGCTATACTTGCCCTGTCCTGATAAGTTCGGATACACTTGCAAAACGCTGTATCGAACTGCAGCAAACTGCACTTTTCTTATAAATCTAGCATTAACACATCCACAAAGCGACACATGGAATGGTAGAAGTAAAAATTTCGACTTTTTTTCGGTTGAATTTATTGATTTGAAGATATTGTTTACACATTATCCGGAATCATATTCCGAACTAGATATGCTTGTCACATTCTTAGCTGATTGGCTAATAATGTGCATCGAAATTCATGCAAATGGTCAATAGCAGCTTCTCGACAGCCTAATATGTAATAAGTGTAGACTTGGAGTAATTATAACATTTTCATTTTGGTACTTTCCAAATCGGAACTCAATTTTATAAAATATGTGCACTTGCAGATCAAGCAATTTTTTTTAAAGTAATAGTGATGAATAAGACAGTGAAAATAAGACATTAAATGTAAGTATGTACGTTAGGGTGGCAACTGATGTACGGAAAAAATGTCATGATCGAATTATGAAAACAGCTCATATACATTTTGTTGAATTTCCCAAAAAACTGACCAGTGCTAAGTTTCAGCTCAATTGGACTTGATCTGGGGTGCCTCAAAAGCCATCAATATTTCGTCAAAAATAGACTTGAAAATTTAAAAAATTACCAATGGGGGGGCCAAAGGAATTTTAGAAAATCGAAATTTTAATGATGATGCCAAATAACTTAGAAATTCATGAAATATAATTTTTAGCCAAAGTTCGACTTTCTGAGCCGGTTTTCCGAAAAACGGCCAGTTTTTGTAATAACGGCTACGTTCCAGAAAGTCGATTTCAACCTACACTTTTTTTCGAGTTAACACCAGATCTCGATGATTCATGCATTTCTTAGTCAATTGGCATTAAAATTAAAATTTTGATTTTCCGATTTTCCTTCGGTCCCCCTCCCTCTTTGGTGCAATTTTTAGAATTTTGAATTCGATTTTTGAAAAAAAAATTTTTTTTTAGACATCGCCAGTTTTTGACGTTTTATGATTTTTTAAGTCATTTGGCATTAAAATTAAAATTCCTTTTTTCCGATTTTCTTTGGTCCCCTTTTAGTGATTTTTGAGGGACAAAAAATTGAAACTTTAAGGGCTCTGAGGCATCTCTGAATCAAATCCGATCGAGCTGAAATTTTTCAGCTGATGCGCTGATGCGGCGATGCCTAGCCGCTGAAATCCGAACTGTCGACGAGAATCTTGACTGGGACCAGGTGAAGACGCTGGCCCCGGATCGTCAACAGTGTAAGTAAGTGAAGTTTTTCACAAGTCAGGTTTTTGGGGTAATCTACAAAATGTATATGGTCAGTTTTCGAAATTCGACATAGCCCATCCTGCTGCCATTCTTATGTACGTATTAAAAAGCAATAATATGTTAAAAGAAATAAGCGAAAAATAATGATGGCTTTTTGATATGAGGAGTAGGATAAGTCTAAATTTACGATTTTTTGTATCAAATGGGGTGGTTGAGTATTGCAAGATAAAAAAAATAAATTCAAACTAATCTGTTAGAAACTACACCTTCGTCCTATAGTAGGTAAATAGTAATAGCACTGTTGATGTTTTTGAAGCTACAGTACCGATCATTAATATAAGTAGTTAAAGAAATAGTACTTTGTACTTCCATAATAGCACTCTCAGATGATACTTTTATTTAGATATATACAATACATACAAGGACTGTATTCAAAAAATATGCAACACTTTCATTTTTAGATAACTTTCAAGTGGATAGAAGAAAATTGATGAAATTTTCAGTTATACTACCTAGTAATATAATGTTTACATGTGTAAAATTTTGTGGCGATCTGTCAACTAATTATTGAGATAGTGTCTAATGGAAAAATATATTCACTGAAATGTTTGGGCAACATATGCGCCACTTAGAGTGTCCATTTCCCGGCCATTTTCCCTTTCCCGGGAATCGGGAAATCTGGTGGCCTGTTTCCCGGGAATTCCCGGGATCCCGGGAAATATTAAAAAACATGTAAAATATATGCACTTCGACTCAAATATACATAGCTTATCGAACTTTTCGTGTATACAAGCCCATAATTTGTTTAAAATGTACTCTTCATAATGTTTTTAACTTATTTTAATCAACAAGTTAAACTGTTTTCAACCATGATATTTAAAAACAGTCTAAAGAACTATAAAATAACCTGAATAAGTCAAATGAAGAATTCATCCATGCAGTTAGGGGTTGATTAAAAAATATGTTTTTATTTGTTTGATTATTCCAACCATTTTTCGTTTTTCTAAACACATATTTTCTCTTCATATAAAAAACTATCTGGCTTATCTGGCTTTCAAAGCCAAAGGGAAACAAGTGCACGAATGTTACTTTCGAGAATCAGTCTACCTGCTACGCAATTTTTCATATATTTTTCGAACTTTTGTGGGGTTTCGTTCAATGAATACGGTGTGGAAATACATATAATCTTTTTAAACTTACCTATTCGAATATAAAAAAATGTACCAAATGGCTGCAAAATCCCTACTGCCACAGGAATCGGCATATTCTCAATCAGTTTTGTATGACTACATTTTCAAAAAGAACATCTTCCAGGCTTTTCCAGAGAAAAAATGTCATACATGTCGGGAATTCCCGGGAAGGAAACTACGATTCCCGGGAATCGGGAACTCCCGAATTTTTCAAATTCCCGGGAATTCCCGCCCGGGAAATCCCGGGACGGACACTCTATGCGCCACTATATTGGGCACTACCTTTTTCCTAAATCAAGGCTATTTTTGTTGACTTTCTTCAATTCCTGAAGCTTGACTTTCAAAATAACCAACCAAAACAGAGTTTTTGATTGAGAAACCTTCAAAAAAGCTATGGAAGAAAAACGGTCGCTTTTGTAGGCATTTTTCGGTATATTTGGCGGGTTAATATATGTACCACTTATCGATTCGCATCTTCGATGGATCGTCAGTCAAATGTAGTAGGTACTGGGTATTTTTTTTTTAATTTTTCTTCTCGTTCTTCCGCGGAATATTCAGACGTGTCTTTTCAATTGAAAATTTCTGACAAGAGATCCGTCAGACGCTTAATTTCGTATCGATTTACTTCCCGATTTTTTTTTTTAATTTTGCCCCGCCAACGGATCTGCCATTTTACGCACGATTGACCCACCGTATTATGTTTGTTTTATCGCTGGAAAGCTTTTTTTATCTTTAAGACACGATGTTAGGTATGTTTTTTGTGTGTTGGGCGAATCTGACAGATAAATTGCCCTGATTTACCATTTTTCAAATTGAAAGGTTTGGATGGCGCTTTGTCAAACACCTCACTTCCAATACCTTCATGAAATTAATTCACAAATGAAAGTGTTGCATTTTTTTCGAATACAGAGTCCTTATGTATCGGTTTGTTATCTCGGGGCTTGTGATATAGCTCAGTAGGCAAGTCAGTTACTTCCTGAGACGATGTCCGTAAGTTCGAGCCCAAGAGTAAACATCGATCACAGCTATACCGGATGAGTTTTTTCAATTACTGTCTGCCATTCGGCGGAAGGCCGATAGGCCGAAAGATGTTAGGCCGAAAGTCGCCAGGCCGAATGGGTTAAATTTTTAGGACAATTAGGACAATAGGTCGAATGGGATATTAGGCCGAAGGTTATTTGGCCGAATATTATTTGGCCAAATGGATGTTACACCAAATGGTCATTTGGCTGAATGGTTGCAAGACCGAATGGTGGTAAGGCCGCAAGGTCGTAAAGCCGAATGTTCGCAAGGTCGAATGGATGCTAGGCCGAATGGTCGTCGGGCCAAATAATCGTAAGGGCGAATGGATGCTAGGCTGGATTTGACCGTTCGGCTTTGCGAACATTGCAAACATCGTCCATTCAGTCTAATGACTATTCGGCCTAATGACCATTCGTGCTTATGAACATTCGGCCTATCGTCCATTCGGCCTAACAGCCATTCGACCTAGCGACCATTCGGTTTCATGATCATTCTGCCTAGCATGCAGACAAGTGTAAAAGATTTCTTATTGACCTAGCAACCATTCATGGCGATCATTCTGCTAAATGACATTTCGGCCCAACATCCATTCGGCCTTACGACCTTCCGGCCTTTCGACCTTTCGGTCTAATTACCATTCGGCCTAGCATCCATTCGGCCTTACCACCATTCGGCCTTGCGTCCATTCGCCCTTATGGCCTTGGGCCTTATGAACATTCGGCCAAATGACCATTCGCCTTAGTGACCATTCGACCTTATTACCATTCGGCCTAATGACCATTCGGCCGAACATTCTTTCGGCCTTGCGTCCTTTCGGCCTAACAGCCTTCGGCTGGATAACCGTCGGCCGAACAACCCATTTTAATACCATCCCTAAAATTATATCCAATTTTTGAAGCTTAATAACTTTTTAACTTAACTTTTATCGAAATTCGATCTTAAAGTGAAATATTTATCATAGTTTAAGCTTCAAGAAGCTCCGTAGTTAATAGAAATCGGCTCAAAGGGACCAAAGTTGTTGATGAAAAACTGGTTTTTTATGATCCTCCCGAACAAAATGTCTCAAAATTCCACACAAACTTCAGGCTCGTTGAGCGACTCCTTGCCGTAGTCCAATCTGGCACAAATTTGGCATGAGACTTTGTATCAGGCCTAGGATAAATTTTAACCTGCAGCACATAACTTTTACAAATGTGGAGTCATTTGGGGCACTCTAATATACATATAACCAATTCATTTCAATTTAATCACTATATGTTTAGTAGTACCATCAACTAGTACCAGTAATATCAATTTCAGTAATTACCTTTCTAAGTGATTGTTATCAATTATCATTAAAACAATAAAAAACCATTATGAGAAACGTAGAAAGCATCAAAAATACTAGTTTTCTATTACAAAAACCATAATTAAAATTGGTTTCAACGAAAGTAAATTTGGAAAACATGATTTACTTAATCATCCAAATCAGTTTAGGACTATGGGGCATTTTGAGCCGCTTTTTTTTATTCATAACATCTTTTTAAAATAAGATAAAACAAAAATTAGAAATAGCGTGGTTTTCTAGGTTTTTAACGTATCATTTGGAGCTGAAAAAATTTCTCTCAAGTTGTGGCGGTTTTAAAAAAAAAAGAAATTTAGATTGGATTTTCAAAAATTGTGTGGAATTGTGGGCCACCAAATAGAAACTTGCCAAATAACATGCAAAGTTTATGAGTTTTTTTTTAAACAATAATTTCATAATCCACTTAGGTATATCAAAGCATTTTCAGGTGAAGAAATGATAAATAGAGTTCTGCACGTGAGAATAATTTAAAAAATTAATGTCAATCAAGTAATCAATGTCAACATAAGAATGTCAAAGTCGTAAATGTTGCATGACATTATTGCACTCCCCTCGAATCACACACTCGTGCAGCTTTTTTATTTGATTTTTTGGATGCGTAGGTGAGAATTTCAAGAACAATTTAAAAAATGAAATCTTTGTAGGTACGAAAAAAATGTCCCAGCAATCAATATGTGGATCTTTCAACTTGGTCATGATGACATTGTAAGTTTATATCGCTGACCAAAACTTAGTATCGCATGACATAGACATTCAAGGCACTAGCAAAGTCGACTGACATTGGCTGTCTGACACTGACCATTTGCAGCTCCGGATAAAGTATTTTTCATAATTCTTTATTTGGCATAAGAAAATCTCACTAACATGATACCCCAAAAGCTTTTATTTGAAAATTGGTTTAAAGGTACATACAATGCGTACACAGACCAAAAACATTTGGGAAAAATGGTTACAAAGAGCGACAATGATAACAGTTGGATTGAGATTTTTATCTCAACACCCATCCTATATAGTAAGGTGGCCCACGATACTTCACTCTCCTCGATTTTTTACGAATAAGTATCTATATAATATGAAGCTTTCAGAGTTCACAGATCATGCATTCGCTTGTCGTCAAATTCTTATATATTCATGAACGGTACTGTATATTACTATTTAGAATAAAAAAAATCAAATATTCAAACCAAAACGACTCCAAAAAGACAGGCTTAAATATGAATACCACTAGTCAATGATGTGGATTATGTGAATCAAAACTACAAAGCCAAACATTACGGGGGACTCAAATCCATCGGAATCCGTAGCGCGCTAAACATGAAGGGGTTATTCTAGAACACTGATGAATGATTTGGTGTGATGGATGGAATTGATGTAAGTTTATTCAAGAATGAAAACTGGGTGCAAACCCACCCATTTGATGTACTTGGTATAAGGTATACAAACAGAATGAGCAACGACAGAAAGTGAGTAAACAAACAACCGAAAAACAAAACTCACGAAATGAGTGTGACGTGGTGGAAGTGGTTCGGAGATGGCAGAACGGTCCGGAGCCACTACGATACCGGTCCGGGTAGAGGTTGCTTCCGGATCGGAACGGTCGTCGTGATCGCGATTGAATGAGGCGCGTCGAAGCATTCCAGGCGAAGAGCTGCACCTCGGCGGATATGAGTGGGCCAGGCCACTTTCGGTCGTAGGAGACGAAAACTCACCCCCTTCTTCCGTCGGATCCTGGTCCGGGTCCAGTTCGTTGGTTTCCTTGATCTTAGCTATCAACTACTCAACACACCGTTACGCACCATACACGCGCGACCCGGTTGATAAGTGGGTGGTAAGTGGTGGATGGTGAGTTCAAAACCCAAGGATTCAGATGAACCATTTTTGGAGAATGGACGGACAATTTTGGTGGGGGGACAGTAATAGTGGAGTGGGGGTGTAATTTGAACCATTTGGGATTTAGAACAGTTCATTAAGTTTAAAATGCGAAACCGTGCAGGTGAGCATAGGTGATATTGAATGTTGTTGTGTTGATTTGGATGGAAATTCAAAGTTCCAATAAAAAAAGGTTGCATTAATTTAAAACGAAATCAAAACATTTGGACTTAAAACCCAAAACGGATAAATCATCAACTATAACTGCTAAATAATTCAGCGCTTGTAATATCCTCAAGCTAGGAGCAGAAACAAAATTTACCTTTCCTAGTGTTAGATGCCGTCTGCTCAAGCGTCGTTCCGCCGAACTTTTCTTGTCGAATTCTTCGTCCGAATCCCGTGGTTGCATCAGATCCAGCTCGAACTCATGCTCGGTATCCTCGAACATGTAATAATCGCCGGAACGAATCGCTAGAATGGAAAAACGTTAATCCCAATTAGTTCAACTGTAGCCGGACATTTTTTTTTTGTATACCACACCAAATCTGTAATAAGAGAAAAGAAACATTTGATATCAAAGATTATTCGGTGTACGAGACAACAGTGTATTCTATGGTGCGAACACAACATCGACTTTTTGCATGAGTGCTGGAAAAATGATGACTTGCTTTGAAGGATAAAAGTGCTGTAAGAGGTTGAAGCTGTTCACCTATTTGACTAAATGTTTAGTATTTTGCATAAAAAAGTAGGACCAGTTTGCTTAAACTTTATGAAATAGATAAATATTTCTGAAAATTGATTAAATTAGGTAAATTTCATAATAATAAATTTACTTTGTGTAAACATTTCACAATTTTTCTTAAAATGTGCTCAATTGTAAAAACTTTTTCTGTATACATTACTATTATTATCAATACATTTTTAAGGTTTTACCCCATTTACCCAAAAACCATTGCCCAGAATGAAAAATCAAATTTCCCAGAATGCACCAATTACCAGAATTTTTTTTCCCAGAGTGAACCATTTCCCAGAAAAAAAAAAATTACCAGAATGAACCAATTCCCAGAAAATTTTTCGCCAGAAATGCCATTTCCCAGAAAATTTAATATATTTATCCAACCTGAAATTCAAAAAATTCAAATAGATTTTTTTCCACAAAAATTGGGTTCCCATAATAGGGGAAAACTGTACAAGACGCACCAGCTAAGCATAATTGCTATTTACAGCGATACCAATCATTTAAGAACCAAATTGAAAGTTGACGGCGATTCAGGGGTCAGATTTACGTATTATCGAAAAGAAAAAAATATGATAAAAACACGATTTTGACTATATTTTTGTAAAAAACTAAAACAGCCAGAAAACAAACCGCGGGGTAAAACGCCAAAGCTAGTGGACAGAACGCACCAAACATGAAGGGTGGTATGAAATGGAACAACGATTATACGGAATGTAATTATTGAAACATCAAATGTTTGATTACATGGTCATCGTATTTTTGTAAACTAACCATCCTTTGGCTAAAAATCATTTAGTGTTGCTAAACTCTACGAAAATTTTGCTTTTCAAAATACACTTGTTAATATCCTTATATATAAAACGCCTTCAAGTAGGCAACGAAATTCAATTTTTTTGACTGATATGGTGATATCGTAGCAAACATGGCGGCCGATAATTTTTTTTCGAGTCGAATATTGATGCACAGTTTTAACTCGAACAATTAAATGCACAATAATTATGCATTGTTATCGTAATTTGGGAGTCAGCAAATAAAAAGAATGGCATTTTGTTTTGATATTCGGGTTTTCTCAAAAGTTAACAGCATTCAAAATTTGAGCGTTAAACACGTGGTCTTGTGGGCATTCTGCCCCAATTATCATCTGAACGATTTTTGATAAAATTTTGTAGGAAGTTAATAAAATACAACAAAAATTTTATAGTCTCCCGAAAGAGCACATGCGTGGATAAACGATAAGCTGTAGTTTTATAAGATTGCGCAGGCTGTTTTACCATAAAACCTTATATGTTACTGATGAAAAATAACAAGTTTCACGCTGATTTCATTAATTCTTCTGTTTCTAAGAACTGAAGTAGTTTTTGTGAACTTCTCATCTTTCGAATGATGAAAAAGCTTGTTTGCTACAATATAAATGAAGAAAAACATCATTTGAAGCCGTTGGTTAGTGTATATTTGAGAAATAATGGCATCGGCCATCTTACCCCGCTGGTGCGTTTTGTACAGTTTTACCCTACTATTCTTTTGCGGCAAAGCCGCAACTAACGAGGATGAAGGGGCCGAGGCGGCACAAAGCCGCCGAAGCTCCCAAATCCGAGGTGGCCGCCGACCTGCCGTCAGAAGCGGCGGCCCTAATACATTGGTCTTGGTCAGCCGGGGCTTCCTAGGTCTGCACTGAAAATCGAAAATACCCAAACTTGAGAACTGCCACCCGCCAAACCTAAATTCTAGATTGACAACTTAAGTTTGTGAAAAAATCACAGATTGCCAATACGCCAAACTTGTCCTTCAAGCGGAGAACTGTTTTTTTGGGGGGGTTTTGTTGTAAGCGCATCTGATTCTGTTACCTCCATCGTGGCAGATTTAGGTTTGGGGGGTAAGTTCGAAGCGAAGAACTGTTTTTTTGGGGGATAACTTTTATTACCGCTTCATTCGCAGAAAGTCTCGCATATACGGTGATGTAGCTGCCTCTCTCAACAACTCTCCGGTGGTCCAGCGGTTAGCATCCTGAGATGGTAATCGCAGAGCCATTGCAGGTATGGGTGTGATTCCCGTACCTGAAGTAATTATTTTTATTTTTATTTCCATTTTATTGCGGTATCAGATTTTGGGGGATGAGTTCTCCTTTAAGAGCTTAACTTTGGGTTATGCCTCCAAAAGCCAAACCTGCAGGGAGAGAGTTTCATTCGGGTTGGCGGGGAAAGTTCTCAAGTTTGGGTATTTTCGAGGTTCAGTGTGCAACGTCTTTCAAGTTCGAACGCGGAGCCTGAGGAGTCGGATACCAAAACGGTTTTTTAAAGGACCATGGTTAGCATTTAATCAATTAAAGTACCCAAACCATAAACAAGCACAATATTGGTTCTAAAATTAATTTAGTTGGAAAATTTCAAACCTTTCGTTTCATTTAAAAAATCGTTTAAAAAAAATAAATTTTGAATAATATGAAATTTACAAGAATTCATAAAAAAAAAACAAATAAAAATACTAGAGGAAAAAATCTGAGATTTGTGCCATTCTGGGAAATGTTCCATTCTGGGGAAAAAAATTCTGGGAAATGGTGCATTCTGGGAATTATTTCAATATGCCCAGAAAATCAAAAAACTATTGAATAGTTCCGAACTAACGAAATTATTTTCCATACAGGGTGCGCCATCTGGATGTGTTCGATTTCAACATCGAATAACTCCTCAGTTTTCAGCCCTCCAGTTTCATGGTAGCTGGGCAACAAGTTGAGAAAGTGGAGTAACGCCTGATGGTGGTACCAGGAAAGACATCGAAACCCGGATCAGAAAGGCCCGATTTGCGTTTGCGAGTCTCCGAAACATCTGGCGGTCACGCCAGATCTCTCTACGAACAAAAATCCGAATCTTCAACTCAAACGTCAAATCCGTATTGCTGTACGGGTGCGAAACTTGGTGCACATATGCGGTGACGACGCGAAAACTGCAAGTATTTGTAAACCGCTGCCTGCGGAACATCATCCGCGCTTGGTGGCTTGGCAACTGGATCTCGAATGAGGAACTACATCGCCGGTGTCATCAAAGGGCCCTAGAAATCGAGATTCGGGAACGTAAGTGAAGATGGATTGGGCACACGGTGCGAACAGATGAAAACGAGATTTGCAGAGAGGCACTTGACTGGAATCCAGAAGGTCATCGAAGAAGAGGCAGGCCCAGAAACTCGTGGCGGCGAAGCCTAGCCGCTGAAATCCGAACTGTCGACGAGAATCTTGACTGGGACCAGGTGAAGACGCTGGCTCCGGATCGTCAACAGTGGAGGTCTTTTACAACGGCCCTATGCACCGGAGGATCGGCGCGGGATCATTAAGTAAGTAAGTAAGTTTCAGCCGATTTCGACACATAAGCACAGTTTTGAAAAGTCATTTAGTGCAGCATTTTTAACGATGATTCCATGCTTTAATTCGGAAACGATTGTTCAGTTGCTTATAAAAAAAATCGTTGTCTCATAAAATGGTGATTTAAACTCATTTTTTCGTTCTCCGGATACGACGATACCACACTTTTTTCTGTTGGCATATAAAAAAATTTTAAATTTACGCCAACAAACCCAAGAGCATTGACAAACTTTACAATGTAAGCCAGGCTGTAATGCTGGCCAAAGATTTTAAACTGCGTAGAGATATTTTGCATTCTTTTCTAGTCTAGTTGGAGTCTCCAATCGTCTGATTACAAACCAGACACGCTAGCCTTTAGGCTAAACGACTACCCTGAGAAGCATGGTAGGTCGGCTAGTCGGCTTCTTCCAAACGATAAAGAGCCGAGAGAAAACAACTCTGTTTTCAGTTCGGCTTCCAAACAGGGTGCCAATGTGCCTGATTCTCAGGATTTGCCTGATTATTGGAGGCTCAAAAGAAATTGGCAACTCTGCTTCCAAGTGTAATGGCGTATTTTTTTTTGATTCCGGATTTGGCTCTGGAACCGTCCGAATAAAAAAGCATCTTTCGGGTTTCGAGTTATTCCATACGTAGGTGTGCGTGAGAACGAGCGCAATGTTTACATGCAGCTGTCATTTTGTTCTCCCTTCTGGATTTGTTCACTCGGTTCTTCACATCCGGATTGCCTTATTTCGTGTCCGGATTGCACATGGACATCAGGTAGTACGATTTTGCTTGGCTGAGAGGTTCAAAATCGCGGCAATAATAATTTTCCCGTTCATTATTTCAACTGTTTTGCTTCCAGCCAAAAACAGCTGTTTAATGTTTTGACAACAACGTTGAGAGTATTGGTGAACTTCTCGCAAAACTGACTTTCTTCTCAGGGCGACTCCGTCCGGTTTTCGAGCGAACCTAGGTTGCCTCTCGAGCAATAAATGAGCACGATGACAGCAGTTAGAGCGAACCTAGGTTGCCTCTGGATTGCCTCCAGGTGAAAAAAAATACGGTATAATTCTCTTTCGCTGATCATGCTCCACTCGTTATCCGAGTTTAAACAAGCCGTAAGCATAGGAAGAGAATTCTAGCCAAGAGCGCCCTAGTGTTTCAGTCACCTCAGTGTAAATGAAAAAAAAAAATAATTAAAAATAACAACAATTTCTTCCCCGCTGTCAGCGGTGCCACATTCAATTCTTTACTCTCATTGAAAAACAAAATTCACCGACAAAATTTTGTTGTACTGTGGATACCATTTATGTTTTCATGATTTCAATATTCAAAATTAATTAATTACCTAAAAACGGTCTTGAAATCCGAAAGCTACTTTCAACTGTATTACTATTTCTCATAATTGGCGACTTTCACATGAATCTGAATTCTGCCTTTTTCTTAATGAAATGTTCAATCGATATGGTTTCTATATCAATACGCTTTTTCTGTTCTTTTTTTTAAATGGTGAAATCTGTACAAATCTTCACCAAATCCTTAAAATCTGCCTTCTGTGCGGACAGAATCTATTAAAAAAAATTAAAAAGAATTAATGCGTGGTTGAATCAACCTGACGGTAAGGTTGAAAGGATGAACTATCCAACGTTTAATCATTGGATTCTGTTAATCTCCGACCACCTCCTTCCCAATTCAACTGACTCAATTTCTGAAATCTTGGAAACTTAGCTTCGGTTCAAAACTTATCTATGATTTTTTGAAGAATTTTTAAGTAACGTTTAAAGGAAATTTTCTGCTGAACAACGTTTTCGAAGGCCGTAACGTCGTATCTTATAAGACCAAAAAGTTGTTAGTTGTTTAATAGGGGTATGTCTTTTGGCATTGAAAATTTACCAAATCAACTGAGATCACTACTTGTGCCTAGCGAGGTATTGCATGATAACTTTTCAAGTAAAACTTCGATAGGCACAAGCGATGATGTCAGTTGAATTGATTGATTTTCAACGCCAAAAGACATACCTTCATTCAGAGCCGTAGGGAGAACTGCCTCATGAGGAGGGGTTTTGATGACAATTTTTTGCCTATAACTTTTTTTTAAAAATGTATGAATAAATAATAGTAAAAAATTGTGGAAGTGTAAAAGTAAATCTCATGATTTGGGTTAAATTTCTTTAATATTATTAGTTATTAATTTTAAGTCACTACTTTCGAAAATAAGTCCTAAAAGTGGTCAGTTTTTTTAAGCTTTAAAAAACAAATGAGGGATCTTGAAGGTTACAGAAAAACTTGTTTTAGGTTCTAGAGTGTCCTACCCGGGATTTCCCGGTCGGGAATTCCCGGGAATTAGAAAAATTCCCGAATTCTCGAATCCCGGGAAACGCTTAAAAATCCCGGGGAATTCCGAAGCCAGTAAAATGTGCTCAAGTACTTCAAATTTACACGATCTAAATTGGAAAAAATGAATCAAATTGAGCAAGGAAATTGATAGTTCTGCCACTGACCATACTGACTGGACACTCAATTTCGTTTGATGGATGATTTTTCCAAAAGTACGAAATATCGATCCCAGATCAATGCGCCGATTTGAAGAAATGCTATCCCAGTTAGAAAGTGGCACCCAACTTAAATAAAAGGCTATTTCAACGATAAAATCAGGCTAAACAGTTAAATTTTTCTTACATGGCATATTTTTGTCAAATTTTGAAGGTTCGCAATACCGACGGTTGGTGGACCTGCAATATTTGACAACAAAAATTAACCAGAAAATGGTCGAACTTTTGTTCTAGGAATCATGTCAGTGTGATCTACATATTTTTCTTTTCTAAAATCTGGTCAATATATTGAATTTGATTAGAAAAAAATGTTTTTTCAATCGAAAACTTAGTGTAAAAGTGAAAAACGACAAACAGACTTTAAAACCAAACAATTCCAATAATGACGGGTAAGAATCTGGAAATTCTATTTAACACTCATCATTTAGAACTTTCGTTTCGGATACTGTTGACAATAGCAAAATAAACAACAAAAAATTGATATACTATTAAACAAATGGACAATTTTCTGGAAATTTACAATATTTGATGAATAACCTGAAGTCTAGCTAACTAACTTTATCGATAGTTAGAAATCTTTCTCAAATTATTGCAGCTGAAATCGGACCAGGATCTTTGGTTTGCTTATTAATTTTTTTTAAGTTTGAAATGTTTTTCAATACTAGGTACTACATTAAAATTTAAAAATACTATATTGATAAGAATTCGTATGCAGTAGATGTTAAGTAGGGTTAAGATCTTCATGTTGAAATCTTCATTTTCTATTTTTCCCGGGATCCCGGGAATTCCCGGGAAAAGAATCGTCAGATTTCCCGATTCCCGGGAACGCTAAAATCGCCGGGAAATGGACACTCTAGGTCGAACCCAGATTAATTTTCAACTCTTTCAAACTCGATAAATTTAGATTTAAGTTTAAATCTTTGTTTTTGAAGTAGAAACAATATTAATACTGTCAAACAACTAACTAATGAAAATATATATCCAGCTGAATTTTCCTGAACCTGAAGATAAAGTTAATTTATCAGCAATAAATTATCATCATTAAAATCCTGGGAAAAAATTAATATTAAAATTCAGATTTTGCAAAAAATTGTAAATGAGTTCAGATCTCATTTTAAAATAGTGGTTTTCACATTGGTCACCTTCTTTTGGAAAATATTGAACTTTAATTCTAACTATGAAATCTGTATTTCAAACCTGAATAATAAAAATGGATTTCTAATTTGAAATCGATTTCTGAATCTGTATTCCAAAAAAAAAACACCAATAATTATGAACAGAACAGACAGAATCCTTAACCAGAAATCTTTTATTTGAGTTTTGAATCTTCGATTTTATATATGAAATTTTTTCCTTAATTATTTATTAGTAATTCAACCAGTGAATCTGGATGAAAATTCCGATGGATGAAACTCTGATGTATCAATTCTAGATCACCATAATGGAACTTTTTAAGTTTAAATTCTGCATAGGAATGAACAGTAAAAATTTCAAATTCAAGTCTAAAAAATGCTTATTTTAAATATTTTCTTTTAATGTTCCGGAATGATGAGTTTCAAACATAAAAAGTTAATCTGGTTTTAGTTTTAAATGTAAAACTGAGATTCGAATCAGAATTTTGTCCCAATGATAAACCGAACTGAAAATCAAAAATAATAAACTGGATAAAGATTTCACAATCCGGCTACAGAATTTGTTGCCTGTGGCCGGATTGTGAAATCTGTAGATTTCAAAAATCGAATCAGAACATGAGAATTGATTTAAACCTAAGCTTACTACATGTTTTTCCGCACTTATCCGGGCAGGGCAGATCCGGGCTATTTTATCTAAAAACCTTGCAAAATCCTGACATTTCAAAATTTGCAACCCAAAATCTGGTAAATCATCAATTTAATCATGAAGAAAAAAAAATCGAAAAGTTGTTTTTTTTTATGTCATTAAAAATTGTCAGCCACTTTTTTTGGGTTGTACTCCATTTACCCGAAAACCATTGCCCAGAATGAAAAATCCCCAGAATTCCAATCGCCAGAAAGAACCATTCCCCAGATTTTTTTTCCACAGACGAACTATTCTCCAGAAAAATTTTCGCCATAATGTACCATTTCCCAGAAATTTTTTCACCAGAATGAACCATGTACCAGAAATTTTTTCGCCAGAAGAACCATTTCCCAGAAAATTGAAAACATTTATCCTTACTAGAAATTATTTAAAAAAAAAAGAATTGTTACGAAAAAAAATGGGGTTTCATAACTTTATTCTTTTGCGGCAAAGCCGCAACCAACGAGGATGAAGGGGCTGAGGCGGCACAAAGCCGCCGAAGCTCCCAAATCCGAGGAGGCCGCCGACACGCCGTCGGAAGCGGCGGCCCTAAGACATTGGTCTAGGTCTGCCGGGGCTTCCTAGGTCTGCGTGAAAGCTAGGGGTGATCCCTTAGCCCCGTCCGCCACGCGACAGCGTGAAGGACAAATCGTCTTTCAAGTTCGAACGCGCAGCGTGAGGAGTCGAATACCAAAACGGTTTTTTAAAGGACCATGGTAAGCATTGAATCAATTAAAGTACCCAAACCATAAACAAAGCACAGTATTGGTTTTAAAATAAATTTCGTTGGAAAATTTCAAAGTCGTAGTTTCATTTAAAAAATCATTTTGAAAAAAATAATTTCGAATCATATGAAATATTCAAGAATTCATTAGAAAAAAAAAAACAAATAAAAATACTAGGGGAAAAAATCTGGGATTTGTGCCATTCTGGTAAATGTTTAATTCTGGCGAAAAAAATTCTGGGAAATGATCCATTCTGGGTAAAAAATGTCTGGTAAATGGTGCATTCTGGTGAATTTTTTTCTGGGAAATGGTTCATTCTGGGGTTTGATTTCGGGTATTTGTCATTCTGGGAAACATTCATCCTGGGCAATGGTTTTCGGGTAAATGGGATACAATCCTTTTTTTGGGTAATCATTGTTAAAAAAATTGTTTTGGACGCAAAATACATAATTGTTATCACGCAATTTAAATTTTCTTTACTTTTGCAAATAAAGTTAAAATAT
This sequence comes from Uranotaenia lowii, assembly GCF_029784155.1. Lineage (NCBI taxonomy): Eukaryota > Metazoa > Arthropoda > Insecta > Diptera > Culicidae > Uranotaenia > Uranotaenia lowii. The sequence goes on along the minus strand of NC_073692.1, from coordinate 63,997,730 downwards.
TTGGGCAAAATCTGGGCAATCAGGCAACCTTAGTAAGTCTAATCTTATTGCAAATTCGATATTCGAGACTAAGCACTGTTTCAAAATTCTACACCAACTTCTTTCGTGAATAACTTTTGATAGCGTTTTTCGAGTGCAGTCTTTAAATGACTATCAACAAGTGAGAATTTTTTTTAAATCGATAGTAGAATTGTCGACCTGGGATAATTATGTTAGGTTTTGGCCTTAGCTATGAGTCGAGTTAATCGTTCAGCAAAATTTTATTAAGAATCAATAAGTTCGAAGAAGAACATTTAACAGCTTCTAACTTTTTTGGTTAATAAGATACGAAGTTATGGTCTTCGACAAAGTTGTTCAGCGAAAAGTTTTTCTTGGAGAATTAAATAATTGGCACAAAACCCATTATCAGGCTTGATTCCACAGAAGAAACGAAATTTAGGTTGATTTTTTGGAACAAAATATTAAGTTTTCCTATGGAAACATAAAAGTTCAAATTTACTCATGTAAACGTTACTTGAAAATTTAGCGAAAAATTATGTATCGGGGTTTTAGAAACTCAAAAATGACCCTAATTCGACTCAGTATGATAACCAGAACTAGATAATCTTTTTTTTTTTTTCGTATGACGCGTCCACACTAGGCAACATGAACTGCGATTTTTGTTATGAGACGAACTTTGTTGTCTGTTGTTGTTGTTGGAAACCTGAGACAGTCTCAGTGTCTCCCGAATAAAATGAGAGACGCTGAGACTGTTTCGAGACGAACCGTCTCCTAGTGTGGACTAGGCTTGAGACCAAGGGATTGCAGTGGAGAGAGAATTCTTTGCATTTGGAATGGTAATGATCAAAATTCCTCAACTGCTTAACAAATTGCAACAATTTGCAACAATTATAGCACATTTTCACTCTCTCTGAGCACCGGTTTCTCTCATTTTAACTTAAACCTTCTAATTCTCTCTAACAAATTTCAACAAATTACCACAAATTCAATCATTGGCTGCAAAATTTGTTTGACCACTGACGATAATTCTTCGTTTATCTCAGTCCCCTGCTTGAGATTGTTTTTTTTTCAAGGATTTTCATCCGGTTGGAGGAAGGCTTGAGACAGATTGTGATAGGGTAGCTTTTTGTTTTTGTTTTGAAAAACGTAAATCCCAACTGGTCGCCATTTTGATTTTTGATGATAAGCACTGTTCAATGCTTTCTTTTAAACACTTATTTAATTAAAAGCATCAACAAACCTTCATGTCTTAACTTGTTATGAATTCACAAATTATTAAATAAAGAATTTATATGCTCTTCGTCAAGGTGCGCTTCCAAAACCACTACAATTGCATTGCCAATTTCATTTCGTTACTCAGTTACTCGTTCAGATCTGGTCATTGAACATGCGTAATGTTGTTGTTATGTTTACCTCACCACGATATGCCGAGAAATCAGCTTTTCGTCTGACAAGTGGGGAAATGCCTTATTTTCACCTACGGAGCAAAATATTTTCTCGATCCAGCGAGGTTTCAGAAGCCTAAGAATATAGCGACTTGTATTTGAGCAAAACAAAAAAATAATAATAATACACAGCTTTAAGGGGACAAGAGTTAAAAAAACAAATAAAACACTCAAAAAAGGTTGAGTCTATATTAAACCATTTTCCAAGCAAAACAATTTTTTTTTGTGAAACTCTGCAAAATAATTTGCCAACAGTCAGCAATGATAGAACTTTAATTATAAATTTTGAACAACAGCATAAAAATTGGATTCTAAAGAATTACTACTTATTAAAAAAAGGCTAACAAAATTAAATTCTTGCACAATTTGTATACTCATTTTTTAAAATTCTACAAGTTTTAAGCTGTTTGTTTTAGACGTTTCATAAACAGTAGTGTCATGTAGTGTATCTTGAAGGCAAAATTTGACACTAAAATAAATTCATTTTCTCTAGAAAACAACAATTTCCGTATAAATTTGTAGTTTTTGAAATTTTATTGTTTATGGTTTGATCGGTATCCTTATATGAAGAAAAACAAAACAGTTATTGGGTGCATGTCAAAAATATTCAAAATAATATTTTATTGTTTAAAAAAATGCTGTTTGACTGAAAATGTAAAAAAAACTCTAATTTTGGTAAAAATATTTGGAAATGCAAGAAACTGAAGTAGTTTGAAATAAAAGGTACGATAGCGAATAGCTTCAGTTGAAAAAACAACCAAAGTGAAAAGTAAGTTCAATCTGTTCTAAGGGCCTTATGAGGATGAAGCTAACATTAACATGTATATAGTGAGGTGAAAACGAGAATTTTGAGTAACATAAAAGTTGTCTAAGTGTCTTTTTAACTGGCTTCATGAATGTCTATGACAAAACCATGTCTTTATGAATTTTCACCTAAGCATACAAAACGTTTACCTATCAACTAAACTTAAAGGTTTCAAATGATTTTCAATTAAAACTTTCATCTAAATAAACCTATGGATATCAAGAACTTGAAAAATGGGTCAGATTCCACATTTCGAAAAAAATAAAATCAAAGAAAATTAAACACAGGAAAATCACAGACAGTCTGTGGAAAAATTATTGACCGAAACAAAAATTGGAAAAAAACCTCTCCACCGCCAACAATTTCAATGCAGTGCTGAATAATCATCGGAAGCTGAAAGGAAGCAGAAGCAGTATCGTTTTGGATTAATTTTGTCTGAAAAAATGTGCAAGCTAAGCTACAGGGTGTCGTATTTAGAGTGTTGAAAAAGCTCCCCTTATAGGGTGTCGGTGCTGATTTTTTTTAGTCACAGATGAACTGTTCGCCGTCATACACGGACCTTTGGACGATATAGGAACAAAACAGATCTCGAAGGAATGGACTGTCAAAATGTGATTAGAAAGCAACATAAACCGGGACAATATTTAACCGTTGGACCCACTTGTAGTTCCAACCGGGGACGGCGACGACGACGACGACAGAAACGCTTTGATTTGATCGCTTGGTTAGGAACGGATGCGCCAGTAAAAACATTCCACAGGATTATACCATTGATAGATCCACCACGAGGTTTTAGTTTTCATAAATGAGTGTAATTTGGTGAAACAGAGAGTACTATACCAGGCCAAGAGAAGGAAAGTTTGGCTGAAGAAAAGAAGAAATGTGTTTCATCATTACCAGCTGCTCTGTTCTCCGAAATTCGGCGCCACAGACTCGGTCTTCGAGGGGTATCTAGAGAATGGAAACAACAACAGAGGCACAGGAGTTCAAATAAGTTTGCTTTAAAAAAAAAGTGGTATAACAGGGTTCTAAATAAAATTCAAATCAAGCCTTAAGCGTGGTTTAAGCTAGTGTAGTGTTTTAAATGTGTTTTGTTGTATATGATCGGCGAAAAGTCAGCGTGCCGCTTTTATTGCATATGGGTGAGGATTTTCGGATTTTTCCTTATTTAAATCTGTTTAAATAGAACGGATTATCTTACAGAATTGTTACATAAACGACCGGTTTTTTTTTGTATTTAAATCGAAATATATTTTTAACGGTTATTTACAGCAACTTCGAGGTGGATACATACCTTTCCGAGGGATTGCAATTATTGGGTAGAATGTATCGGCATCACATGTATTTATTTACACAACGGCGAAAGATATTTACAGGAGATGTAGATGATATGAAGCAGTGAGTGAACACAGAAAATTGTATAGTTTATAATTACACTCATGATGAGAGAGAGGAGATCGGGACGCTGCGGATCGTATTGAGTCACGAAGGCCAGCTTCTCCGACTGGTCCCCAGAAACTTTTACCGCGTGAGCGTTTCCGTGTTACTCCCGTCGTAGTTACATCGTCGTAGCGAGTCATGTCGTCATCGACGAAAAGAGAAACCAGGAAGCTGGATCTTCGACGACTTGGATCTACCGTGAGTTCATCTGGCGCAACGGAAGTTCCCATACTAGATTGACGTCTATGTTGATGTCGAGTGAAGGATCGTGGAGATCTTGGGGAGCGAGGGGACATAACTTGATCCGGTGTATCCTGGAATAAAATCTTGCAGAGTTAGAACTAACAACAACTGTTGCCTTTCAAAAATGATCAATTACTTCGGCTGGCGTGAGGTTACTGGTCGGCCTTCCCAATCTAGGACTAACCGTAAGTTCATTCGGATTGGGCCAGGATACGGCATTCAAACTTGATTGTCTACGGTGCTGACGAGTTTGCATAGCGGTTTTCGTGATCGGCATAAGTGTATTCGTTTGCTGAGCAGGTTGTTCCTTCTACAATTTGATGAGTTTCAAAGTTCGTTCCCAGAAGTTTCTGTTTAGCATGTGATTTGGATATACTAACCTCACAAGGTGGCGGTGAGAATACCGGGAAGGTATCATCAGGACTGCATACTCTCGCCAGCATTTCATTCGGTGATTCAAACGACATGCGCTGGGGATCTAGATAAGCTTCGAGTGATACAGTCATTAGTGCTGAGCTTGGTGAAGGTGCCTAAAATGGTTGTAAACCAGTTGTTTATGGTATGTGGGATTTCCAATAGTTTTGACATGTGGCTACTATTGCTAACCTGAGTGTGATAAGATCCCCGTCCAACGGTCAATCTTCCGTTGTCCGATGGAATCTCTGAAATGCCTTCGCCTTCAATTATCATAGAACCACCGGCAATTTCATCTTCGATCGGAGTATGATATCCTGCATATGATGACAAACTATGAGTGCGTGCTATGCATGCATCCCCTTCAAGATCTGGCCGCGAAATGGACCGAACAGAATGAAAATAGAAACAGAAGGTCTTTCTCGTTAGTGATGTTTTGATGTGCTCCATTCTACTCTATCAAAACTCTACCTCTACCGTGTTCTGAAGGCATCTTTCTACGCAGGTGATCTCTAGATTCTTCTATGTCGAAGCATAATCGAACGGAAAACTTTGTACTTACATCCCACAAATTAAAAATAATACTTACATGTTGGTACAAAAAATACTAAACCGAACGAACGAAAGTATTTCTAATTTCACTATAATTCGTCTTCGCGGAACATAATTTCACAGACAAAGAAAGAAGTCGGCCTATTCTACTGATAAACATACCTTTAGCATGAGTGCTTGGTTCATGAACTGGTTCCAAAATTTTCTGCTGGGTAGCCTTGATACGATCCATCTTCATTTTGATTTTCTGCAAAATCTGACTCTCTCGCTCGGCCTCTAGTTTGACCTCCTTAATACGAAGTTCTTCGATAAGCTCTGCCCCTCTGTTAATGAAAAAACTATTAAATCTGAAATATTATTGAAAAATAACTTCAATAGTACCTCGAAGCTAAAATTGTGCTCGCTTTCGTTTCGTTGATAATGTGGCAGAAATAATGACTAGCGAAAATCCGACGTTGCAAAAGCAAAAAGGCAAAACACACTCCGTCCCAGAACAAGCCAGAATCATCATACGGGACGTTGCACTGGGAAAGATCCGGTGCCGGTGGTTGAACCGGATCCGGTATCACATCTCCATTTTCCCTTGCCGATAGACAAGAGATCCCTAGTAGCTGAACCAACCAACAGGTACTCTCGGTGAGTTGCTGCAGATACAGGCAACCAACTAGCTGCAGCAATGTTTTCGTTGTTATAACGAATACATTGTAAGCGATAAGAACATTCCATCTGCAAAAAAAAATGTTTTTATTAAATTAAAGCTACTTTGAATGCAGTTAATAGACCTACGTTTTCAGAATAGACTTAATCGGTCTCAGGTAGAAATCGGTTCCTTGCCATAAAAATGTGAAAGCCCCTATCAGATATCCTATCGAAAAAAGGGTCACTCGACTGGAGCCGGTCCAAAACACAATTGCAAGAGTGAACCAGAAAAACACGAGGAAAACTCCTCGCTTTACCACATCTAGCCAGTTCCGAACTTTGGCTATGAAATCGGGAGTAGGATTGATAAACGGAACCGTCCCAAGTTTATCGATATCTTCCAAGGCAGATTTATTACTGCCACCGCCAAAGTCATCCGGACAAGATGCGTACCTTATCTCGATCCGGAAGACCAATGTCTGACGACACAAAAACATCAGTAGCAGAAAATCGGCTACCATTTTCGAAGCTTGCTCCCGAAACTCTGCCGTATTCTCCGGAAGCATGGCCCATTTTCTGAACCTGTCTAAGAAGGCAATATCCCATGGATAATCAACACAAAGGATTGGAGGCAGCCCAATAAAGATCACGTATTGGAAGGGGATTATCACCACAACAAACCAGGTTATGACACGCCATATCCTACGCAATCCTTCCCTCGTCATATGAAACAAGAAACATATCCAAATGGCGTAGAAACAGGAAAAGATGTCCATCCTCCACGCCGTCACGATAATCAAAGCTACTAGTGAGATTTCTACACCGAATTTATAGTACCCATAGTTGAACAGGTACTTGATCATACGGGGGATGTCCTTGTCCGCATCCGCCCGGGTGATATTTGGGAACATCAGATGCGGAGTTCTCGGTGATTGTCCAAGCCGTAGCCGTCGGATGGTTTGACGCAGCACGACAACCGCATGGATCGTAACCACTATGATGTAGATCAGATAAGGTCGCAAAAGATCCGCTAAGCTGTTAACCCCCGAGGTTTTCTGGAATCCAAACCACTTGGCATTATTCATATCCCAATGGGTCTCGTTGACGTCGATGTTGGGACACGTGCTCTCATAGTTCGATTCATTGATATAATCCACCTGATAGATCATAGTGGTGATGAGCAAAATCGCAGAAATGAGCGACATTATTCGCGTAATGAGAACCAACGAACCGGTATGAGATTTCACCGCGAATACCGTCATGAGCACATACATCAAATGTATAAAACTTATCGTTTCCACGCTCAGTGAGAACGCCACGATGAGGATGATCTTCAGCAAATGAATTTCGGCAAACAACCAAAACAGCTCCGCCAGTTTGGAAACGATGTTAAACATCTTCTGAGCTACACCCTTGATTTCTTGCTTCGAAAGCTTCCGGAAACGCAGATCCTCTAGAATTTCCGAAGTGTTGTCCGCGATCACTCTCTCCTGGATCTCTTCCTTGTTGGATCCTTTCAACCGAGACGTTTCCTCCGAGTTTTCGGGATCCCTTTCCAAGGGTGGAGCATCCGTTGCACTGCTATGCTTTTTCCGCTTGGAAAATGTACCGTACGCTGAACTGGTTTCCGATATCACTGGGATGTCGCTTTCTTGACTGAAAAATCGAAGATATTTTGATAGAATCTACCAGTTTTTAATCGTTGGAATAAATACTCACATAACTGGTATTTCTGAGATTTCGAGGAATTTTTTATGGCAATAGTGAAGCTGAATTACGGTGATGATGACTATCATGGTTGGATTGAGGAGATGCAGGAAAAGTTGTTTCGTTTCGTATAGCTCCAGACCGATATCTTTTTGTCTGAAATTTTTACCAAATTAAAAATCGTCAACTTTTTTTTATATTAATCAAACAAACAAACGAGCGACTTACAATGTATCGGAAATCTTGAGATATTCCCTCCAATAGAGAGGGAACTGATCGAACTGGTAGGTATAGACTAACACTAGGATGGACATGGAGTACACGATGACGGTCAGCCAGAATGCGTACATCATCTTGCGCCAGACTTTGAATGAGAACTGAAACCAAGAGAATTTTCGTTAACAATTATGCGTTATTCAATAGTAGCTCTTGAGAAAGGACTCATATAGTACGGATAAGATGCATAAAACTAGTAGAGCCATTCAGGCTCATTTCTCAAGAGGTGTAGATGGTCTGAAATCACGATCACAAAGTGAACGGAAGATAGTGATAAAAATGATAGTAGCAGTAAATATGACAGAGAAAAATTTTATGAATGGGCTCGAAACTGATAAGCCCCGAGAGGAAAAAGTTCAGTAGTTACCACGCAAGTTCGACTGAAGTCCTGTAACGAGTAGCACGAGTTCAGTGGCATAGGACGCCAAGTCCTCATAAAAATTGGATAGTGAAATCAACACTGATGTTATGAAATCGCTTGGCACATCTTTGTACCTGAAAATAATCACATTTTCGTAGGTGATGGAAAGAATTAGAGAAACACGACCTATCAAAGAACGGAAGAACATAGGTCGTAAATATCATGAATTTTTCGAAAACGATACAACGGCTCACCGGCAGGACTTGAACCTGCAATCTCCGCTTCAGTACAGCGGCGCGTTAGTCAATTTCACCACAGTGAACGTGATCGAACACGAGCAATCGAGCTCTGCCGATCAACTGCTGGACCTTCTATCGAAACACCATTTATATCCCGCATGTGATCTTACCCACTGTTGATCTCTCTTGTTTCTCTAACCTCACCCATCGACTTGGGATTTTAGCCGAACGACCATGTGCTCGTCCCCAAACCGGCATTCCCATCCTCAAACCTCAAAAAGATCCAAACAATATTAACCCTTCGTTTCATAAAGTAACAAATTTGCAACAATTAATTAAAGCTGTTGTAACTTTTGCAGAAAACCAAATAGTCAACTTTTTTCTTCAGGGCAATAATATTTCTAACTTTAAGATTACGTTGAATTTAAAAAAATGACTTTCTGAGTATACATATAGAAACTAGACCAATTTGAATCTGAAAAATATGAAATATTTAAAAAGGCTTATTTTTCAGAGTTTTGACCTAGTCCAATTCACACTGCGAAAAAAAATTTTGTCTGAAGAAAATATTTTCGCATTTTCAGTAATGCAATTAACACAATTGAATACAATTTGAAGATTTTTTTGATTTTTTGTCTGATATAACGGCTTTCAATTAATTGTTGCAAATTTGCAACATCATGCAACGGTAGCACCTTTAGTTAGGTCTATGGGCTACAAAGTGTGCTTTCTAATGTTTCATCGTTTAAACAGTGTATATGTTTCCTTACGAAAGTTTTATTATTTTTAATGTTATATTATCATGTTGTCGAGATATTTTTGAAATAAAGCAGATAAATAAGCCTCTAACTGAACAAAATGGCTGACAACTGTTAAAATATTGGGGAAAACCAAGAACAAATTCTTTTGGCTAGATCATCAACCATGCGTCACCCTCCCGGCTCCCAAAATAATACTGTGCCTAGAAGGTCTAGCCGCTAGAGAATACGCTGGCGTGAGTCTGGTTTTGGTATGCTAGGCGTAATGGGTTCGATTACGGGTATCGGCAGGAAACTTTTAGGTCCAAATTACATAAATGGCCAACAGGTAAGATGTGCTTCCTTGAAATTCTCATATATAAGAATGTTCAATCAGTTTTCCAGGTCAGCTAAATATACACGGATACCGGAATTCATATAGTAAACTAGCCCACCTGATTGACTTGTTCTTCCAAAATATACTTTCATCAACATAAGTAATACATTTACTCGATAACAGATCAAACGAAGCCATTTGGTTCGGATATAGTGTAAGCTGCATTGGAAATTTGTCGAACTAATTGATCTGAATAATGCATGTAAGCACATACTTAGGCAGAAACTTAGGTAAATCCGTGCACCCATGGTGAATAACCAACATACTTAGGTACTAACCCCAGCTAAATTGTGTCCAGACACTAGGTTTACGAAGTTCTTGAGCTTTAACTACGATTAGAGCTAGATAAATTAGGAATAAGCATTTATTTCTAGCTGTCTTGTATGAGGAACGAAAAGGTATAACCATTTCATGTTGTTGCAAATTAGCAACAATTAATATTTTGGCTAAATCCTCGAAATATGAGAAAATAATATTTTTCCATTATTTTTCCCTTCATGTACTCATCACTATTGAGAATTTTTTCAAGAAAAAATAAAAAATCATGAAATAAAGGGTTATTGGCTATCGCCCCATCACCTTGATCGACTGTGCTGGTAAGATTATGGAAAGGCTGGTCAATCACCGCCTCAATACTGTTCTTGAACAAAATCTTTTAGACGACCGCCAATACGCCTTTCGTTCCGGCCGATCAACTGACGACTATCTTTGCCTCCTAGAATGCATAGTGGATGATGCTTTAAGTCGTAGCCAACATATCGATCTCTTATCCTTGGACTTATCCAAAGCGTTTGATTGGGTCGATCATACCACCATACTTACCGCTCTGAGAGAATGGGGACTTGCCGGTAGACTATACCAATAAACACAAAGCTTCCTATCAAACCGCACTATCCAGGTCCTTATCAATTACTCTCTTTCCAATCCAAAGCCAATACTCACAGGGGTCCCACAAGGGTCAGTAATCTCTCCCACCTTCTGCCTTATCGCTATAAATTCTATCTTTAAAATCATCCCTGATCACACTAAGATCCTAGTCTACGCAGACGATATCACATTAGTCTCGATATCTTCCTTCGCACGCTTAGCACGCAATAGACTACAAATAACACTGGACAAAATAGCCAGTTGGGCACCCAGAATGGGTTTTCAATTCTCTCCTGACAAGTCCAAACTCCTCCACCTGGGCCTTAACAGAAAGAAACTTAAAACGCTCCCTACTTTAAAACTACTTAACCCAGCCATTCCCTTCGTCCACTCCATCCGACTTTTGGGTGTATGGATTGATGATCGACTAAATTTCTCAACTTATCTCAATCAAGTCAGAAAAAGCACAAAAAACAAGACCAACATTCTTCGTATCCTGAATAAAAACCCAAGTCATGCCAACCACGACTCCCTCCTAAGATTCGTCCATGGATGGATACTCCCATCAGTACTCTACGGACTTGGTTTCATCAGTAGGTCCGGCCCACGTCTCTTTAATAAACTCGAACCCTGAATATAATGGGTTCATCAGAACAGTTGGTTCCGCCTTTGTCACAAGCCCAATTGTATCTATTCTGGCTGAAAGCGGCCAGCATCCCTTCAGATATCTAGTGGCCAAACATTTAACATCCAAATCTCTCCGTTGGCTCGCCATCGGAGGCAACATTAGTATCTCGCACCAACACTCTTCTCCTGGAACTTACTAACTCTACCCTTCCATCCATCTGTCCAAGAAGAACCCCCGCCTTTCGGTATTGGACCGAGAAAACACCATCCGTCGATCTCTCCCTGTCCCTTGAAATCAAAGCCGGTCAACCCTCTAGCACAGTCCTACCGCACTCTACCAACTCCTCGACAGAAAATACAAAACGACTACCCACATATACACCGACGGGTCTAAGACTTTTGACGACAGAGTCGGTTGCGGCATTGATGACCACTCCGATAAACGAAGCATCGCCTTACCAACCCAGTGTTCCGTTTTCAGCGCCGAAGCATATGCCGTATCGGACGCCCTCCAGAAAACCCAAAACCATTCAACATCTCTAACCATCTTCTCCGACTCAGCTAGTGTGCTAAAAGCCGTATCCAAGGACAACATAAAGCACCCCTGGATTTCATTCATAACAAGCGAAGCTTTAAACAAAAAAAACTACCCTATTTTGGGTTCCTGGACACGCCGGTATACCCGGCAACGAATCTGCAGACCGGCTGGCCTCAATAGGTGCCAATCTCACCCCTTCACAAATATCTATCCCTCAATAAGATGCCTATCGTTACACCTCCAACAAACTTTCCCTAGCCTGGGATAGAAACTGGTCAAAAAACCGGACAGCCAAACTAAGTGAAGTGAAAACTGCCCCCGAAAACGGATCGACCGGAAAAACCCCAGAGAGAGAACTGCCCTAACCCGGTTACGGATAGGCCACACCAGACTAACTCAGTCCTATTTTTTGATAGGGACAACCCTCCCATTTGCCCTTCGTGCAATTGTGTTGTCTCCGTCAAACACATCCTGATTGATTGCTCTATATACGAAGAGCACAGAGCAGCGTATCAATTAGCTAGCAGCTTAAGGCAAATACTTGCCAATTGCCCTGACGTAGAGAAAAAGCTAAAAAGTTTCCTTGCAAGTAGAAACCTCCTGCCCGAAATTTAAGAGAAAATAGGAAAGAATGACACTCCGTGCTAAACTCCCATAACAAAAAAAAAAACGAGAAAGACGACGCTATGATCAACATGAGCGAAAAAGGTCGTCTCCAGCTGTTTCGTGAAGTATGAGAGAAGACCCCGCAGCGCGAATACAATGCACCTACGAGTTCGACTGCGGAAAAAGTCGTATTTCTGCAGATTCCGTTAACACGTTCGTCGTCATGGGAATGGGAACCATATTCGTGTGACGGATGTATTCCTAGGAAGCCCCGTCACATCAAAAACATGTGACGTTCTCTTACTCAAGTTATCCTCTGAGTTAAGCCACACGTTTCAAATATTGAAGTTCTCCCTCTTTGCTTTTCTTTGGACCCGTCTAGTAAAACTACCAAAATGAGCGTGGCGCCGAACGTATTAATAGAAGATGTCGAATTTGCGATGCAGAATACTCTACGTCGCCTATCCAGTCGGGGTTCGTCTTCGTAAAAGTCACAAACGTGTTCTCCTGTGACATGCTCGAGATTTGAGAAGACCGAATCTCGGTCGGGACAGATTGCTCTTTGGAGGATGGCTTCCGAGTCGAATGGACCCGATCCTAGCAGGGTGTCATACAAAGATAAGACTATTCCTTCTACGTATAAGGATTTGCTAGGCACGTCGCGTGCGTTTTCTAGGATACCCCCACCGCCGTCGGAAGCTGCGGGAATAAGACTATAATTTCTCCGCAGTCAAACTTGTACGGAGAATTCACGGAATGCACTCAGGTAGAGTGGGTTCACGTACGACCGGACGCGTGCTGTGACAGGCGCAAGTCTAGGATAAGCTTCTTATGACTGGCACAAGGACGAGCAGAGAAGGGGACCTCGAGCCATCTCAAGCCGTAAAAGTGGACTCGAATACAGGCGGAGCACAAGCAAATAGTGGTAGAAGAGCGGGCTTCATATCACGAGTGCGAACTTAATCACAAGTCGTTAGAGAGGAAGTCAAGTCTCGAATCATGACAGTAGAGGCTGGGAAGTATACTGGAGGTGATTCGTAAACGAGTGTACCATGGAGCATACTAACGCTTTCCATATCCATGGAGTAACCCGAAGTTTACGATCGAGCATTGCGTTTACGTTCCCGCTCGTGACGTGGAAATCGACGGAGTGGTAACCGAAGAGGATTTGACCGCCGATGATCTGGTGAAGTCCGGGGTTGGCCGATTCAAAGACCCAGGCCTCCCCACGTTCAAGGTGCTGTACGCACGCCATGCTTTCGGTCATGTTCTGCCAGAAGTTCTAGAAGTTGACACGCTGTTCTGTTCTAAGTGCGGGGAGAAGTATGAGGAAACTTCGTGCATAATACAAGCAGCGAGCAGGATCAAGAGTTCTCTGAAAACTCACTTTAAGATAAGGTTGCCAGGTTTCTCAGGTTTGCCCGGATATTTTATACAAAATTTGGGAGCAGTCCGGCCCGGCCCGGTTTCCCGGTTTTCATTGAAAATTGCCCGAATTTTGCCCGGATTTATTCACTTTATTTGCGATCAAACAAAAAAAGCATGGATTGTATTATTTTTTTCATTTATGCCTCCAAAATTAATTTTTTTTAAAACAAGTTTCATATAAATAACCATGAAAGGTTTAAGGTTTAATTTTGATCTTTAAATTTCTTTTCAATTTTTTTTGTTGAGTAAATTCTGGGTTTTGACAAAATTTGCCCGGTTTTCGGTCGTCAATTTTGAATTCAAATGCCCGGATTTTTTCAGGTTTTTATATAAAAGTGCCCGGAGTTGTCGATACACGTGTAGAAAAAATCTGGCAACCTTACTCTGAAATTATATAGAGACATAATGTTGAATTTTTTGTCAATCGTCTCAGAAAACCAGTTTGGCCTTCTACGCGAGAATGAGTCCGAAGGGGAGGATCGATGTGAAGGGACATCAACTGGGACATTTAAAAAAAATAATATACCACAGGCTCCAAAAAGGAAACGCACCACTAAAACACAAACCAGATTGGCTACTAGTAAAATTAAAATTAGAAGAAATCCTCAAAGTGGAAACAGTAATTCTACCCCTTCTATTCAGAGTCCTTCGGGTTTTAATCCGTCTTCGGAGGACTTCCCTCCACTTTCTAGAAAGTCAAAACCCCAGGCTTTCCTTCAGAATTCAGGCCCATCAGTAGATAACGGGAATGCAAAAATTCCCAGAGAAACTACATCTGATCCATCGTCTAATGATTTTCCCAGCTTTTCGGATGATGGCAAGATTAAATTCTCGGAATTTTTTTCTTACCCTGACTTTTCCAGCGTACCAGCAGGTTGGAGGAATGTGATTAATATGTTTATACCTCTGATGAGAAAATTCTTGAAAAAGAAATCCGACCCTCATCGCAGAAGCCGTTTCTTTTAATGGCTAACTCATCCTATGAGGGAAGAGAAATTGTTTCAATATTGCATTGGAACTGCAGCAGTGTTTTACCAAAATTAGACTCATTTAAAATGTTGGTACACAATTTGAATTGTGATGTATTCGCCTTATGCGAAACTTGGCTTTCTCCAAACATAGATTTCAACTTCCAAAGCCATAACATAATTCGCTTGGATCGAGAGGGGTTGGCGTTCTCTTAGGGATCAAGAAATGCTACTCTGTCTATCGTATCCCACTACAACCATATCCAGGTATTGAAGTCGTTTGTTGCCAAGCTAGAATAAAAGGTCAAGACCTTTGCCTAGCCCCGGTTTATACTCCGACATCTTCAAGCGTGAGCCGGAACCAATTGGCGAATATTATTTCACTTCACCCAGAACCCTAGCTGGCATTCCGAAGCTGATCTACAGTCTATTTCCGAAGCATGTTTTTTTTTTGTTTTTTTTCTTAGACTGTAAATAACGGAAAACTGGAGTGTTGTAGCTGAATATTGCCTGGAACGCTTATTTTTAAGTTATTCTATTCTATTCTATATTTTTTATTTATAGAGGATTTTAACCAACTTGGTCATTCGTCCTCTTAAGAAAAGTTTACATTTTTAACTTATGTCTAAATTGTAGTAGGTTGTCCTCGTTGAGCACGTTATTTTTAAGTTACATTACGAGGTTTCCAGAACTTTTAATAAAGAATAAAGATACATTGGTTTTAGTCAAGAGTGTCAATTTGACACTCCAGGAACTGTAACGGGTAAAAATTTTAAGGACAGGTGAGGGTTAAGAGTCATCCAGAGCTGTTTTGCAAAACACTGTTTTTCAAATGTTTTTGATTTTGGATTTTGGTCTTCAGATTATTCCCGATTTCGTTTCCGTTTCGGTGTAAGCAAATTTCAAAAATGTTTTACCTGGAATGTGAGGACGAAGATGAGGAACAGGGCCATGTAAACGATCCGGAATCCAGTCATGCGTATCCCGGTCATACCGGACAAAAACAGCGTGATGGCCACCACCCAAATCCAAAATTTGATCAAAAACGAATTGATCAAAGTTCCGGTTCGGGTGATAAAAGCGGAGGACTTTTTCTCCAATGGCCGCCCGGGGCCGGAACCAGCTGCCGTCGCAGCTCCAACCGTCACCTGCAACGGCGCCGCCATATCCGCTATCGTGGAGGTACGCCGCTCCATCTGCTTCTCCTGGATCATCTGCCGCAGCGAGATCCAGAACATGGTTGTGAATGAGGATTTGATTAGCAGCGGTAGACAAGGGTAGTCGCGATACTTGATAAACCCAATTTGGGCCAGATTTATTCCGGTGATCTGTTTGGAAGAAGAATATCGTGAGGAGTTTTTCACAATTTTAAAGTTATTTTCAAGAGTCTTACATTAACGGAGGACGGCAGCTCATCGTCGGTGAGTTTCATTCCGTAAACGTACTGAGCCAGCAGTAACAGTTCGGCATAGATGACTAGGAATGGACTGGAGTTCAACATGTTCTTCCGTTGGTTTGGCATGATCCAAATGAGGTTGGCCCAGATCAAGAGCACGAATGTCAACCAGCTGTGGTACATGATGCTCCAAGTCTGTGTGAACAAAAATCGAAATCAGTTCTACCAAGAGCTATTAAATTTTTCAAAACCCAACTTACCATCATAATGACATTGGTGAATATGTAGCTGTTTTTGTAGATGAAGTTGGCAACATTCCCGGTGGCCAGCATGATCTGCTCAAAAAAGCTGGACGAATCATCCTCTTCTGAAAATTTTTTACGACCTAATTTAGGTTCATGTTCATTTTTTTGTCGACGGGTTAGTTCAAAAATAAAATTATAATTCGAGAACACGGGGTGCGTGCATTTGCAATTTTCATTGACATCGGTTTTGCAGGTTTGGGTGGCCAATCAGTTGGTTGTTGTTGGTGAGTTAGAATTTATGTACATTCATATCAGAGTTGTAAGTTCAATCACACAATTTCACGATTAGTATCAGCAAATATTTACAGGGTGGAGAAAATGTTCACAGCCGTGAGTAACAACCGAAAAGAACGAAAACGAAAGAGAAATAAAAATGTGTATAAGTAAAAACAATGATTCCCAGGAATCTTGAACTGAAAGCCTTGAACTGGTAACTGGGGAACTGGGGAATGTCGCAGAATGGACTTACCGATGGCATGCATCGCGATCGAGTCTTGTGGGATTGCATTTTGCGCATCGGATGCGGAAGCATCTCGCACCCTTCGAGTTCCGCCACGCATCAGCTAGAATAAATTAAGAATGGTTTTTATCAATCAAATCATTTGAGTTACGCCGATTTTCAACATATACACTGTAATCTGACACAAATAAATTGTAAGCTATTTTTCACTCATTCAGAAGCACACTGAAACACTCAGAGAAGAATGACAAAAAAGAAGTAGAACATGTAGGAAAAATGAACGGTTAAAACAAGCGATAAATGAAGTATTAATCATACAAAATAAAATACGTACAGGTGTCCGCTCGTCCGGGGCGGAAGCGGACGTGGAAGCAGATAGCGTTGGCGCAATGACGGGAAAAATACGCCCTCTAGTTGTTCCCTCTCGGCGTCTCTTGGATAAATCGCTCTAGACACATTAAAGCGTGTCCATTTGCGTGATTGTTTTTTTTGTTGGCCACGTAGATTTTTAAAATGATTTTATTAAAGCACACAGATCCGATAGATGGTGATTTTGTCGATTTTCCAAAATGCGATTTATGGAAATCGTTGTCGCGAGTGTTAGAGTGTCGCAGCCATTTATGAGTTACAGAGTGCAGTTGTGCGCAGTCATACAGAATAAGCACCATTCGCAGCGCAGTGAGCAGAATGAAGTTATAAAAAATCACACGCGTAACCAAAACAATTAAGTAATAACAGAAGCCAAACGGGTCAATTTTTGGAAACATAGAAGAGAAAGAAAGAAAAATGTGTTGTTTTTAAATAAAATACCTTAAATCAAAACTGAAATTTAGAAACAGAAATTTGGAGTTGAAATATTTGCAGCGTTCTACTGGGTGTTATTTTTCAGCAACCGGTGTGAGACGAGCAGCGACTTCTCTAAATGTTAATTTATTAGTAAGTTAAAAAAAAGTCTAGTATACAAGTGCAAGGGATATTACAAGTTTATTCAAAGAAAATGTCACCCCCACAGTTGCAAGTTAAATTGATAGTTTTTGAATAGTTTTTGAATTTACAACTTCATACGATGAAAGGTAGAGGCCGTCCACAATTTGAGACAAATGACCAGTATTAAAAGACTCTCGATTTTGATTTCTTTGAGGCACCATACATTGCACAAACATTTTAAGCAAATTCAAGCGGAAACCGAAAATTTGAAAAGAAAGAAAAACGGGGAAAAAAATAATTTCAATTTGGAAAGATTATATGAAACGGGTTTCGTAAATGTGGTGTCTGGTTGGCACGATACGAAAATTAGAGGGGAAGCCTCAAAACTTAGAAAAAAAAATGAGGAAAAAAGAGAGATAACTAGGTAATACTTAAAAAGAAGGTTTGAGCCAGGGGTGGAAAACAGAAGAAAAAAAAAACAAAAAAAAATAGCGCTCAAATGTCACATTGATCTGATTTAATCACCGACCAGTGAGCAGGTATAAAATTTTGTTTCATTAGAATGATCATTCTTAAAACTTTTTTCCAAGTCTTTGAGAGAGTTTTGCATTGGATAAGTTTACAAGTTTCACCAGACTAAGCATGCCTCATCTATAAAACAATAACTTTGTTGATTTTGTTTGGTTCCGGTACGAATTTGTATCATAAACGATTACAAATCTTTTCAAAAAGTGCTCAGTTTTCTGTCGAAAAGTAAAAAAAATGCTGCAAAAAGCCTGCAGCGAGTTTCTATTTGCCTGACCTAGAGTTTCAGGAACCTCTTGGCTGAACGAATTTCAGTAAAAAGGTACTGTGGCTGAATTCATAGGAAGTCATTCGAAGAGAGTTTAACAAAAAAAAATTTTATCCGGATCGATTTACAGCAACGGGTTGCGAAAATTGTTGCCAATGTATTGGGCCTTCAAAGCATTTAGCTCTCACTAGCAGCATTAAGCTCTCAACTATCAACCCTAAGCTCTAAATTCGCAGCTCTCTATTCTCAGTTTGCATATTTATAATTTAGGCACTTATTTTTCAAACCTAAACTTTGAATTCTTAACCTTCAACCATCAAATCTAAACTTTGAACTCTTAACCTTCAACCATCAACTCTAAACGTTCAGTTTTTAAAGGTTGTGAAAAAAAGTACTTTTTTGAACCTGACTTCCAACTTTCAACTCTGAACTATTAACCACAATTAACTCTCAACTCTTAACTGTTAATTCTTTCCTCTCACTTTTAATTCTTTACTCTAAACGCTTAACTCTGAACTCTGACTTCTGACCTCTAAACTCTAAACTCTGACTTCTGACCTCTGAACTCTGAACTCTGAACTCTGAACTCTGAACTCTAAATTCTAAACTCTGAACTCTGAACTCTGAACTCTGAACTCTAAACTCTGAACTCTGAACTCTGAACTCTGAAATCTAAACTCTGAACTCTAAATTCTGAACTCTGAACTCTGAACTCTGAACTCTAAACTATGAACTCTGAACTCTGAACTCTAAACTCTGAACTCTGAACTTTGAACTCTGAACTCTGAACTCTGAACTCTGAACTCTGAACTCTGAACTCTGAACTCTGAACTCTGAACTCTAAATTCTAAACTCTGAACTCTGAACTCTGAACTCTAAACTCTGAACTCTGAACTCTGAACTCTGAACTCTGAACCCTGAACTCTGAAATCTAAACTCTGAACTCTAAATTCTGAACTCTGAATTCTGAACTCTGAACTCTGAACTCTAAACTCTGAACTCTGAACTCTGAACTCTAAACTCTGAACTCTGAAATCTGAACTCTGAACTCTAAACTCTGAACTCTGAACTCTGAACTCTGAACTCTAAACTCTGAACTCCAAACTCTGAACTCTGAACTCTGAACTCTGAACTCTAAATTCTAAACTCTGAACTCTGAACTCTAAACTCTGAACTCTAAACTCTGAACTCTGAACTCTGAACTCTGAACTCTGAACTCTGAACTCTGAACTCTAAATTCTAAACTCTGAACTCTAAACTCTGAACTTTAAACTGTGAACTCTGAACTCTGAACTCTGAACTCTGAACTCTGAAATCTTAACTCTGAACTCTTAATTCTGAACTCTGAACTCTGAACTCTGTACTCTGAACTCTAAACTCTAAACTCTGAACTCTGAACTCTGAACTCTGAACTCTGAACTCTGAACTCTGAACTCTGAAATCTGAACTCTGAACTCTGAACTCTAAACTCTGAACTCTGAACTCTGAACTCTGAACTCTGAACTCTAAACTCTGAACTCTAAACTCTGAACTCTGAACTCTGAACTCTGAACTCTAAACTCTGAACTCTGAACTCTGAACTCTGAACTCTGAATTCTGAACTCTGAACTCTGAACTCTGAACTCTAAATTCTAAACTCTGAACTCAGAACTCTGAACTCTAAACTCTGAACTCTGAACTCTGAACTCTGAACTCTGAACTGTGAACTCTGAACTCTGAACTCTGAACTCTTTTCTCATTACTCTTAACTCATTACTCTGAACTCTGAACTCTTAACTCTTAACTATTTACTCTTTACTCTTTACTCTTTGCTCTTTACTCTTTACTCTTTACTCTTTACTCTTTACTCTTTACTCTTTACTTTTTACTCTTTACTCTTTACTCTTTACTCTTTACTCTTTACTCTTTACTCTTTACTCTTTACTCTTTACTCTTTACTCTTTACTCTTTACTCTTTACTCTTTACTCTTTACTCTTTACTCTTTACTCTTTACTCTTTACTCTTTACTCTTTACTCTTTACTCTTTACTCTTTACTCTTTACTCTTTACTCTTTACTCTTTACTCTTTACTCTTTATTCTTTACTCTTTACTCTTTACTCTTTACTCTTTACTCTTTACTCTTTACTCTTTACTCTTTACTCTTTACTCTTTACTCTTTACTCTTTACTCTTTACTCTTTACTCTTTACTCTTTACTCTTTACTCTTTACTCTTTACTCTTTACTCTTTACTCTTTACTCTTTACTCTTTACTCTTTACTCTTTACTCTTTACTCTTTACTCTTTACTCTTTACTCTTTACTCTTTACTCTTTACTCTTTACTCTTTACTCTTTACTC
This sequence comes from Uranotaenia lowii, assembly GCF_029784155.1. Classification (NCBI taxonomy): domain Eukaryota; kingdom Metazoa; phylum Arthropoda; class Insecta; order Diptera; family Culicidae; genus Uranotaenia; species Uranotaenia lowii. The sequence goes on along the minus strand of NC_073692.1, from coordinate 63,977,221 downwards.
TTTACTCTTTACTCTTTACTCTTTACTCTTTACTCTTTACTCTTTACTCTTTACTCTTTACTCTTTACTCTTTACTCTTTACTCTTTACTCTTTACTCTTTACTCTTTACTCTTTACTCTTTACTCTTTACTCTTTACTCTTTACTCTTTACTCTTTACTCTTTACTCTTTACTCTTTACTCTTTACTCTTTACTCTTTACTCTTAACACTTTACTCTTTACTCTTTACTCTTTACTCTTTACTCTTTACTCTTTACTCTTTACTCTTTACTCTTTACTCTTTACTCTTTACTCTTTACTCTTTACTCTTTACTCTTTACTCTTTACTCTTTACTCTTTACTCTTTACTCTTTACTCTTTACTCTTTACTCTTTACTCTTTACTCTTTACTCTTTACTCTTTATTATCAATTCTTTACTCTTTATTATCAACTCTTTACTCTTTATTATCAACTCGTAACTATTAACACTTATCTCTTAACTCTCAACTTTTAATTCTTAACCTCAAGACTGTCAAATCGCAACTCTCAACTCTTATCTTTCAATTTTCAACTCTTGACTCTCAACTGTCAACTTTCAATTCTTTACTCCCAATTCTGTACTCTCAACTTTAAACTTACAACTTTCAACTCTCTCATGTCTCAGCTCTCAACTATCAATGCTCGAGTGAGCTTTCATTACGTCGTATGAAACATCTTAGGCATTCACAAAAAACAGCAGCAAAAGTTATCAAAACAACTTGAAAATTTGTATTTAACTTATACAATATGTTGTCCAGGCTACAAATATTCTAAATGGAAAGAAGTTGCGACTAGTTTATGTCAGTTTTTGTATTTTTTCGTAATAAAACTCATTGTTTACATTTTGTTACATACGACATAATCAAAGCTCACGCGAGAATGTTCGACTTCCAATTCTCTACTCTCAACTCTTAGCTCTCGACCTCGACTATCAATTTTCTTCTATCACATCTCAACTCTCAACTTTAAACTTTTAAATGCCGACTCTAAACTTAAAACTGTTCAATCCACTCTAAAATTGAAACTCTTTACACAAAATCTTCATTCCTTTCTAAGTGCTCTCGACTTTCAACTCGCAAATTCCGACTTTCTACTTTCAACTCACGAACCCAAAACTCAAAAATGTCGATTTTAAACTTTTTACTCTTATCTTTCAAAGTAATTCTCGATCCAAAACTTGCATTCACAATTTTAAACACTCAGTTCTAAATACTTTTTTTCTGGTAAGTTCAATCAGATTAATCTGAATTCCAAATATAAATTCTTTAATCCATTTAAAGTCTTCTATTTGAAAAAATTGGAAGAAACATATAGGATTTAAAACAGCGGTGTATGAATTTTTTCGAACTATATTTTGAAATAAAAAAAAAACAGATTTCGAAAATTCGTAATTCAAGATATTTAGCGTGAGCTTTCATTACGTCTCGTATGAAACATCTTAAGAATGCACTGAAAATTGCTCAGAAGTTATCAACCCAACTTTAAAATTTGTATTTCACATATAGAATATGTTGTCCAGGCTACAAATAATTTAAATGGAAAGAAGTTTTCTCATAATAAAACTGTTTGTTAACATTTTGTTTCATATGACGTAATAAAAGCTCACGCGAGATGTATAGGTGCAAAAATACAAGATTGCCGACTTCCAGCTTAGCTTAGGATAAATCTTGGTATTCCGAATCCAGTATTTCAAACCACGAAATTTGAATGTGGTAATGTTACTTTTAAGCATTAAATTCCAAATGTTGTGTCTTTCATTCTTAAATTTGGTTTTGGGAAAAAAAGACTTCAAAGTAAAAAAAATGTGGTAATGTGTGTTCCAAAATGTTATGTCTCCTATTCTGAATTTCAAGTTTCGAGAAAATAATTCAAAGTTTCAAGAAATTAAATCCAAGTTTAAAGGAAATCATTTCTCGAAGCTCGGAATTCAAAATTACCACATTCAGAGTTCGTGGTTTGAAATACAAGGTTCGGAAAATAAAATGACCAGCCGGATGTATTCGTTTGAAAAGCACAAAGCTTTAAAAGAAATTGAAAGTTTGAGTAAGTAAAAATAATTTTAAATTAAGAATGATGATGAGAATTATTTAATCAAGAATACTTTCTCCAATTTTCTTGAATTTGATTTTTATTAATAAATATTTTGAATTTGGATATTTCAAGTTTTATAGGATTAAAAATTTCAAATTTCTTTAAAACTTTAGCTCAACCATTATTCTGGCTATGAAATTCATCATTAGAAACCAACACTTGCCATAAAAAATTATCGTGGAGTTGCTTTATTACCCTGCATTCCTAGATTACCCGAATCGATTATTAATCAAAAAATATTCTCACAAGTGAACATTTAAATCTTTCATTACCAGCGAGATTTCATTTTTGAATTCCCGGCATTTTCCCGGTTTTTCTGATTTAGATTTTTTCCAGTTTTAATCTGGAAAACAAATACATAAATGAGTTTGTTTACCAGATTTTTAAAACACAGATTACAGTGATTCGTTGGGATTTCTACAGAAAATTGCAGTATTTGCAGATTGAAATAGAAAAAGATAAGCAAATAACTCAATAATAATCATAACCTTAACTTTATCCTGCGAAATCTTGTCAAAAATTGTTACCTTCTTTTCAGTCTTTCATTTAAACTTTGTTTTTATAAGGGGAAATCCTTGGCTTTAATATGATGTCATGTAAACCTTTTACTTCTCTCATATCTACTGAATTTCAGTATTGAGCTCTGGCTTCTAAATTCTGGAATTTTTAACGTATTTGAAGAATTTTGGATTGAGTAACTGATATATAAATCAAAACTTAAATTTAAGTTTGGATTCATAATTCGAGTTCTAGTTTTAATTGTTTCGTTATCTAACCTTATTATTTTTTTGTTCAAACGGATTCATTTGGTTTTTTGGTCGGACTCCTCGAAATTAATCCTTCATTTCAAATATGTTTGTTATGTGGCTTCTCATTTTCTCAAGTTTCGATTCAGTACAACCTTTTTGATGAACAAAAAAATGATGAAATTTCGAACATCATAGTTTTCAAGATGTGGACTAAGTCAAAAAACTATCTGAAGGGCAGAAAATTCAGTACACCAAAATTCCAAAAAGTTTTCAGTCGAAACACCTGTTTAGCCATAGACTGACGAACTTGTATTGATAAAAAAGGAAAGCTAAATTAAAGATTTCAAAGCAAAATTTCTTACATATTTTACGAGCTTCTGACAAAAAAAATTTTAAAACACTGTGCAGAATTAATTAGTTGTGTTACGTCAATTGCTGCTTTCAAAAAAATATCTCAGAATATGCATGAAATACATATATGAAAAAAAAAACTAAATAATACATAATATAGTTGATCCTAAAAAATAATCACAGTCTACAAGTTGCAACTACAGTGTAAGATTACATATCCTAGAGAGAAAGGTGTCAAGTGCACACGCAAAATAATCCAAAACTACTTTTCAACTATTTAACTTCTACAAAACAACCTTTCTAATCAGAGGGAAGGATGCGTTACTGCCAAACACTACTACTACTACTACTACCAATGACGAGTGTGGTGAGGCCTTTGCTTACTTTTACTTTGCGTGCTGCTCCACGCCAGCGGTCGCTGGTGAGCGTTTTTCGAAGGATATTCCGGCGTTGCATGCGAAACGAAATCTGGCGCTGAAGCCGAACGCCAGATTCCAGATTGTAGAAAAGCTCCTGCTGTTTGCGTTCATGCTCCGTCATCTGGGGTTTCGAGTTTTTTTAGGCAAATAGGAAATTTGGCAATGGGGTAGTTAACAGTCCGAGGTTTATTAGATGTTGGAAGGCCAATTTTTGAGGTTAGAGACAATTCCAGATTCGGGGATTAGGTGCGATAAGCGATTCAAACAGGGAGGGGAAAAGTTAGTCAAATTGTTAGCTTGCATTAGTTAAGGGGTCGATTAGAAAAACTATCAAATGAACATTCCTGTAGTTAATTCTAAAATATATTGCGTTAGCACTATAGTCTTAGACTGAGATGCATTCGTTAAAACTCCGTTTCGAATATGGTCACTTAATTTGCGGATACTCACTCTTGGTTTCATAAGTAGCGATGAAGTTATTGATATACAATAGTAACAGATCATTAGAACAACCGGATTGAGGTAGAAATCAGATCCCAGTTCGCTATCGAAGTTGACGTATCGAATGTCTGATACGTTATCACACGCCGAGGACAAAATGGGCGTCAGTGCAAGTATCCTAGCGATAGTGTCGTTTTGCGGAAGCAGCTGTTGAGGCCACGGGTTTTGATACGCCAGCAGCCCCGTTATATGTACAATCAAAAATGCCAAAGTTATCCTTAAAACTACACCGAATGCTCTGAGGGAAATATGCAAACGTTTAGATCATCCTCTAGTTGCTGATAGATTATGTACATTGATTGCTTTACCTATCTAGCTCCTTGTAGCATGCCCACCATGTAGCCGAGCCCAAAAATATTACAAAATATATCCCACTGGGAACGGATGGCTGCAAAACGGCTGCCACGCAAAGCATCCCAACGCTCAAAAGCACTCCTAGCTTCGTTAGGAATGCCAATTTCTCTCGACTTATCGGGAATGCATCACAATGCATTGGCAGCACATCCGGTGCTTCCAGCGAGGTGGGCGACGTGGGTGCTTGATCTGCATCCGGAATGCTCTCGACCAACCTCCTGAGCACTATGTACACCACGACGGCCGCCAAACTCATGATGATCTCCGGCGAAATCCAATAGACCACCATGGCCGCGTCCAGACCCTGGAACCTCACCAGCCCTATGTGGCGAAGCAAGACCTCTAAAAATTTGCATGGTTCGATCAGCTCGTACCCGAGCGCTAAGAACACTATCTGGAAGGCTATCTGGCTCACTAGCAGCAATATGCTGATCACAATATACAGTTTGAAATAGATTCCAGTGGAGCCTGAAAAAAAGATAGTGGTTTAATTTTAATTGCCTGTCTTGAAACTGAAAGCCCTTCCATTTCAATCGATTAAAATTCAAATGAAACACTTTCCAAAATTCCCCCCCGTTTCCTACCTTTGATACTCCTTGGCGTGGCAACTGGCACAAACGGTAGACCGAAAAGGAAGAGCAGATAGGGAAGGGACAGTCCCACCGGTCTCATCAGGCAACCTGTTGGAAAATAGAAAATAAATCTTGTCAATAACGAAAAATATGCACAACTTAAACACGAAGCGTGCAGAATTAACATACAGATGATTGCACGCGTAGTTTTCCAAGCGAAAACCTGTAATGTCACCTCAGAGTGCTCCCGCGATTGACAAAGCCAGCCCTCCCTAGGAAGAAAAACGAGCCATAGGAATAACGAAGCCATGTTTGGTTTTGCGAATGCTCTTTAATAGGAAATTGATTGAAGGATTCTATTTTTGTTCAATACGAAAAACTCCTAAGGTAAAACCGCTAGATTTGATACATTATCCTTTGAATCTGAATTTGATACTGGTCGTTAAAATGTTTCTCTACCCTACTGTCCATTGGTTTTCATTCAAGTTGAAGCCACGTGCTGCCCATAAGCGCGAACACCTTTCATACATTGAGCTTGATAGTATGTATGATTGATTATCTGGATGAAGTCAGGCCGATATCAGACCTGTCATCGGAAAAAAGAAACACCGATAGCAGGTTATAGTAGTAATTCAATTAGCTTATCCGAGGGGTAAAGTTCCATTCACAAAAGGTGGATAAACTAGTTCGAGATTGTAGGGAAAAACCGGAAGCAGTGCGAAAGCGTTCTTTCTAATATGTATCTCACTCATCGATGAAAATGTAACCGGAGATGCCTCAATTATGATACGAGGTGTATGGAAAAATGTTGTGAACATACGTGTTTTTGCCATGACACTACAATTTTGGTCGTGAGTAACTGAAAAACTACAGTAACCAGCTAGGTTTTCGGACTATTTTGGGGCTGATGCGTGCGTCCGACTACTGAAAACGTTCGATTATTGAAGCTGCGAGAAAATAACGTTTTTTTGATGCAATACATCATCAACATTTTTTTACTTTAATGGTTTCTAAAAATCTTATTAATATTGACGTAATTAGAAAAATTCTTTGTTCCTTCGGTAATTTTAAATAATTCAAAAACATGCGTTTTGCAGCTTAGTCGGAAAAAAAGGTAACTTGCAAAAACCTGATTAAAAAAATAATAGATTCAAAGAATCCTAGTTCTTAAAATTTTGCATATCTCTCATGAGCTTCCATTACGTCGTATGAAAAATCTTGAGAATTCACAGAAAACTGCTGCAAAAATTATGAAAACAACATTAAATTTTGTATATCACATATAGAATATGTTGTCAAGGCTACAAATATTCTAAATAGAAAGAAGTTGCGACTAGTTTATGTCAGTTTTTGTATTTTTTTCATAAGAAAACTGTTTGTTTAAATTTTGTTTCATACGGCGTAATGAAAGCTCACGCGAGATATAAACGCCAACGGACAATCTTTTAACAAACCTTAACACCATCTACTGACAGAGAAGGTCAACATTTCTCGATAATTGAATTTTTCTTTTGTGCCCCTGGTCTAAGGGATTTAAAATGCACTCAAATATTCTTTTATTCAATTTAGGAAAACATTTGCAGAATGCACTCTGACATACTTTTATCAATTTTTCTCCACTTCATTTTTTATGCCACTGACTCAATTAAATTGAGTACCCGACTCGTTTTTGTGCTTCCAGATTCCTTATTTAAGAAAAGAATAAACTTCAATTAAAACAGATAGCATATTTGTATTGCACATCTCGTTGAGCTTGATCATTGATTGCGGAGGATATTGCGATTAAGGGTTTCGATGATGTGGCCAGGTTTTTATTTTTATTGGGATCCTGATTTATGTTATTAAATATACAGATTTTTTCCCAAAATGATTTTCATGCCACTGGTCATATATTGCCAATTCCAGAAATTTCTCAAGGAAAAAGCTTTGAGTTCCAATGACGACTCTGATACCAAAAAACCGTGCTAAGTCTGGAGAGCCAAGACAACGGACCTCAGTGTGTTTGTTGTGCAAATGAACCCTCCAACGGCTAGTTATTTCCGAAGTGTAAAATATTTTTTTTTCCTTGGTGTGTTTCACTGAATACTTGCATTTCTGCCGCAGAATTTGATGGTGGCGCTTTTTGGTTTTGTCTGTCGCATCCCGCTAGAGTTCCGAATCTTATAATAGATAATTTTTGCTGATTATTTAATGAAAAATTTAATGTCAGCAAGCGGAACAAGAATAGTATGTGTGTTATGCTTGTAAAAATATGAATGATTGAAATTCGTCAAAATTTTTGTCTACATTTTTTTTTTCAAATTATTGATTTATCCGTTGAAATCAAGCATAAGTTTACATTTTATGGATGAAGAAATTTGCGTTGAGGACCAAAAATATGAAAAAATTGTGCGAAATAAGAATAGTACCACTTATGTTTTTCTACAAAAATAAATATTATTTCTTGAAATATTCTGTGGAAAAGTTAATAATAATGCTTCTACAACCTTATTGAATAGATAACTGCACTTTTAGGTGATTTCCAGTATTTCAAAGTTCTTAGCGGGAGTTTTTTAACATATTTTTCTCTAAAACTAAGGAATTTAACACTTGTGCTATGATACCAAACTGCTTATTTACTTCAAGAACATGACGTGATATGATGAAAGTAAGATGTGCGGAATTGAGTAAGATGTGCTGGATAGTATTGGTCAGGGAAATAAATACTTGGTTGGTACCACGTGAACGCCTTTGAAAAAAAGTCTCGAAGTACAACACCAGAATATGTGTAGAAATGTTTCACATTGAAATTAGATAACAAACAGAAAAATTGACTTCAAAACAGCATACAACTCCATTTTACCCAATACCAAGACACTGACAAATCAATGTTAACATAACATTAAAAACAATCAACAGACAGCGGATAGCAGCACGACGATCGTTAGATAAGATAATTAGTTCTTGTCAAATGGAAGATTATACAATTAATGAATTTAATTTAAAGGTCTACCGAAAAGAGCGAAACGTTAAAAATAGTTCGAATTTTGAACCAACTGGAAAGTTTTGTTTTGATTCTTGCCGAAAAAAGTCGATGAAAACAACAACAAAAAATGATTTTACAATAAAAATAGTCAAAATAGTAGATTTCCGAAACTGTATTTTAGTTTCACATGCAATATTTTCGTATAATTTAATTGAAAATGGTAGAAACTGATGCGTCAAAGCTGAAATTTTGACGAAATTTATGATAGGGGAGATTAAGGCATAACAAGCATTCGGGGCATAGTAAGAACTCCTCTTTTCTACAGAATTGCGTATTTTCTTGAACAAATTTCATGAGGAACAGTTTCATACTTTCTATGGTATAATTTTTCAGCAAAAGGAAATATTCTTTTACACTTTACAGAAATATTAAAAAAAAAACCAACACCATGATGTACAAATTGTTTAATTTACACTACCATTAAATTTTTGATTTTTCACTATAATTAATTTTAAATTACGTTTTTATAATAACTTGTTGACTTGGGGCGAACAGAGTCATGATGAACAGCGAATTCAATTACATGGACGACCTGAATGATATTCGACGCCTTATTCGCACATACTAAAAGAACGCAAGAGAGCACAAGTTTTTGCTCTCAACGCATGCGAACCGTTGCCAGCTACAATATTTGCTGCTTCTCTAATTGGACAATTCTTCTAAAAACTACATTTGATTATTAGCAATCTGGTAGCACTGCTGCTCTCACTTGAATCCCATGCGTAAGCTTGCCAGATTGCCCGGTTTTATCCGGGTTTGCCCGGATATTTGATGCAAAATTTCGATAAAGTCCGGTCCGGCCCGGTAGCCCGGCTATCTTGAAAAAAGTCCGGATATTGCCCGGATTTTCATCATAATTTTCGCAAAGAAACCAAAAAAAAAATCAAAGTTTTTGAGTAAGTTTGAGCAAAATCGATTAACGGTATGGAAATTTTCAACGGTTGTTTCAAATAATTTCGCTGAATTACTTTTATAAACCTTTAAATATTTAAGTATTCCAATAAGTTTTTGGAAGTCTGCAATTAAATTAATAAAATATTAATTTCAATTTTTTCTGCTTTTTTTCTTTGCTTTTATGTATAATTAAACCTAAATTTTGCCCGGTTTTTGCCCAGTTTTTGGATTTGAAAAATTGAAATCCATGCTCGGATTTTGCCAGGTTTTTTTGAAAAAATGCCCGGAATTGCTAGGCCCGGATGGGAGTGGAAAAAATTCTGGCAACCTTACCCATGCGGGAAAACAAATTGAGCAAAATCGTGTTTAAAATCTGCTAGCATGGCTGACTTTTTTTATCATATCCGATTTAAACCATTGGAAACGACTTCAAATTACCATTTTCACGGCCTATTACTTATTTTGTTGGAATTGCGATTGGAAGTAACGTTATTATCGACTTGAGTTATCATTTCTAATGCGATTTAATGTTTGTTGAGTCATTTTGCCTCTACATTGACCGATTTTATGCTTTCGACAAAAAAAAATTCAAAACGCATTTTTGAACGTTTATATCTACTTTTTCATATTTTAGCCAGACTTTTTAGTGTCTGAACACGAAACAATGATGTAACTCACATATCATAGCTGTTTTTATGTTTAAATAAGGGTCCTCTTAAAGGTGGCCATCATGCCCTTGTTTCTCCTATCACTAATTCTTTCGCATTAAATATAGCTAGGATTTTTTTTTTATTTATGACTCTAACACGAAACTTTTTTATAAATTTTATAAAAATAATCCTTAATGGGTTTTTGGAAGCCATAAATACGATTTTAAATCTGTCGACAAGGCCGGATTAAGGGGGGGGCAAAAGGGGCAATTGCCCCGGGCCCCCCGGCTCAGGGGGACCCCCCGATGGGAAAAAAAGATTTAAAATTACTTTAATCATACTGCTTCAAATCTATGAAAAAAAATAAAAACTTGAAAATCGGAATAAAAATTTTAAATATAACAACTAAAGGGGCCCCTGAAAAATAATATCTAGAATAGTTTTTCTCTTAGATAGGTTAAGAGGACCCCCTAGAGTAAAAAGGGAAGGAGTTCTCCCACATTTTGCGAGCTGTGAATATCAAAATCTTGGTATTGAATTTCAAAATTTTCAACACATAATCTGGTCAAAAATAATGTTAAGCAAATTCGAAAAAACGAAAAAAAAAAATTATAAGAATTTAAGGCAAAACACCTCAAATTTTCATATTTTAATCGAAACATATCAGGTACAATAAAAAAAAACATCTCCTAATTTTCATTGCATACAAACGTCTTGCAAAATAATAATGTTTATTATTACGTTAACATTTCAAGTAATGGTTACTACACTAAAATAGCAGCTTATTTCGCCAAAACTGGCTCACAGTGCTAAGAGAGAACATAGAAGCTTTATGATAAACATTTCAGAATTTAACCCGGGCAGTAAACGTGTTAATACCGGGTATTATCATAACTTTTCACTTTTCAGTCATTGTTATTGAAAGTTCCGTTGGTATAAAAATTACTTTTCCCTCCCTATTCTTGAAAAAAGAATCTTTAAAAAGAACTGTAGTTGCTTAAATAAGGCCAATCGACGGTACAGAGTTTCATTGATGAATTTCCATCCCAATTTCTGCCTTAGACTTGAATTCGTATTGAAACATTTTCAACTGATTTAAACAAAATAGAGTCTGAAGCATATATCCTGAATTCAGCATATTATTTTTCAAATGATCGATATCAAATTATCATAAAAACGATCTCATAGTTGAGTTGCTAATATTCTTGAGTGATTCTCTTAACGTAAATATTTCTATGTTTTTAATCTTATCTTTTTACAGATTCAATTCATTGAGATTTCAAAGACTTGTGTTGTTTCTTCAGTTACTGAAGTTCAGTTTTTCATAGTATTTCTGAATTTTGAGAACTCAGGATCTTTGTTCAAGGTACTAAACTCATTTGGATTCCTTATCTGAATTTTCTAAATAATAGCAGATTTTGTGTTCTGAACATTTAATCTAAATTCCGAATTTTTACATTTATACCCATTCGATTTTGAGGGCAATGAAACTTTTCAAATTTAGATTAAAAATTTGATTCATAAATTCATAAATCTCATGACAAGTTTTTTTTGTTTCAAAGATATAAAATTGAAATTCACATTTGATGCAATTTCTGCTTTGTAATGTAACTTTGAATAACTTTTTTAAAAATTTTATTCTTATTTTGCTTCTCAAAGCTTGATTTGCAACTATGATTTAGATTTGAGACACTGAATTGTGGTTCTTAATTTCACCTGATTTTTAGTTTTGATTTCTCAAACTCTTATATCTGTATCACTATGACATTTGAATTTAATTATTTTGTTTAATTTTTTGAGTTTTGTATTTCATGTTTCAAATCTTCATGATACTTTCAAATCGTCATTAGGTAAATATTTCTCGATGAGGCACAAACCGGACTATTTATGATGGAATGAAAATCATTCAAATATCTATCTAGTCATTTTTTTTAAATCAGTGGATTTAAGTTGGTAATAAGGGTATTAAAAAATGAGAATTTAATTATGCATTTTGTACCTAAAATCAGAGGCTTCATTTTTGAGAAATTTCTAAACTCTTCCGCAATGTTTGTAAGTGATTAATTACAAATTTTTATTTGAAAATTCCATCAACTATTTTCTACACAAACAACATGGCTATTTGAAGTTAACTGAACTCATCTCCAGTTCTTTTATGTATGTATGTATGTATGGTAGCCACCTTGGGTGCACGGTTGTACCGCAGTTGTGGCTAAGGCTTCATCAACAAGTCACCGTAAGTTACCATATATCCAGTTAATAACTGCTGGATGAGACGTTCAAGGGAATGGATTCGTAAGTAGAGTAACTTACAATATCCGAAGGGTTAGGATCGATTGGTCTCGAGAAGTTATTGCCGAATATACAACTAACTCACTATGCAAGACTCTGTAGTCCCCGCCCCCAAGATTTGTTTTTAGAAGAGCGCGTCAAACAGCAGGAGAACTTAATACGAGTAGGACTGCCACAGATCCATACCCATGCGCTCAATCCCTTTGTTTGATGCCCTGATGCATCCCACCAACCCCATAAAAACGTAAGTGGTGTACAGTACAATTCATAAATACAATAAATAATTATAATAAGAAATAATAATAATGAATAATATTGATAAATGATAATAATGACAATTGAAAAAGAATAAAAAATAAAAATAATAATAATGATCATAGTGATAAAAATGATTATAATAATAAATGCGGTAATACTAGGATGATTATATCTGATAAAATGATGCTGTGGAATGAAAAAAATGATAAGAATTAAAATGGAAATCGTTTGAAGAGTTTTCACTAAAAGATAAAAAAGGAGAATAATTGAAATCAGTGTAATAAAAATAGTAATTGGTTATATGAGTAGATATTTTTAACATACAATGTAAATCTGGACCGCATGCATGATGAAATCTGGAATTGAGAGCTGCAGCACATTACAAAAAGAAAAAAAAGAAGTAACATAGGAATATTAAAGTTGAGACGATATTGAATCTTGTAATAGAAATAACAATCACTATACATAAGTTGTGAATATCTGAAAATGAATGTGATTATGAATAAGACTATAAATATTAATTTGAAAATGAATATGAATATTGTATCTTATACATGCAATTTATCTGGAACAGTAATGTGAAATGAAATTACTAATAACAATATGAGAATGTGAATATTGAAGTAACCGATAAAAATATTTATTTATTTTCAAAACACATCTCGCTCTTCAGTAAAACTAGTGTTGAAAAAAATAAATAAATATAAAATATAGTCGGTATGAAATGAACATAAAATTTATGAAATATAAGTTAAAGAATGGCTAAATTCAAGTTCAATCTATACATGGGAAATATAATATTGTATAATATATATATATATATATATATATATATATATATATATATATATATATATATATATATATATATATATATATATATATATATATATATATATATATATATATATATATATATATATATATATATATATATATATATATATATATATATATATATATATATATATATATATATATATAATATATATATATATATATATATATATATATATATATATATATATATATATATATATATATATATATATATATATATATATATATATATATATATATATATATATATATATATATATATATATATATATATATATATATATATATATATATATATATATATATATATATATATATATATATATATATATATATATATATATATATATATATATATATATATATATATATATATATATATATATATATATATATATATATATATATATATATATATATATATATATATATATATATATATATATATATATATATATATATATATATATATATATATATATATATATATATATATATATATATATATATATATATATATATATATATATATATATATATATATATATATATATATATATATATATATATATATATATATATATATATATATATATATATATATATATATATATATATATAAGATAGAATAAAAATGTAAATATAAAAAAGAGATTTCAAACTCCATTACTACATTTTGAACAAAGCTAAGGAATTTTTACAGTACATAATTGTTTCGAATTTAAAATAAGCAATAAAAAATTAAGCTTATGTTTTATGACTTGAGACAATAACACAATTGAAAAAAGTTAAGTAATGGCAATGATACGGTATATTCAAAAGTTTTATAAAGATCGATTTTACATGTGTTGGTTATCCAGCTGTTGAAAATTCCAAATTGAAAATTTAATTAATTCAATAACAATCGTTCTGATTCTTCCTTGATTGGCTATCGATGATGGGTAAAATAATGCACTTGCGATTATTTGTTAAAGCTGAAAACTATAATACTTATAATACATTGTATTGTGAAGTAAAGAGTTATTTTAAAACGAGCAAGCCCCTGCTGCATTAAAAAAAAGAATGTACAAATATTAAAATGTTTTTAAATAATATAAAATTGAAATTTGAATGATCTAGATTATCAAACAGCCAATTGAAAATGAATGGGACTGAAAAGTTTGAACTTTTTTCAATAAATAAATAAATTATCAGAAAATATAAAGCTATGTGAGAAACTATGCAATCATCATATTCGTGAAAAATCAGAAAGAAAGCCACGTCATTTATAAAAAAGTTGTAATAGGTAATTTAGACAAAAAAATTAACACTTATTCTTGAAAATCAAAAGGGCTGAAACAAATCAACACAGAAAACAGTTGTAAATGCTAATCTTTGTAATAAAATATTTTGCATAAGGAAAATCCTGCAATTTTCTACCATAATTTGAAGAAGCTATAAAAATACTTTAAAGTCAGTTATAAATAAAACATACTAATTCTACAGTGAAAATATTAAACCTCAAAATAACGACTATATATTTATGTGGGTGGACTGATGATCTGAAACGAGAAATAAAACTTGAAGCATTTCGGTATTGATTAGCCTCATAATTATGAATTAATGAAATCAATAAAATATGAGTTCTTTTTTCACGTTATGGAATTTCCAGTTCATTTGTTTCTCCTATAACGTACCTTTATAACGTACATCTTTAAACGGATAAAGATTAAAAAAAAAAAACAAAAAAAAAAAACACGCACACAATTAAAATAGTTGTATCAGGAGTTCAAACACTTCGTTTTCTGACAAACTAATTCAAAAAGTTTTGTTATTCATATTAACTGTATCTAAATTTTAATATACTTCAGGGCGAATATGGATGGAGCCAAACTAACTAAATGTTCAAATTATCAAAACATAAATTAGCATAAATAAGTACTGATGGAATTATTGTTTTTCTAGAAAAAAGCCTGTAATAAAATTCGTTTAAGTTTTTCCAATCACCAAATCAACTTTAGACTTTAGCTATGCTACGAACCTATGAAAGGCGCCATCTTTGTTAATTTTTGCGGACTATTTCAAGATAAACTTGTATACAATATTTGATTCAGTACGGTTCTTTTTCATGCAATATCTAAATATGTGAAATATTTCACCTCGGGCTGTCAGATATTGAGCTTGACAGCTCAAAATTAAACAGCACGAAATGAAGTATTCCACATATTAAGCACCCAATTTCAATGTTTATATCAATATTGGGAGTCTTTACCAATTTACCTTTTCTAACTTAAATAAAATTTTAAATTGATTCACTTATCTTATGATCCGCAACCTTCTTGCCCCACGTATGGTGTCTCCGCAGGAAAACTTTTTTTGGGTGGCCCCGAGGGCAGAGCACCAGCCTTCTCCTCTTCCTTCTCAGTAATTTCATAAAAAACCTACTTTATATACACTATTACTGCTAAACTTCATATTCCCATCATGGGAGAATCTCAAACACAGCACTTTAATCTAATTTCCACAAATAAGATTCCTTCCTTTATCGAAATTTCCAAAATTAATTATTGCTACACTAAACTTATGAGCTTCACCCGGCAGTGCTGCCACTCTCGTGTGAACTCATCTCCAGTTCTTTTACACTTTAAAAGGTTTTGTATTCTCTTGGATAACATTTAAAAAAAATCGAATCATAGGGGCCCCCCGAGGAAAATTGCCCCGGGCCCCCCGATGGCCTAATCCGGCCCTGTCTGTCGATGAATTTTAATGAAATATTTTTTCTTGGTTTTTGTTGAGTAAATTATTATCTGGTCGTCAATTTTTAAATCAACTGCCCGGATTTTGCCAGGTTTTAATATAAAATTGCTCGAATTTGTCCGGACCGGATACGTGCTGAACAAATTCTGCCAACTTTATCTTATCATTTATAACTTTGCTAAAAGCTTTAATCTGTTAAGTTTCTTATTTTCAGATGATTTAGAAGGAAAAGCCATTAACATTTTTGTTTACAGATTCTGAACGCACAATTAATAAAGTTCAATTTATTTCAACAAAACAGTTTAAAATCTTCTCCGGATTTTTGAAAATTTTTGATTTTATATAACAATAAAAAAAATTTATGCCATATGTCAAAAGCGGGTTACCTTCAAACTACACTAATAAGATATATTGATCAGCCATTTCGTCAAACGGCTGTATGCGCATATTACCTTAGGAACACTTCCTTCTACACCATTTGTTCACGATAGTTCTGCGCTTTTGTGAGGAAATGATTCTCGTTTTCACGGAAGTTATGAAAAGTGTAGTTTTAAGATAAACTAGAAAATAAAAAACATCCAGCAGAAACTAGGTGTTCAAATGTCATCCGGAATAAGCAGGATTGCCAAAAAATCGTGCCCTTTATATTTTAAAAAGCTTGAATTTTGTGAACTGTGGAGTGTATTCGAAAAAAAACTGCAACACTTGTGAATTACTTTTTATGGCTGAATGGAAATTGATGAAATTTTCAGTGGAGTTACCTATTAATGACGGCCAAGATCATGGCCGAAACGTTGGACATTGAGTAAATGTGCTGTTTTCAATAAAATTTCAACTGACTGAGAAGCCGAAACGTACTAAATTAAACTACATTCATCATTCGCAGATCCATCAAGTTACCTATTAATATATTGTGTACAAAATTTTATGACAATCTGTCTAGTGGTTTTCGAGATAGCGTCCAATACTAATGATCATTGACAAAAATTTTTGGTCAGAATCGATAAAAATCCAGAAAAGTTCCAATCCCTAAAACTGCTGAAACTCAACTGTTCGACTAAAATTCCCATGGTAAATTGTTCAATAAGCCCTAGAGGATCCAATAGTTATCACAAATTTGAACAAAAGGGAAGATGATTAGTTCCATGAAGTAAGAGGAATGAGAGAGGTTTTTTTCAAGCTCAATCTGAAAATATGAATAGAGGAAGTGGTAAAGAAGGCAAATTTTTCTGACTGGTTCGTCTAGCTTACTTATAAATAGGCCGGCCTTTGTTTCTACAAGGTAGAGAAGCTGCCTACCGGAAAAAAACTAAATACGGTGGTCAAATCATGCGCAAAATATTTAGACTGCTTGTGGGGAGATATTTTGAAAAATTTCGTATTGTACAGCAAAACGATTTTTTTACCGGTCACCTAGCAAAATTACATCCAGAAATCATTCGTTGACAAGTCTCGCTTGTATTTCCCGGAGATGAAAAGGAGAAAAAAATTAAAAATTTAATGTCTAGTACTTGAGAAAGCTAACGATCTGTGGAAACTGCAAATTGCCTCCAAATGCTATCGTTTTCTCTGAAACGCACTTCAATAGCTCTTAAAAAGTGTATACTCTGTTTACGTTGGATTTGGAATCGTGCCGTTACTCAAAAACGGTGGTGGAGTGAAAAAACATCAAATATTTTGTTTTTGTGCCGAAAGAGGAAAATCGGCTAGATTTGTTATTTGTTATTCATAATTTTGAGTTGTTTTGATGGTCAAACTTCAGGAAGCAAAAAACGTAATCAAAAATGTCCTTGATTTGAAAAATCGTGGTTTCCTTAGTAGTGTTAAGTTGATCTATCGAACGCACGAAGTATGATCAAAAAGTATCATCAGAGTAAAAAGTTTTGAAAGTTAAAAGTCGAAGTGACAGTGCGTGTGCTTGCTATTTAATTTATATACAACTATGAACGGTACTGTAGGATACTGAAATGTAAAACAATTATTTAAAAAAAAATTGTCCAATAGATTATTTCTCCAACAGTGTTGGCACAGAGTCATCAAACCAATATAAAGTTTGAAGATGAAATTACTAAATAAGTCAATCCATCAAACGAAGTAATGTTGGCATACTCCCGTTGCAAAAGTCGATACCGGATTACATCTTGTCGCTTGTCCCAAACAACTGGTCAGTGTGAAATATCGGCTTATTTGGACATGATCGCAAGTTTCCATTGTTAAAACTCAAAATCACCAAAGGAAATCGGGAAATACGAAAACTTTATTTTCGATAGTTTTTTCCGAACTCTGGTTAATTAATACATAATGTTGAAATATTCTGTAGTATTAGAGATGCTAAACATGGTACATTTTGAATGTGCTGAAATCTAATATCGTTATTTTATACTTAAAGGTACTTATCCAAAAAAAAATCACTAGAAGTTTGATTCCATGGAAAGTTTGTATTTTTTTTTTCTTCAAAGAGTGTACTGGGAAGACCAAAGGGACCACAGAGAAAAGCTTTGACATTTGAAAACCATTTGAATGTCAGCCCATTCGAATGCTACGACAAAAATTTTAACGTTTCGATTCGAGACTTCAACTTTAATTTATATCACCAGTTTGGCTAGAATAAATACACATGCTAGCGGCGCGGCGGCGACCATCGGACTCGTGGAAAACGGCTTTAACCCACTTCCAACGGCTGTCAACCAAAACAGCAGAAACCCATGCTTGCTCCGGATATCCAGGAAGCGAAAATCACACCAACCAACTGGCAGGCCACCGAACGTCACCAAGAAACAACAAGAATAGCAAATAGACCACGTGGAAAGGTTCATTATGTACAGAACTACCACGACGTGTCGACCGAGAAGACGACACGGTCAGGGAAGCACCATCACCTTTTTTTATTTGTTTCATTTTAGTTTAGCGCTCTGTGTAGGAGGAAGGAATACATAAGGAAACCACTTTGTAACACTAACCTACACAAGACGCGAAAAGGAGCCGCGTGAAATGTGCTAGGATGGTTTACGATCCACTTCCTGCGGAATATTGTTTGAGTTGTCTGTGATTTTCTTTTTGTCTGTGCGGCACTTTTCTGCCAGGATTTTGGAACATTTACCTTCTGGAAGTCGAAAATAGTTCTGGATGAATGCTTCTCCCCTAAGCATAGAGCATAAAGTTATGATGCCCATCAAATTCGAATGAAAACACCAACGCACTCCAATTAGGAGCGATGTTTTGAGGCCGAAGTTGTTTGGTAATATCACAAAATTTCAAGCAACCTTTTATTCAGGTAGGTGTGAACGGTTGTATCCCAATCCCAATTAGATTATGGTTGACCTATTTTCGTTCAAAGCATCGAAATTACAGGAGGAAACAAAGAAAAACCCAGCACTAAATCATTCCTATATAATGTCAACAGTTTTATGACGGATACACGCAATTTGCACCTACCCAAATAGGAGTGGTTTTCGCTGAAACCCGGAATCATACTTACATATTGCTAGAATCAACGGTAGTATCAATCTTTGAATCACCAAACAGATGAAGTAGTTGGCCATCGTGCGCTTCTAATTTGTCGAGTGAATACCTGGAAAAAGAAATAAAAAAATCGAATGAGTTGAAAATTTTTGCGCTCATAACGTACAAAATGAAATTCCAGTGAATCACACCAACCAAGACAAAGTCACTGTTGCGTGATAAAATCGCTTGTCCTCGTAGGTTAATTAATCCCAAAGGTAAAGGTAAATCGTTAGACGGACATGGTGAGCACATCATTAATCGCCAAATTCTCAGGAGGACAAAACTCTGTTACAATCAGATACTATGTGCCACTGACCACCAACCAGCTTTGCATGTTAGCCGTTTTTGAGCTATGATTTTTGGAGAATATTAAATTAATTAACGATGGGTTTCGTGAGCTCATGTATGATTAATAATTTCTGAATGTCAGGGAATATTTGATTAACTAAATGGGAGCGAATGTCGAAAAAAAAAACGCGAATAACGGGCTTGGTACATAATTAAAGCAAAAAAAAACAGTTTTTCTGTACATGACAAGGTAATTTTGGTTTCCTTGGTATGCTGAAAAAAAATATTCAAAGCGCCCCACCCTTGGCGAGAAAAATTGCCCCGGACCCTCCGATAGCTTAATCCTACCCTGATGACATAACATGCCGAGATTGTTATATCAAATATTAATATCGAATGTAGGACCTGAAGTTTTTAACCTTAGCTTGCCATATTGCCCGGTTTAATCCTGGTATGCCCGGATATTTAATACAAAATTTGGGAAAAGTCCCTTCGGCGCGGTTGCGCGGATTTTATTAAAAAAGCCCGGATTTTGCCCGGATATATTCACATTATTCGCCAAATCAAACCTGAAACACAAATTTTTTTTTGTAAACTTTTGTTTTTAATTTATGCTTTCAAAACGGAATTTTTTGAGCAATTTATTTAAAAAACTATTCATGAAAGGTTTTTGGAAGCCTTAAATACGATTAAAAATCTACTGGTGATTCTGGCAACCTTATTTTGACCATAAATTTGGTAAGTAATATACATTTCGTTAAAAATATTATTTTTTGATAACTTTCAATATTTTGCTAAATTCTAATTCTAGGTGGTAGCGTAAACTTTTTGACCTTGATTAAAATTTGTATGAAATTGATTGAAATTTTCAGATTCACATCAGGTATCAGGTATCAGAATGGGGGTAGGCTTAATAGCGGCACGTTATCCAAACATACGAGAAAATTGTGCCTAGCCTTTTTTTTTATCCAAGATTTCATCATTTACCTGAGAAACCTGAAAAACCTATAAAAGGAAGAAATAAATTCAATCTATTTAAGATGGCATAAAGCCTTTCCACTAGGGATTATTAGCATTAAAGCTCTTTTCTACATTCGGTAAGGAATGATAGAATGTTTTTTAAGTTTAATTTCTTAAACTCAGATTCGCTTAAAGCGTAAGATCCCAGAGTACGAAAACGTAGTCTGGCAAATGAGGGACAGTTACATATAAGATGGAAGGGATCTTCCACATCTGATTCACAACTACCACATACTGGAGATTCAGCACGCTGAATGTTGTGCATGTGATAGTTGAGTTTACAATGACCGGAGAGAGCTCTGATCAAGATGGTGCAATGAGATTTATTTAAAGTTAATAAGTAACTCGATATGATTGGAGATGGTTTTTCTAAAAATAATTTAGTTTGACGACAAGTGTCCAACTCCTCCCAGTATCGTTCATGCTGGTTAGAGGACCAAGTTTGAATTTGGTTTCTGAACCAACATGGCGATATTGGGACAGCCGGCTCTGGTCCGTAAAATTCCTTTTCCGACCCAGCTCTAGCGAGTTCGTCGGCGCATTCGTTTCCAAAAATTCCCTTATGTCCAGGTACCCATAGAAGGTTTAATCCATTGCCTTCAGCAAGTTCTTCGATTGCTTTCCGGCATGCGATTACCAGTTTTGATCTAGAACTGGAAGCACTGAGTGATTTGATAGCTGCTTGGCTATCTGAACAGAAGTAAATTGTTCTGAACATAATCTTCTTTTGAAGTGCAATTTGCACTCCATACATAATAGCATATAGCTCAGCCTGAAAGACTGTACAATATTTTCCTAGAGGTTGAGCATATTCTATGTTCAACTCGTGACAGTAAATTCCTGCACCTGCACGGCCGTTTGATAATGAACCGTCAGTATAGAATACAATATGAGAGGACATTTGGTCCTCTACGAAACCTGATAACCATTCTTGAGGAGAAGGAAATTTGACTTTAAACCCCATGTAGGGAAAACTACTCGAGAGTGTTAAATCGTTTGGCGCTAGATTAAACTTGTTTAATCTAACTAATTCAGGCCACACATTTGTATGACTCGATGATCTTTCGATATTTCCTGACAGCCAGAGACCAACTGCCTGTAGACGAAAAGCACATGAGAAGGCTTCCTGTTTTAGGAACAAGTGTAGAGGTTTGATAGAAAACAGAGCCTCTAGTGCTGCAGTAGGAGTTGTAGTGAACGATCCGGACATCCCCAAAAGACACATTCTTTGAAGGTGATTTAGTTTTGTCCGAACTGTTGCAACTTCTCCTTTCTGCCACCACACTAGACACCCATAGGCCAGAATTGGTCTTACTATTGTGGAATAAATCCAGTGAATATGTTTAGGTTTGAGTCCCCAGTTTTTTCCGATTGCACGTCGGCATTGTCCGAAGGCCATGCATGCTTTTTTGATTCTGAATTCGATGTGATCAGACCAGTTTAATTTGGAGTCAAGAATGACACCCAAATATTTAACTTGATCAGACACGGTGATTTCGGAACCATAGAACAGCAGAGGGCGCACCCCGCGGGTGATACGTTTTTTAGTAAATAAAACAATATTAGTTTTTAGAGGATTAACTGAAAGTTCTACATGAGAACACCATCGTTCAACAGAGCGCAGAGCTTGTTGCATTATATCAAATAATGTGCTTATGCACAAACCTCTTACCAGCAGAAGATAATCATCTGCGAATCCATAGGTTGGTATTCCACGGTCATTGAGTTTTCTCAACAAGCCGTCTGCAACTAGGTTCCACAAAAGAGGTGATAATACACCTCCCTGTGGGCAACCACGTGTGCTAACTTTTGTGATTGAAGCCTGTCTTAAAGACGAATGAAGATTCCTGTTACTTAGCATTGCGCTAATCCAGTTAGTTATAACACTAGGCACTCCATGAAGTAGTGCCGCATCCATTAATGATGTAAACGAGACATTATTAAATGCTCCTTCTATGTCTAGAAATGCTCCTAGACATGATTCTTTCTGTGAAAAACTATTTTCAATATTATGTACTACGTTGTGCAGAAGAGTTAATGTTGATTTTCCTGTTTGGTATGCATGTTGTGTCGCATTAAGCGGATGTTGGACAAGGCATTCTTGCCTGATATGATGATCAATTAAACGTTCAAGTGCTTTTAATAGAAATGAACTTAGACTAATAGGACGAAAGCTTTTGGCTTCGTCGTATGATGATCGTCCCCCTTTAGGGATGAATTTCACGGCTATCTGCCGCCAAAGTTTAGGAATATATCCATGAGCAAAACTGTTTATCATTATTTTTCTTAATATGTGTTTGAAATGATCGAAACCTTTTTGAAGCAAAACTGGAAATAAACCGTCACTTCCAGGAGATTTGTATTGAGCAAAACCATCGATTGCCCATTTGATCGAATCTGTAGTAACTATTTTCCGAGCAAAATGCAAGGAATCTAGACTTCCAGAAAAGAACTCAGGCTCTATCGATGAATCTTGATCAACACATCCTGGAAAGTGAGTATTGAATAGACAACTTAATGTTTCTTCGTCGTTTGATGTATAATCACCACTAGGGGTTTTAAGGTATGAAACCTGATAATCTTTTGATTTGGCTAAGACTTTATTTAACCTACTTGCTTCGTGCAAGCTTGAAATGTTTGTGCAGTAGCTCTGCCAACTTGAGCGTTCGGCAGCTCTTGTTGCTTTCCGGTAAGCTCTGCGAGCCAACTTGAAAGCATCAAAACCTTCCGTGCGCCTTCGGTTCCAAGAGCGTCTGCAGTTTTTTCGTAATTTACTGAGATTTGAGTTCCACCATGGTGTACTGTTTTTGTTGAATTTCAACGTTCGTAAGGGACACGCTTCTTCATAGGAATTTAAAATAATTTCGGTGGTTTTGGCAACCACTTCATCCAACTCAGAAGGAGTAGTAATTTCAGGTGTATATCCATGAAATTTAGTAGCAAGATGCTCCAAATATAGGTCCCAATTAGTTGTTCTTGGGTTTCTGAATGTAATAGTTTCTAAAAACTCACCTGAGTGTTCAAAATAGATAAACCTGTGATCAGAAATCGATTCTTCGTTAGGCACATGCCAATTTGAAATTTCCTGAGAAATTGTTCTAGAACAAAGTGTGATGTCAATCACCTCTTCTCTGTCACACCTAACAAAAGTTGGTTTATTTCCTACAATTAGAATTTCCAAATCAGTGCTGCTTAAATATTCCATTAAATTTAAGCCTCTCAGATTGATATCTGAGCTACCCCATACAAAATGATGGGCATTGGCATCACAG
This sequence comes from Uranotaenia lowii, assembly GCF_029784155.1. Lineage (NCBI taxonomy): Eukaryota > Metazoa > Arthropoda > Insecta > Diptera > Culicidae > Uranotaenia > Uranotaenia lowii. The sequence goes on along the minus strand of NC_073692.1, from coordinate 63,953,386 downwards.
CCAATTACAAGAGGTATATTTTGTGATTCACAGAATGAAATGACATTTTTTAAATCATCCGTAGGGGATGATTGTTCATATGGTGAGTATGCTGAACAGTAGACGTATTTTCTATCAGGCAGCGAAACCTGAACGACGCAAATATCTCTTGTTGTTAGATTGGGTATAAGTGTTGCATTTAAAGAATTGTTTATCAATATACATGCACGAGGCATTATTCGGGCATTAGTCATTCCAATTACACTGAACACAGTAAAGTTTGGTTTGAGCAAATTCCCTAAGTAAAAAGTTCCATTTCGGAAATAGGGTTCTTGGACCAAGGCGATTGATGCAGTTCCATTAAGGATTAAACGACATAAGTTCAGTGTAGCGGTTCTTTTGTGCTGCTTGATTAAAATTTGTATGAAATTGATTGAAATTTTCAGATTCACATAGAAAATGAATAAATTTATTGAAGGATTCAAAATAAATGTGTACCTTATTGGAGTTAGAGTATGCATAATTGCACTTACTGGCCCTACTATCAAAACAATTGAATGTTGAAAAACATTTTTAAAGATTTGGTTGACCTTTTTTATCTTTCTTCGATACAATCTAAAATTGTAGTTTTATTTGCTACAGTTATGCTATAAAAAGAAGTAGAAAAACAGTGGACAGATTTTCCGATATTTTTTTCATTCATAGCTTATACCATGATCGTTGTAGAGGGAGGGGGCTTGTCCAAAAATGCGAAATATTTTTTGTTAAACGTTCTAAATTCCTAATCAAATTTGATGCTCAACAAAAATGATTAAAGAGTAACAATCTCGACTCCAAAACACCGAAATCTCATCCCAGGTCCACAATTCTACAACAGTTTTTCAAAAAAAATTTCTCATTTGTTGATGGTAATTGAGTCCCGAATATTGAACACCAATAAAGTTAGACTCAGCTTGCCAGATTGTTCGGATTTCGACCGGATTTTTTCACTCTATTTGCTAAATCAAACAAAAATTTAAATTGAGACCTTCGAATTATGTATCTTGCGTCCAAAACAGACAAACTTTGTAACAATCAACATGAACGATTTCTTGGAAGCCATAAATATGATTCTTAATCGACTGATGTGTTTTGTTTTGATAAAGCAAAAATAGTTTTCGAATTGTTTTATTTTCTTGATGTAAGTAGATAATTTTGAAATTTGTCTGCATATTGGCCGCAATTTGAAGAAAATTTAGAAACATTATGCCCGGATTTCACAAGGTTTTAGGATAAAATAGCTTAAATTCGCCTAGCCTGGATACTTGAAGAAAAATATTTAGTCAGTATTCAGCTATTGTTCTTGATTTTCATTTGGATTATGATTGGTATAGAACCCTGCTTTAAATTTTGGTGTTGCATTTCAAACTAAAATATGATGAATTTTCCATATTCAAAACTCTTAATTATGGAATATGAAAAAAAAAAATTCGAAATTCCATTCATTTTTTAAGACTTGGATTTGAAATTTTTATCTTCAATTTATATGCAGAGTCGAAACATAAGAATGTTTCCTTTAAAATAAGATGATCTACAGGCAAGCTGAATTGCGTGAATGCATTAATTTTATCATTCTCACTACCTTTTGTTAAAAATTCATCTTTATTTATCACAAATTCATTCGATTTTTTGGTTTCACTGTTACAAATTATTCCCCATATATTTAAAATATTTTCGTTAAATTTCTGCTCATTTTTCAAGTTTCAATTCAACATAACATGATTTTTCTGATAAAAAGCACCTGATGGAGTTTTGAAAATCATTCATTCTGGATAAATGTAGAATAAATCCAGTTAGATAGATGTTAAGCATATGAAGTAAACTACAAATTTACATCACTTCAACTTATTTCTTCATCCGGATATGTAGGTTTACTTTTCCTAAGATTCGCAAACAAATTTTAAAAAGGTATAGAATGTAAGATTTCAATTTCACTGCACAATAACTGTGATCTAAGAAACGCTCGAGAATTTTTTCCACAACTTTTAATTATAACATACGAAATAAAATTAAAATATTCTGGACATGGAAATAGAGCACTTCAGAGCACTGAAATGTTGCGCAAAGCTAAAAAAACCCGATTTTTGATTTTCAGAGTTTTTGAACAAATTTCCGAGTTTTTCACGCATTTTTCCCATGGAATTCAAATCAAGATATTTCCTCGCGCCTGAGAAATAAATAAGTCATGATGAAATGAATGAAATATGAGCCGTTTCAATGACAGAATTTATAAAAATAAATGAATGAAAATAAGAATTCAATAAGTTCTAGTATGAAAAAAACGATCCACAATTTTTTCCCGGTTTTGATTACAAATTCCCAGTTTTTTCCCGATTTTCCCGGTCCCATTTTCAATTCCCGGTTTATTCCCCGTTTTCCCGGTTTGCTGGCCACCCTGAGTCAAAGGTTAAGGTAAAAATCTTAAATTTTAATCGAGATTACAAGAGTAAAAAAAAAACATTATTTGAACCGTAAACCTAGTTTCTTTTTTTTTTATTTATGAATATTGGATACATTTTCACCAAAGTTCAAAATGGTTGTGCTTGTCTTTAAAAAGAATTTGCTTGCTAATTTAAGTGAATTAAAAAAGTTTTAAAGCCTTCAAAATCCCTTTTTTAAATAACTTTTTTGTTTCGGTTAAAGAAATTTCTACATCTTTGTGTCAGTCACGACTTTTTTCAACGATACAGCTGGCGCACAGTCATAAAAAAACTTATCCGGAAGAACCGTGTTCGATGATTTCTTTTAGGCTCGAACTCACGGACATCGGCTCAAGAGGCAACTTACCAACTGAGCTATATCACAAGTCCCTATATATTTTAAAGCTTCATGAACAAAACATGTAACTTCTGTTGATTTAAATAACTGTTGATGTTAAATAACTTTAAACTGAATAATTAGTACATATACAATTTTTTACTTGTGTTTGCATTGTTCAAACAAAAATGTTAAAGGAAAAAAAAAAATTCGATAAAACCACCATGCCCCAAATGCAGTTTTCGGATGAAATATTTTTCAAAATACGAGGTTTAAGAAAAACCGTATTTAAAAGAAATCGGCCGAAGGGAACCAAGGTTATTGATGAAAAACTGTTTTTTCTTGTTCCTCCCGAATAAAATGTGTCAAAATGTATGAGATCATTTTTCAGGCTCGTTGAGCGAACAATTCCCGTGATCCGATCTGGCCCAAATTTGGCATGAGATCGTGTACTAGGCCTAGGATCAATTTAAGCCAGCAGCGCATAGATTTTTCAAAAGTCGGGTCATTTGGGGCATTCTAGTGTGCAAAATTTTTAAACTCCATTTCCCTTGCGTGGACGCCATTTGTAATACGAAATAGGTAGCGTGGAAAACAAAATGAACACATCTCTCTACGCACTTGTAGCAATAATAGGGGTTCCCAAGTTTCCAGTATGTTTTTTTTTAAATATTCGATTATGAGATTAATGCTACATTGAAGCAAAAATATCATCACTTCAAGATAAAGAAGTGGGCTTTGCCGCGAACATTAATTCTTCTATACGGACTTCCGATGTTCGCAACGCCACCTTAAAAGTTCGGCAACAAGATTCATGTATCTAGCCATGGTAACCAATGTGTGCCTTGGAAAAACAAATCTGATTTAAAAGTATATCTGTTGGAAGTGAATACTTCAGAGCCATCTACAATGCTTTAAATGGTAAAAATATATTTTGGTTGACCTTTTGGACGAGTTATTAGCCATATATTGCCATTCGGAAAAAAATGATTTGAATTTGAATTAAACCGAAACTCTGCTTTTCTAATTTTACTTTGTTCGAGAAGAAAATCATCTTTTGAATGCTCAATTGGGAATCTTTTTGTTCATAAAAAAAAGTATGTTGAAATTGATACCAACAGTGCGAATACGAACAACGGTTGCTTTGATAATTTTTTATGTTATTTGACGTTGAAGTTGTTGAATACTCAAACCATTGACCCCCATGGAGGGTGTACAAGCTATTTTAGTCGCCTGTTATGATACCCCTTCTCAGAAGGGAGCAGCACTGAGCGTATAGAAAGAATTTTCGATAAGTTACATGGGTCTGATTGAAGTTAATCACTATTTGGACGTTCCACCCTTATCTCGTATTTGGTCTTCAATGCGTGCTAACTTCTTTCTATTTTCTACAGTGATGAAATTATTTTGTTTTGCAAACAGGGGCAGTATAGCACATGGAGATCTCGACAAATTTGCTTAAGATTTGCTATTTGTTTGATCTTATTGCAGTGTATGAAGCAGTAACGACGCAAGTCTCAATTTTTTTTACAAAAAGGGATAGATCATGACGTTAAATAAAATTAGAAATTGTGGTGGCAGATTTGATCCTCGTAACTTCGTTCAGTACGTTGTGTATTAAAAGAAACATACCTTTTTGGTCACTGTGTAAATTGTTGACAGACAGACAAACACAAACTTTAAGGCTATGGAGATCAAGCAAATGATGAAACACGTTCATACCTTTTAAACCACTTGCACGAGGAAAATAAATTAGTTTCCATTTTAATTTTCCCCTAAAATTAAATAAAATTACGAATATGAAACAACCTACGAATCATATTCAACATATATGTAAATAAATATTCCACTAAAATACAAACGTTTCACTGGAAATCACCCTATGAATTTTCACTCCAGAACAACGCACTAATGACATACATTAGGCACCCATCAGTGCCACATTTCCACTGGTTTCCAGAGTGTTGGTTTCATCAAATTCACCTGTATAGGCACCGTACCGTACCGTACCTTCCGCTTTTACACTGAAATGGTTTTTTTTTTTTTTTCAATCATCCGGAATCTCCACCCTTGAATGGATTCAACCGGAGAAGACCCTGGCATTGGGCCGTTGCATATGTATTCTACTAGTTACTTATATGTACTGGCTGATTGAGCTGACTTCGCTATCACGTTACTCGATCTCCAGACACTTCGGCTGTCGAGGGAGGGAGGAGGCACATTGCATATTCCGGACATGGAAGAGACGAGCAAATGTGCCGCCGATATCTTAATTATACTTCCTCCCCCATCCATATGCTGCTGGCTGATGGTATTCCCCTATCCCAATGGGCAGACGGTCTCTCAATGATACTTATTGTAGGTGCCATACACGATACTAAGTATACTAGTGTATGAACATGGGCGTTGATGTAGGGAACGTAACTACACGTCATGCAATACGATATGCGAATGTGAAATTAACAAGAACTCGAAAACAAAGCGATCATTTGGTGCGGTCGTCTGGGGAAAAGTAGGTGAACTTTGGGATCCATTGGTAGGATTGGTTGGTATTTCTTCCTTCCAGACTTGATCGGTCTGGATGACCTCCAGGCGGTGCCATTCATTAGAAGGAGCGGTCAAACGGGCAACAAACCTCAAACGTCTGTCTAACTAGCACCTGCGATAATGATAATGTGTAGTTCGTATCTCTTGGAACTAGTTATGTTGGCGAAAAGAAAAGGATAAAATTCTTCCGATGGTGAATGAAGACTTAAAAGTGCCAAAAAGTGGTTTGGCATGTTGAGGAGAGGCCAAGCCAAAAGTGAGACTCGATTGATTAGGTTGGATGCAAATGACCTTTTGCCTATAAATTGAAACGATATTGAAGGCAAATAGTTGTAAACCTTGTCGTAGAGTATTTTGTATCAGTTGAACTCAATACACAAAATTTGCAACCAGTTTTATTTGAGTATATATTTTCGGTGCCAGCTTCTTTGATTTTCACTATAACAACATAAATTTGACATATGTACATTAGACTGGCCCAAATTTGTATGGGATGATTTTACAATATTTTTTTCAACGCGGCACCCCCTAGATTGGTGCATTTAAGTGAAAAAATGACTTTCTGAAAGTTTTAGGTCATTTGGTAGAAGCACGAGCTGGCGCAAAGGACTTGAAATTTGTATGGAAATTTTCGGCAAAATGTATGGAAAAATTGTGTTCTAAAATATGTTCCCAGAATGCTAGAAAGCTCAGAATTTAAAATCACACATTCAATTGCAAATAACTCATCACAGTCAACTCGTATCGCGTGACAATCTTTTGCAAACTTGTTTGTTATTGTTTAAACTGTAATTCCTGAAATTCTGAGCTTTCTAGCATACTGGGAACATATTTTAGAACACAAATAGTGAAAGTATGTTGATTTTTCATAAATTTTGCCGAAAATCTTCATACAAATTTCGAATCCTTTGCGCCAGCTCGTGCTTCTGCCAAATGACCTGAAACCTTCAGAAAGTCATTTTTTCACCTAAATGCACCAATCGAGGAGGTGCCGCGTGGAATATAAGGATTTTATTTTGTTATGGGCCAATCTAATGTACATACATACTACTTTTACACAAGTGTGAAAATTTTCGATGTTGATTTTTGAAATGTTTCAAATGTGCACAAATTAAGGTAAAATTTTCTGTTTTTTATTTCAGATTCTTCAGATCTTAATTTTAAATCCAAATTATGAACAAAATATGAGAATAAATAACTCAATATTTACGACTCATAAATCTTTGTTCAAAATTACTTTTTCTGGATTCAAAATTCTTAAATCGGTATTGCAGGGTGGCCAGCAAAGCGGGAAAACCGGGAAAAAAACTGGAATTTCAAATCAAAAATTTTTATGAATCATTTTATCCCTAAATAAACCTATTGAAACTTGAAGGTCATCTATATAATTTGCAGTACACATTTTTATTAAAAATATATTTCAAGTTTTTTTTAAACAAAATTTACAAAAACAAAAAAAAAATTTATCAAATACTATCAAAATTCGGAAAATTTTTTTTTCCTTGTAGGGGAGAGCCCACTGCGACCAGTAGTTGATCTCACCTGCACTATGGGTTGAAGTGACAGTTGATTGCTGACTAGGCATTTTATCCCAATCGGGTATGATATCAAAGATGTATGATATAACCTTCTTAGGGCTGATATTCAACCATATATCTTGTGCGCTTATTAACTTTGCCCCAAGAACACGCTCTCTCCTATTAAGGAGGGCGCAGCAGTTGCATAAGAGATGCTCTGCAGTTTCTTTTTCGAACCCGCAGAACCGACAGTCGTCGTTTTGAATAATGTTTATCCTTTTGAGATGCTGTTTTGTTGGACAGTGTCCTGTCAATAGACCAGTGTAAGTACTTAATTCGTGCTTACTTAAGTTCAACATGTTTTTGGATAGTCGTGCGCTTGGTTCAATGAATCTATTTGCCTGAGTTGCTCCCTCTGCTGTTCTCCAGTTGGAGACAATAGTGGTGCTTTCCCAGTTCTTGAGTTCCATATTCAAGGCACTCCTAGATACTCCGCAGAAAGGTTCAGGTCCAATTAACAGGCCCTGGGATCCTTCCCTAGCTAGCTGGTCTGCTTCTTCGTTCCCTATTATACCGCAGTGGCCTGGAACACAGAATAACAATACTCTGTTCCATGGCCAGGTTTCTTAGTGCAACGATACACTCCCATACTAGCTTGGAGTAACATGTGAAAGTCCTTAGTGCTCGAAGAGCGGCCTGACTATCAGAGAATATATAGATACTTGTGTACCTGTATCCTCTTTTCAAACAGGCTAAAGTGCATTCTAAAATTGCTTGAACTTCTGCTTGGAACACTGTTGGCCAGTTTACCATAGGAATTGAGATCCTGAGTCTAGGGCCGAACACCCCTGCCCCAGTTCTATTATCCATTTTTGACCCATCAGTAAAGAATTTTATTGATCCGGAAGGAACCGCAGGTCCACCTGACTCCCACACGTCCCTATCATTGATAGTTACATTGTATGGTATGTCTAGATTGAAAACGGGAACCCGTCATCGTTCTTTACAATAAGTGAGTTTATTTTAAATATCTTTAGGATTTTTAGGTGTCCTGTAAGATCCCCCTCATAGAGAGTTTTGTTTTTGGAGAGTCTCAAGGCACTACGTTCTGCCTCTAACTCAATAAATTGATGTAGTGGCAGGATATTTAGTAGTGCATTCAGAGCCTCGTTTGATGTGCTTCGCATAGCGCCAGTTATAGCTAGGGTTGCTATTCTTTGAAGCTTCGCTAGTTTCTTCCGGGCCGTAGCTTGCACACTTTTGGTCCACCATACTAAAGAAGCATGCGATTTTAGGCCTTAGTCCCCATTTTTTCCCTACTCCTTTGAGGCAAACCCATAGAGCTATTCAAGCCTTGGCTATTACATGCTCTATCTGCGGATTCCATGATAGCTTTGAATCTAGTATGATGCCTAAATATTTCACTTGTGATTCGAAGTTTAGCACTTCCCCGTCTAATGTTAGTGGTTTTAGTGCAGTTTTTCGTCTCGAAGTGAATGCTATCACAGTAGTTTTGGAAGGGTTAATGTTCAGTACCTCTTCCTTGCACCAGAATAGTGCGTAGTTAAGTGCAGATTGCATTCTGTTTGACAACATATTCTGCATTTGGGAAATTGCCTACAATTGGAACATCATCGTTTCAATTTAATAAAATAAGTGTTGACAAAATTATGAAAAAACAGAGTTATGCATCAGATTTATATTGTGATATGCAGAATCGATGGCCAATATGTTCTGAACTCAAAATTGATGATTTTGCCACCTCATCCCACTGATCCTAAGGGCCTCAATTATTTTTTTACTCCTTTGCATTTGAAACGGCTTAAACCTTAATTTCTACAGAAATCTCAACAAACATCATCCTTAACTGAATAATCTTTGAATTCGAGGTTTTAATTACTAAAAATATCATGTCCTCTCTCACTTTTACGCTTCAAAACTGGGATGATTATGAAATCCCGATCGAAAAAAACGGGAATTTGTAAATGGAAACTCACTGGTCACCCTGAAACTGTGAGCTTCTAATTCACTCTAAAGATTTCATCGTTCCCAATACTGAACTCACAATTATGAATGCGGAATTATAAATCCCCAATTTCCCACTATGTTTTGAATACAAACGCCTGAATCAAAAAATAGAATGAGTTCACTATTGAAAATTCGTATTCAAAAATTGTTTATTCATATTCATATTCATGATACTTAATCCGAAACTGTAAAATTTGAATTTCAATTCTGACTTTTGAATTTAGGAATGTGAATATTGAATTCTTATTGTGGATTCAGAATTCACAAAACGAAAAGTAAAGTGTGAGGTTTCATTCAGAATTCAGATTTCAGAATTCACAACTCCAAAATCAGTATTCGATATTCCGAATTAAAAAAATTTCAATTTAGATTTCGGTATAAGTCATTCTGAGTTTTCAGTTATTAATTTATTCATTTACCATTCCGATGCTGAACTCTAAGAAAAAATGTAAATTTTGATTGCAGAGTTGTGAAGGCATAAAATAATTTTGGAAGTTTGAATGATAAACTATTAAAAATGAATTTTAATTATGTTTTTAAATTGTTGTTCTGAATCCTGGGGCGGGATTATGGAACTCGAAACAATCGAGTTTCGTTCGATTCGACCGATTTTGGCATTACCGATCTTGAACGAGCTCGATTCGAATGGAACGTTTCGAGATGATCTACTATCCGGTTTACTCGAAATCTAGTATGTTAAAATTTAGAACTCGAACGAGAAACGTAATACCGATTCTAATTCGATTCGAGTTACAACTCGAAACGAGTATCTCGAATCGAATAGGATTCATAATTCCACCCCTGATTTTAAGTTAAGATAATGAGTCTTTGCAAAAATTAGGGGTAAAATAACAATAATCACACTAATGTAAAATGAGAATTTCCATTTCAAATAATATTACTAAAACAAAAAAAGTCGCTAAAAGTATTATGCAATATGATAATTTTATAGAAAAAATGTCTTAACTTAACAATTACTGACTCAGTGAAACAATATTTTTATTCAAATAACACAACCAAGGGTTCAAAATTCAAATAATTTGAATTTATTAAGAGTAATTTTGAAACCACATTATGCATTAAAAGATTAAATTATTTCTGTACTAGGGCTCTGTAACTTTGAAAAGCTGTAAAAACGTTTAAAATAATGAAGATAGTGACTTAGCTATGAATCACGTGAAAATATTCTTGCGTATCAGCACAAACCACCCTACGTAGCCATGCGTTGATTCCCTCAGTTTGCCATGGATTTTGTTCGATTTAAGTTCTCCCTGTTGGTTGTGAGGTGCGTGAAGCTGTTGACTCGCTTGTTACAAAACGTTAAAAAATTTGATAGAATTCCGACACCTTTTTTAGTACATTCAGAAAACGTTGCTACAAGTTTTTGGGAGAACCTCATAAAAAGCATATTCATCGATTGTAGAGGTTGAAATCTATCATTGAGTATATAAAAAAGGAGCAGTTTTGATGAAATTTTTTGAGAAATCACGATGACAAAATGAGATGAGCGCATCATGACAGCCGGGCACAAAAACTACGCATTTTGTTTTGTTTTAATTCTTATATTGCGAATTACAGTAATATTTGGGCTACTATGTGTACTCAGTGAAAATGATGATCATGTTATGAAAATGAAACTTTAATTTTAAATTCGAAAATCGGTTCAATAAGGAATGAGACATAGCGCTGCAAAGCAAAAATATCAACCTCTTTTAGAAATTAAAAAAATCCAGTATTTCCAGGGTAGCGGCCAAAACTCTCATGTGACCCTCAAAATTTAACAGATGTTTGAAAAGAATTATTTTTTACAATTTCAAAACTTAAAAAATAACTTCAATACACCGAAGTACTCAGCAGATATGAAGATTTTAAAATTATGTCTTTTCTCGGAGGTTTTCTGTTCAAAGTTTTCTATAGATTTCTATATGCTAAGTTAAGGTTGCCAGTTTGCCCGGTTTTATCCGAGTTTGCTCGGATATTTGGTACAAAATTTGGGAACAGTCCGGCCCGGCCCTGTTGCCCGGATATCATTGAAAAATGCCCGGATTTTGCCCGGAATTTTTCATTTTATTTGGCAAATAAAACAAAAAAGAAATGATTGTGTTATACTTTTTTTTATTTAGCCACCGAAACATTATTTTTTTAAAAGATTTTGCAAAAAACATCACGAAAGGATTTTTTGAAGCCTAAAATACGATTCAAAATCTGTTCATGAAATTTGATGAAAAAAAATATTTTTCTAATTTTTTTTATCTTGATTTTTTTTGAGTAATTTCTGAGTTTTGACAAAATTTGCCCGGATATTGCCCGGATTTTTGGTCGTCAATTTAGAAATGAAACGCCCAAATTTTGTCAGTTTTTTTTTTAAGAAAATTGCCCGGATACGTGCTGAAAAAATTCTGGCAAATCAAATCTGGCTAAGTCAAATTGATTTAAATTTTATAAATTAAAAATGACCTAAACAACGAATCCGAAATCATAAATATTGGTCAAGATATGTAACCAGGGGAACGAAATCAAACTACTAGTCAAAAGGATCGAAAAATAATTTGTCTAAAATTTTGCAAACCGGCTTGGGAAGGTTAATTTAGTACGCCAGTATTATGTGACGACCGTACTAGAATGTTCCCAAACTAGAGAGAGTTTAAAAGAAGTTCCCGAAATTCGGGTTAGCATTCTGCTAAATATAAGCTCACATAACATACCATTGTATAAAGAAAACACGAACAAACAAACTCTCGGCTAGAATGCTTCTACAAATCAAATAAACGCTTCTTAGTATCACGGCAAGCAAACACACTGGATGGAAGCTAACAAGGAGGGACACATCGGGAAATCGATAGTCCTCACGCATTCTCCACTTGCGGCGGCTATTTGGCAGGCAATTGTCCTTCCTCATTAATTTGTAATGAAATGGGGCTAAGCGACTTGACCTATCGTGGGAAGGAACAAACCTTTAGCACTATCCGGAAGGTCAGCGTTTAGAAAATCGAACGGAAGATTGGCGGAACCATTTTAGTTAAGACAGGAAATATTTAGCTACTTAGTCTTTTTCCAAGAATAGTATGTCTTACGTATAAGTGGGATTTTGTAAGGAGCAAATGACCTATCAAATAAAAAAAACTTTCTTTGTGCTATTTTTATATAAATAGGTACCTGGGTAGAATAGTTCTCCCATGAGTTTCATTAAAACGCATGATTAACATATAAAGCCTTAAAGGGAGAAACGGCACATTTCAAACATGCATTTTTATTGGCACTTTTGTTTTACTGTCATCATAATCATCGCCAATGATCCGATTCCCGCCAGGCGTCAACTTTGTAGCACATGTTGATTATCATCGGTTCATGTCTTTAGTATACCACATTCACCCAAAACGTACCCACAATAATCCATGGATGTGATGATGTCATACGTATTCTAACTAAAATAAATACGAAACACGCAACGACGAAGCCGTCGAGAGGTTCGCCGAGAATTGCCGGAATAAATAGATGGATGAAATCGAAATAAAATATGCGAACGATAGTTCGGGTTTTAAACATGGGAAACGTACGACGACGCCCATCGGGAAAAGTCAATGTACGCCCCTCCTGGTATTTGGGGAATCTCAGTTTAGCTGAGTGAGAAAGATAGCTTGGGGATTCAATCGCGTGGCGCATTTTGGTTTCATATAAAATCTGACTGACTGTCCAAAAAGTATTGCAACAAACGTATTGTAAGAACAGATTCTAGAGTAAAAATAATCCTGTTAGACAGAGAAATTTCGAAATGAGAAACCATCGCCATCGAGCTAATCTGGTTTTAATCTTTACCTACCGCAACAAAGTGTATTCGGCACAGTTTTTTTTCCTGTTAGGTAAGCCGGCGCATTCTTGTTTAGTTTTTATTTGATTCTACCACTTGAGTATACCAACGTAGAGGCGAATTATCATTATCAACAACGTTAGGAACTAATTTTCGAATTGTTCCATCAAGCCACCATCGTTATCAGCTAGAATTTTATACCATTTTGAATATTACATAATCCTCAGACTTACATAAATGAAAATGAAATAGAATCGTTTCGTACAGAAGGAATTCGGTTTAACTCAAACACTTGAATTATCAGCAAATCCTCGTTTGAAAGGTTTCTAAGACAACAACGCAAGTCAATGTTATAAGGTGAAAAAGAAAAATTAACAATCAGACAGAATTTAATCGTTTGTTGATCAATATTTGACGGAATGGCAAGCGTTTCAAGTTAAGTAACTCTGTCGGGTGAAATGTTTGTCATAATTGAGGTTTTGAGCGAAGCCATCTTCGAAAGAAGTCGGCCGGTGTTGAAAACAGTTGTTTGTGCTTCTTCCGAACAAAATGTCTGAAATTTCCGTACAAAATTGAGGCTCGGACTCAAACCACAGAGAACAAACACCGTCAATTTTGGTTGCCCAATGATCAATTTAGGCTTGAGGTACGTAAGAATTATCGATCTATCAAATCCACAGCCTAATAAAATTTCAATTTTAGAAAATAAACTATTGGAGAAAATACAACAGAAAAACCTTACCCGGGAAGTTTCAGCTAACCACATGTTATAAAGAGGCTCCAATATATGATGACAACGGATGACAACGCTCACGAAACTGGTGGCTTGGACTGTCAGCCATACAAAAAGGCAAAGGCAAGCCAGTAAAATTGGATGTAATCCAGCTAAACCTCAACCATAGCGAGGTCGGTAGCAAACGGTAGGCGAAAGGAAGTGTGATGTGCGCTTTTATCAGAACCATAGAGAATTCCGTCTGGAAACGGTAATTGGACAGCGGACAGGTCTAGCTTAGCTGCTATCTACGCCACGAGACGTTTTTCTATCAAGGAGATAGTGGTAGATTCTCCTCGAGACGGATTCGTGATTGCTAAAATTAACGGCATCTTTTTCTGCAGCTGTTACGCTTCACCAAGATGGACGATCGGGGAGTTCAACACAATGTTGGATGAACTCACTCACGAACTGACAGGAAGGGCCCCTGTAGTGATAGGAGGAGACTTCAACGCTTGGGCGGTTAACTGGGGTAGTAGGTGCAACAACCCTAGGGGCCGCAGTTTACTGGAGTCCTTCGCGAGACTGGAGGTTGAACTGTGCTAAACTGGATCTAAGCAGCACCTGTCGCAAGCATGGAATTCTAGACAGAACATCAGTGATAGTGTGTGACGATTATACGCACAGCGATCACCAGGCGATACGTTACAGCGTAGGAGACCGAAATCCGGTGGCAGTAAGGCAACTGCCAGCCCATGAGCGAAGATGGAAGACCAAAGTTTTCGATAAGGAAGTGTGCACCGAAGCTATTAACATGCAGGAAGCATCGCAGGTCCATAATGCTGAGCAGCTGACAAAAATGATGGTAGCGGTGTGCGACATGACCATGCCCAGAAGGAATACACCGAATTGGTGGCGTACTAGCTGTCTTAAAGCCAGACGACGAGCTCAACGGGCGAGAAACGAAGCCGATAGAGAAACGAGAGGTGCCGTTTACCGAGCAGCCAGGGTGGCACTTAACCCAAGTAACACAGATCAAGCTAACTAGCATTTCGATGTTTTATTATGGTTTTATTATGACTTTTTTTGTGCAGCTTGTGTCGTTTTATGATGGTTTTATTATGGTTATGCAAAATGCTTATATTCTTGAATCGATCATCTGTTTTTAGATAGTTTTGAAAACGCTCATAAATCTTCCATTAAACATACTGTTTTAGTTATTTAGAAAGAGTTAGGAATGCTATGTTTAAACTATAATAAAACACAAACTTAGAAGTTTGCTCCAAGCTTTCTTTTGCATGTTCTATAATAGCACTCAGTGCCTGATTATTAAACCGCCATAAAACTTAGTGACAGTTCTCGATCAAGATGTCAAATTAGGACACGCTCAGATTAGATAGCACATATTTGAATTGGAATTCCCATTTTTACACATTTTTGATAAGTTCTGTGTGTTGATTTTGAGTTAAAATAATAAAAAATTATAAAAATCTATGAAAACTTCGAATTACCGGAAGTGGAATGAATAACTCTACAATATGAGCATTGAGTGCAAGAGTTCAAATAGGAGGAACAAAATTTGTTGCTTGACGCCATCATTAATACAAGATGCTTCCGCTTTTATGTTCAAAGTTGTAAATAACTGAAAATATCATGAAACCTTACTAAAATTGTTATTAGGTGAAAGTAATAAACGAGTATAAGTCGAATTTCGTTGTCCGTCGCCATCTTAAATTCCAAGATGGCGGCTACAACTCAACTTGAAAATACTGTAAATGACTGAAAATCGCCTCAAACCCTTACAATATGGGTATTAGTTGAAAGAAATGAACCAGTAAAAGTCGAAGTTCGTTATTTGACGCCATCCGAATCCAAGATGGTGGTTTCCACTGAACTTTAAAATGTTGTATATGACTTATAATCGTATGAAACCTCAACAATATTGGTGTTGGGTAAAAGGGCTAAACGAGTAGTAGTCGATTTTCTCTTTCCGCTTTACTCTGAAATGCTGTAAGTGACCCAAAATCGCACAAAGCAACCACAATACAGACCCCGAGCGTTTTTGGCAACATTCGATTTTGGAAACATCCGATTTTTGCACATGTCCCTAAATCAAACAAATAACAGAAACAACATAACCTTATAGTTTTCGCTTTAATAGGACCAATACAATTTAGACATAGTAGCATGATAGACATAATACAATGACATAAATAGCAAATGGCAAAAAACAAAAACTATCGACAAAACACGAAAAGTGCTAAATGCATCAAAAACATGATAAAAAATGTAGTACAAAGTAAAAACAAAGTTGGGGAAAAAATCGTTCGATTTGAACAACAAAAACAATCAGGGTCTGGTTCTTCTAGTTTATCCCTTTCAACGAATACCAATATTGTAAAGCTTTCGTGCGGTTTTTAGTCATTTTCAGAATTTTAAAGCTCAGTGGAAGCCGCCATCTTGGATTTCAAGATGTCGTTTGATAGAAAACTTCGTCTTCTACTCGTTTGGTCCTTTCACACAATGCCTGTATTGTGGGAGTTTCATGCGATTTTCAGTGTTTAACACCATTTTAAAGTTCAGTGAAAGCCGCCATTTTGGATTTTGAGATGCACCTGATAGCAAAATTTGACTTCTTCTAGGTTAGCCCTTTTAGCCAATACCCATATTGTGGGTGTTTCATGCGGTTTTTTAGTTATTTACAGCATTTTAAGGTTCAGCGAAAGTCGCCATCTTGGATTTTAAGAGGATCTGATAGAGAAATTCCACTTAAACTGATTTAGCCATTTTACCCAATGACCATATTGTGGGAATTTCTAGTGACTTTCAATGATTTCAATCATTTTATAGTTCAGTGGAAGCCGCAATCTTGGATTTCAAGATGACGCCTAATTGCGAAATTTGTATTCTACTCTTTGATCCTTTTCAACTTATACCCATATTGTGGAAGTTTCATGTGATTTTCAGTGATTAACAGCATTTTAAAGTTCAGTGGAAGCTGCCATCTTGGATTTCAAGTTGACGTCCGATAGCGAAATTCGACTTCTTGTAGTTTAGCCCTTTCACCAAATACCAATATTGTGGGCCTTTCATGCGATTCTCAGTGACTAACAGCATTTCAAAGTTCAGCGGAAGACGCCATCTTGGATTTCAAGAAAAGAAAAAAATCGGCTTCTTCTAGTTTAGCCCTTTCAACCAATACCCATATAGTGGTTGTTTAATGCGACTTTTTGTCATTTACAGCATTAAAAGTTCAGCGGATGCCGCCATCTTGGATTTCAAGATGGCGTCTGATAGCGAAATTCGACTTCTAATCGTTTAGCCCTTTCACCCAATACCAATATTGATAGGGTTTCATGCGATTTTAGGTCATTTACAACATTTGAAAGATCAGCGAAAGCCGCCATCTTGGATTTCAAGATGGCGTCAGACAACAAAATTTGACTTCAACTCATGATTTATTCCACGGGTGATTAACAACCAATCCGTTTTTATTTCAATCCGTTTTCATTTACTGTACTAAGGATTAACAACTCAGAAATTAGGAACTCATCCTAAGCGTGTAATTGATTGGCTTGCGAGAGAAACGTCAAATCGTAGCTTTTTTTGGGGTCATCATTAAACCATAATAAAACTATGAATTGACTCACGCCATGTTGGTTGCAAACTCGAAGGGCACAAAATGACGCCATGTTGATGGATTCACAATGCAAGCATTGGAAAATATTTTTTCAGGCCTATTATCCATATCTCAATAATGCAATCATCATTCATCAACCATTATGGTTGCTGGAAAAAAAAACAAAACTCCGAGAACTCACAGAATCGAAAAAAACAAAAATTCCAAAGCATTTTTTATAATAGCTTTTTAAAAGCTTTGGTGACCAATATTGATGACCAACAATAATATGTCATGATGACGTTTCTAGGGTAGGGCCAAATAGCCTAATTTTCGCTTTATTAGAGTCCAGGTGATGTTATAGAATGCGCTTTAGCTTTTTATGAAAAATAATGCTATAGTCCAAACGAAATTTTGCTGACCATAATAAAGCTAAAATTGTTACTTGGGAAGCGCACTATTAAAGCAAGCAAAGAGAACTGCTACAGAGCGTTATGCCAGAGCGTAGATGATAACCCATTGGGCCAAGCCTATAGAGTTGCACTAGCGAGATTCGGGGGCCCAAGGTCGCCGATCGAAAAGTGTCCGGGAAAACTGAGAGACATCGTTGCACATCTTTTCCCGCAGCATGGCCCGACGCAGTGGCCACTTACCCCGTACGACGCGGGTGCCCACGACATCGAGCCAGTAACGAACGAGGAACCTGTAGCTTTCGCTAAGAAACTTGCGGTGAATAAGGCCCCTGGTCCGGACGGAATCCCAAATGTAGTGCTGAAGGTGGCGGTACAAACCATTCCGGATACTTTCAGAATGGTGCTACAAAAGTGTCTCGCTGAGAAACCTGGGAAACCTCCGGGGCATCCATCATCATACAGACCCATTTGTCTGCTGGACACCCTTGGTAAGCTACTGGAGAGGATAATATTTAACAGACTAATTATCAACACGGAAGGCGAAAGTGGACTGTCGGACCGACAGTTTGGTTTTCGGAAAGGGAGATCTACGGTGGACGCCATCCGAATGGTGACAGAGTACGCGAAGCGCGCATATAAAAAGAAGCGGGCAGGTTTTCGTCACTGCGCCATTGTGACAATCAACGTTAAGAATGCCTTCAACAATGCCAGCAGGATGCGTGTTCCCAATACCATCTGCAGGATAATAGGAAGCGTCTTCGAAAATCGAGTTTTGACGTACGAAACCGAAACTGGGTTACGATCTACTGCCTTAACAGGGGGTTTGGACACACAGGGTTCCACAGGGTTCCATACTCGGACCTGTGCTTTGGAAAACCATGTATAATGAGGTGTTAACGCTGAAACTATCAGCAGGCGTGCAGATAGTCGGATTTGCTGACGATATCGTGCTCATGATCACTGGCGAAACAATTGAGGAGGTAGAAGACCTTGCAACGGTGTCCGTAGAAAGGGTTGGCATCTGGATGAAGGCAGTTAAGCTTCAGATAGCTCACCATAAAACTGAAGTTCTGCTCATGACCAACAAAAGAGTTGTGCCGCACATGGAGATTACTTTTGAAGGGCACACGACGTCTTCGAAACAGCAGCTGAAATACCTTGGAGTAATAGTCGAGAGTTGCTTAAGTTTTGGTGCGCATGTCAAATACTGTTATGAAAGTGCATCGAAAGTCATAGATTCATTGGCCTGGATTATGCCAAACTGCCATGGTTCAAAGAGTAGCAAGAGACTTCTCCTTGCGAGCGTAGCACTGTCGAAACTACGAAACGGGGCAGTGGTCTGGTGCTCCGCGATAGAGGTAAAGCGCAACAGATTCAATTTACGAAGCACACATCGGCTGATAGCCAGGCGAGTTCCTGTGCATACAGGAACATATCATCGCGGGCATGATTCCCATCGACATAACTCTGGCGGAGGAAATGAAGTGTTACAAAGCAAGAGCTGTTAGAGGAGTGCGTAAAATTCAACGAGCAGCGTCAATGCTAAAGTGGCAGGAGCATCGAACAACGCAAGATGGACGCATAGGTTAATCCCGCGACTTCCAGACTGGGTAAATAGGAAGTATGGAGAGGTCAACTTCTACCTGACGCAGTTCTTTTCGGGTCATTGGTGCTTTAAGCAACACCTTCATCGGTTTAAGCTTATCAGCTCGACTTATTGCCCGGAATGCGTAGAACGGGAATCGGCAGAACATGCTATCTTTGTCTGCCCCAGGTTCATTTCAAGGCGTCAACAACTTCAAAATTTGAACGCTGAAAATATTGTGAGTGAAATGTGTCGCGACCAACAGCCGTGGCGTGCTATAGTCGACGAAATCTCGCAAATCATGCGCGATCTGATAAGAATCAGGAAAGATGATGAACGGAGAGAGCGAGATAGTCTACCAAATTGAACAAGCTAACGGAAGGTCTTGGGCCAAAAGCAACGTGATCTTAGGGCGCAGTGTAACCCTAATCTGGACTCATACGTGTGGTGGGACTTAAAAGGTCTCACGTAGTAAGCTACGATCTTTCCTGCAGCAAAAAGAAGCGGAGATATAATTCGGAGTGGTCGTGACGGGATTCTAGTATTCTAGTTTCATAGTTTCTCAATCGGCCATGCCTTGGTGGTTAGAAATCCTGCGGGAGTGGATGCTGTGACGGACGTGAGTTACTATGTAAGCGTTACCTAACCGGCACACGTCTCGGGGTCTTCCGTACCAGTCTGAAGTTGCCGATAGAGGAAAAGGAGAAGGAGGAAAAAGGAGAAAGAAGATAAAGGAGAAAGACCAAAATTGAGAAAGAGGAAAAGGGTGAGATGTATAAGTGCATGAGCACAGCCTACCCCCTGTTGTAGTATCATAGGGTGAAACCAGGGGGCACATCTTGCACACGAAGCCCAAGATGGGTTTAGTGGGACGAACCCACTCACGGCAGCAAACACCCGGCTGTTATGGTTTGAATTCAAATTTCCATCTTGTAAAAAAAAAACTACCGGGTTAGGTGCAAACGCATCTTAAAGCCAAGTAAACTTCAGCCATTTCAAAAATTCATCTCCAAAATGGGGTAGGGATATCCAAAGTGTTGTATCTGAAACGGATATTTGAAATTCTGTAATGCTTTGGTAAATGAAGGTCTTTTGCTTACAACAACAGTCAGAAAAAATGGAGTCCGTCTAAGTAATTAATATTGTAGGAAAATAGCAAATATATCAATACAAGTGGATAAAACATAACGAACATGTATTAAAATCATTGAAATACTGATACCCTAACGCATCTGTGAATTAATTTGGAAAAAGCATTGCGTTTGCAATTGAGCCCATAAACGGGGCAAGTGTAAACTTAGAATATTTTCACGAAAGTACTGTTGCTTTTTACCAACATTATTCAATTTTTCACTTTCAACGGGAATTCTTTGGGAATAATTTTAGGATTCAACGAACGACAATTTGTAATGTTTGAAGACATACATGTTTTTCTAGAGCATGTAAAAAATGAACTATGATAAAATTCGTTAGCACTTGCCCCGGTGTGCCTGATTGGTTTTAGTCAGAAGTGTCAAATTGACACTTCAGTGACTGTAACGGGTAAAAATTTCAGGGACGGATGGGCGTTAAGGTAACCATAAAATGTATCTATATGGTCGATTTTTGAAATTTTATATTACCCATTTTGCTGACATCCTAATGTACACAAGCCGATTATACATAAATATTGTGTCTTGTGCAATTCATCGAAATTATTGAACTTGCCCATCTTAAGTTCAACTGTAAGTTAACTAGGACTGTCTAAGAAGGCCAGAAAAGGCTTCATACCTAATTTCAGCTCATTTGGTCAACTTGAAGGGATTCCTTCCTTTTTTGGTTTTGACTGTTATTCACATGCACCACATGAATCTTAGAACCTCTGATTGTGGCACACACAAAATGACTTATTAATTTTTTAACTAATCGTTGAATTGGCGTTCACCCAAAGAGATTAATAGCTGTTATTTCAGATTTGTTTAACCTCAACCCTTTTCAGTTAAACAATAAATAGAAAGAACATCCTATCATTCACAACAAATCAAAACAGTATCTAGCTACACTTTTTCGTAAAAGCATTTGAACTCTGGAGAAAACAGTACAAGAAATTCCATTCACTACTTCCCGGAAATTAAAATGCAAAACACTGAAAGAATGCTGCGGGCGCCTAGCAATGAATCATTGATGGTAACGATACTCTGCAACAGTTACCAAAATGTACAACAACACTGCACAAATCTGGCGGGCAAAAACAATAATGCTGGTGATGTCATCTGGGTAGGTATCAAAGCTACAAAAACGGCAAACAGGGGCCGCGAAGATTATCACCAGCGGTTTTTTCGCACTGCAATGTCGAACGAATGCCACATAAAATTCCACGAGAGCAGCAAAAACCTTTTCCCGAATGCCCGGACAGCGTCTATCAGCATGCTGTCGTCAGATGAGCAGTCGATGGGAATTTTGCTGTTAAAATTAATGGAGTATTATATTATAAGAGAACCAAAAATAATGTACCTAACAAATGATATTCTTGTTGACAGATTGTTATCTGATCGGTGTCCTCTAAAAATGCTGCAATCACACTTCAAAATAAATGTTAGTTTAAGTAGTTTGTGTGCTCATTCCCTCCAGACAGCAGCAAACAAGAAAGGCATTTCGATTCACCGTTTCAGCAGAAATGTCAACCAGTAGAGTCAACAAATCCAGAAATCACTAATCGATTAGCGCATAGCAGTGGAAGAATTTTTTCCGGTCAAGCGTGACTTTAAACAACAACGTTTGTTGAGTTAAGTACCTACCAGGAGCAGGTGATAACTGCAGCTTAGAATGGAATAGTGAAACTGTATTTTCTTTTAATTCTTGAAACAGCCTTTTAAGGGCGACTTTACAGTTTGAGAATATACTTAACAACTATTGTTATAGCAGTTTTCTACATTTTTTTATAATTTATTTGTTATTTGTTTACGATTTAGTAGTTTTAAAATTTATTTTGTAATTTAAGAAATAAACTTATATTGGAAGACAATATTCAGCACCATTCGAGCATAAAGTATAAATTCCAACTTTTCAAGTCAATAAATCACTGTGAATAATGCTCATATGCACAGCTTCTAAAATCGAAACGGTATTCTCGTGGAAAAGTTTACACGATCATTCGAATGTTCTACCGGTTTACGATTGATAAGCAACGATTCAACATTTTACTCGCGTTTCCGATTTCCAAACTAGGTAATTCGTCATGCCTTAGTAGATAGTATTTATATAGGCGGACTGTCAGATTCATCGCCGAGAGATGAATCACTAAACGAATTCCGTAGGGCTGTTTCAGCTGTTTGGATTTCAAATGGCCATCAAAGCTCGTTAATTAGTTTAAAGCCACCCTAGGATATAGTTCTTGGAAAAGGAACTATATATATAAAGGAATTGAAAAGTTCCGTTTGCCCCACGGGCGGAAATCGACTAGACATCGGATTTGGAAAATAAACCATTCAAGGCAGCGTGATCTCCAGTGTTTGCTCTCATTTTCGCTGCAGGCGTATTGTTTTTAGGAAGCAAAATTGGTACGAAAATAAATTAATTCGCTTTCCACATGTAGGTACACTACGCATGTTTGCAAGCAAAACGAGACTCCAGCCAGAGCACGTGTGTGTAAAGAAGATTTATGGTTGGTGTAAATTTTCGAAACTCTGCTATCGGTCTTACTCCGAGCGGCTGTCTATCGATTTGTGTGGGTTCGATGAATGGAATCATTACAAATTGGCAATGTTCGAGGAACGAGAATTTTTTGTTCCCCCTCAACGAAAAACGTTCTAAATATTTATTCAAAACGAGCTTCTCACTCATCATTGAGTTTTAGTTTTTTCCCCAGAATTTCAAGAGACTCAAAATAAGCATTAAAAAGCGATAGTTACACTCACCAGATTGCACGAGGGTTAAACGAGTAAAAATTAACGGCTAAGGTTAATCCATTTGGCTGATTCGATTCTGCTGGCCGGTAACTGTTATTCGGTCGGTTAGATGATTCAAACGCATCACCAACGAAAAAAACAATACTTCTTCCTACTAGGTACTACTACTACAAGCTGATAACACCTATCAAAGGTATGTATAAGACACTTTCGATTCCAAATGCTAAGACACTTTACGTTACTGCAGCATTCAATTAACACTACTGATTGACCCAATTTTAAAAACTATCGTATTGCTAATAATTCACAAGCACTTATTCGAGATTTTGCGCGCACCGTCACTGAAAGATTTATTTTTTGTATTCTCAAGTATCGTTCACACAGTAATCCAACAACAGATTCTGACTCATATTTGTCGATTTGATATCTGAAAATAAAAACGGTGAACTATGGATAAGGCTGGACAGTTGCGAACTGGGCACCGATTATCTGGAAAGAAAAGAAAAGTGGACGTAAAGTTAGTTTACTTTTTATTTTATTTTTTTGCTATCGACGATAAGCTTCAAGGCGAGTAGAACAAATTATCAATGGTAGATTATATAAATCCACGGGAGTTGAATCAATAGGTTTCATCGTGCCAATAATAGCCTTTATGGATTTGTTTCGGTAGGTTGTCAGATAAAAAAGCTGTTGAGTGAAGAGACTAAGAGTGAAAATCTCGTACAAAGATAAAATGTTATAGAGCAATGTGCCCAAGTGAAGCAAAACGTCTAATCTTTTAGCTTTAGAGTTATTGAACGGCATTTTTTAAGTGATTCATAAGTGCAATGCAATTATTTATTCTTTAGTTTAATGTTCTGAGAAACATTGATTTTTTAAATTTATTTGTAATAAATTAAATTTATTTGTAATAATAAACATATTTTTAAAGTCAATTTTTCTATATGATCAAGCAAAGGAAATTCGAAATAAGAATAACTTTTACATTTGAGCACTGCCGCTCATAGCTAGTCCGTCCCAATTGCGTTTTTGTTGAAATGAGAAAAACGTAAACGTACACACAAAACTTTCGGAGCTCCACTTAGCAAAAATTCGCTGTTACTTTCCGTTAGCAAAAATATTTTTTTACTTTCGAGTTAGCAAAAAACTAAATTTACTCAATTTTAGTAATAAGAAAGTTAATCTTGCTTGATTTTAGTAAAAGTAAGGTTTTCTAGCCGCTTTGTTCATAGACAGCAGCCGTCGTCAGTTGGGAGAAGAACAACAAATCGAATTGATCAGTGCGGTTCCGATTATTCGATGATTGTGGTTCGTTTGGTAGCTAGTTCAACGTAAAACTGGTGGTCAAATAGACACCGGATGCGTACAGGTAAGGGCCGATCTTGAAGTGTACCGATTTTCCGATTGTGAAATTCCAAATTGTTTGTTTTTCCTACCAGGTTGCAACTGCCGGTAAACACGACGGTTTTCTTTTTGCAACAGTCTGGAAATAAAGAGTGACCACAACTGGCATGTCAACGCGCTCCATCCGACACAACCCAGGTGCATTCGTTGATGAGGGTCGGCCCTTGGCATTTCGCTCGCCAAAAGGTGCGTTCAGGAACGGAACGAATTACTTTCAATTCAACGAAAAGTGGTAAATGAACTTCCGAAAAAAGGTGAAAAATAAATTAAAAGTGAAATTTTTCGTGCATTCTCATTCATGATCAACCATTCCCTTCGAATTAGCAGAGAAAAAACTATAAATTTTGAAATTTCAGATCCGGGGCTCTTTTCTACCGGTTTTTGCTAAAAAAGTGAGCAAAAATTGCGGCGGCTAATTTTTTCTCTCGTTTGCTAAAATTTCAGTTCGAAAATTTTGCTAAATTGATTGCTAAGTTTCTAGCTGGTCAAATTTGAGCAAATTTTTGCTAATTCCCGGCCTCGAAAATTTTGTGTGTAAGTGTAATCGTAAAAAGTTCAACGGTAATCAGGTTGGTTACCGTTGGAATTTTTTGGTTGGTTAATTTTTAGTAACAAGTACAAACATTAGTCATAGAGAATAAAACAGTTTTAGTTTCCCAACACAAAGTGTTTGGATGTGTTGCCAAAATCGAACAGAGTCTGTACCAGGGCTCGGCATCGTCGAAAGGAAAGAATGAAATTGAAATTTCCCTTTGTTCGTCTCACTCCAACAAATTTCAATTTCGAGCAGTTCACTTTCATTACTCGAATGAAAGTGAATCCTTTCATATTCACTGCTCGGGTGAAAGAAAGAAATTCAAAAGTCAGCAGAAGAGAATGTCAATGATGCTTGAAACTGCCCGCAATCAGTAGTCATCAATTTCGACGTCAAACGAGACTTTCAATGCAGCAAAACATGCAGCAAATAGCATACACAAACACACCAGTCGCGTGGCAACTGATTTCTTGATGTGAACCGTGCAATTCTTGGTATTTTTGTTGATGCGTCTACCGGCCATGTCGGCCTGGCACCGTGTGCATCTTCAAGCAATTGTTGGTGTCTTCCTTGGGCGCCAGCAAATTGTTGGTGTATATTGTTGTTTTCCAGCCGGCATCAGCCGGCTTTGTTTTCGGAGGTATGCGAGTATACACACAAAACTTTCGGGGCTCCACTTAGCAAAATTTGGCTGTTACTTTCCCTTAGCAAAAATATTTTTTTACTGTTGAGTTAGCAAAAAGTTCAATTTACTTGATTTTAGCAATAAAAAGGTTCATTTTACTTGATTTGAGCAAAACAAAATTTTTCTAGCCGCTTTGTTTATGGACAGCAGCCGCCGCCGGTTGATCAATAAAATAACAACTTGACGCGATTAAGTGCGGTTCCGGAGTTCGATGCTGACGGTTCTCGTTGCGGCTAAGTAAACGACAAAATGATAGCCAAATCGACACCGGATTCGGACAGGTAAGGGCCGATCATATAAAGCGCAAATTTTGGATTTTTAAATTGAAAATTTCTTGTTTTTTTCTAACAGGTTACAACTGGCAGCGAAAACGACAGATTTTAGCAACTGTCCGGAAATTTTGAGGGTTGCATCCGGCGAATTCGTTAGTTAAGGTCGGAAACTTGGCATTTCCCTTCCCGGAAGGTACATTTCCAGAACGGTACTAATTTAATTACATTTTTCAAAAAAGTGTTTAATAATGTCACGAAAAAAGTATGAAAAATAAACTAAAAGTTTAATGATTTGTGTATTCTAGTCAATAATCAAACATTCCCCTGATTCTCCAGAGAAAAAATAACAAAACATGAAATTACGGATCCGGACAATCTTTTTCTCCGGTTTTTGCTAGAAATTTGAGCAAAAACTGCGGCGGCTAACTTTTTTCTCGTTTACTAAAACTTTAGTTAAAAAATATTGCTAAATTGGTTGCTAAGTTTTTAGCTGGTCAAATTTGAGCAAAATTTTGCTAAATTCCGGCCTCGAAAATTTTGTGTGTACGCAATGAAACTTTCACTGAAAGGGATATGCTCGAATTTCGTTTTGAAATGAAATTGACGATTGCCAGTTTCGAACGAAGGAGACCGAGGTGAAAGCGGAGTGAAATTAGCGTTTGCCGAATGTGAAGAGAAGCTGGTGTGGGAGGGAATGGACAGTGAAGCTCTTTCGAATGACGCGTTTTGTGCTCATTTTTGAGTGACGATTGACGATTGAAAGTGAAATTGCCAGGGCCTGGTCTGTACTAACTATGTAAGAAAGATAAGTAAAAAATCTGGGGTAAAAATTTCAAAGCTTTTGTAGAGGAATACTGCTATCCGATCATAGTAGTCGTAAGAAAACTTTTAAAAAACTTCTGACAAGTCTAAATAAATTTAGTGTTACTTTGGAGTTCAATCCAAACAGACGTCTTTCATTACGCCACTAACTTACAAGAGGTTTCGGGACCCAGCCTGGAAAATGTCGAATTCAAACCCCGGAATCGAAAAGGTTGTCGGTAGGGAAAATTCGAGTACCTGGAAGTTCGCTTTAAAAACGTTTCTCGAAGAGGAAGAACTTTGAGATGCAGTCGAACTAGGAAGAAACCCAGACGGAACTCTGGAAGATGTTGATCCCGTTAAGGACAGGAAAACACGATCATACTGTTTTTGAAACTGGGAAGCTAGTACCATGTTCGAGACACAACCACAACTCGGGAAGCTTGGACGAAGCTGGACAACGCGTTCGAGGAAGGCGGATTCACGCGAGAAGTTGGCCTTCTTTACAAGCTCAACAGAACCACCCTGGGATCTTCTGGGACCATGGAAAGTAACGTGAATCGTATGCACAGTGTGTTTCGTAAAGGGTGATACGGTCAAAATTTGGTCAAGGGAAAACGCGTGTAAATCGGTGAAATCGTTTATTTGAAAAATCAAATTAAATTTCTTTTTCAAGTTTAATTAGTATTAAATTCAGAAAAAATATTCAGTTAGGCTTCCGCTTTTCCAAATCCGAATTGCCGGGCCTTACGCTTAACCCCTGCCATCAGATTTTGTACAGCCACCTTGTCCACCTTCTTCGCCGTAGAAAGCCAGTTTGCCTTGAATTGCTGCTCATCCTTAGCAGTTTTTTTGATCTTCTTTAGGTTCCGCTTGACAATAACCCAGTATTTCTCAATTGGGCGGAGCTCCAGCGTGTTGGGAGGGTTCTTGTCCTTGGGAACCAACTGGACGTTGTTGGCGGCGTACCACTCCATGGCCTTTTTACCGTAATGGCAAGATGCCAAATCCGGCCAAAACAGTACGGAACAATCGTGTTTCTTCAGGAAAGGCAGCAGACATTTATTCAAACACTCTTTCACGTAAATTTCTTGGTTGACAGTCCCGGAAGCTATGAAAATGCTGCTTTTCAAGCCACAGGTACAGATGGCTTGCCAAACCAGATATTTCTTCGCGAACTTTGACAGTTTCATGTGTTTGAAAATATCTGCTACCTTTCCTCTTCCTTTTGCCGTACAAAACTCCTGTCCCGGAAGCCGCTTGTAGTCAGCTTTGACGTAGGTTTCGTCGTCCATTACCACGCAGTCAAACTTCGTCAGCATCGTTCGCGTGTACAGCTTCCGGGATCGCGCTTTGGCCGTCGTATTTTGTTTATCATCACGATTTGGAGTCACTACCTGCTTGTAAGTCGATAGTCCGGCTCAATTTTTGGCTCAATGGACGGTTTGAGACGATACACCCAGCTTATTTGCGACATCTCGGAGAGAGAGGTTAGGGTTCCGCTTGAAACTACCGGCAACTCTC